>NC_066369.1:2390750-2703375 GCF_013377495.2 Cygnus atratus
TGTAGTTTATTTAAATAAAACATTCGGTAAGTGTTTTCAGATTTCAATGTAGATATGGATCTCATGGATATGTCTAAGTAGCCAAGAACGGTGTGGCTAAGAATAAGTCCTTCAGGTTCTTACACAGCAAGAAAAGCAGCACCAATTTTAGAAATGCTGCCTTGAAATTTAGGGCATGGACTTCAATACAATTTTTGTAAATCCTAAGACCTAGCTATTCTGCATAGACTGAAACAATCCACATAACTGCTTTTTGTCCTATAACAAAAATGTTAAATGTAAAGAGAATTAAATTAAAATGAATTTTGGAATAGATTAGAAACTTTGAGGTTAAAAAAAATAAAAATGTAAAAATATGCCACTGAGAAACATTTTCCAAGGAGCTGAGACTGACCAGCACAGTTGCAGAAAATCAGATGGAAAAGTACTATGTTGCTTTCTTACGGTTTACATTGAACTTAAGTGGTTCATAACAAAGGATGCTTTCAGGTCTACTTGAAAGAAGTCTTTAAAATATTTATTTGGGTTTAAGTGTTTAGAAAATACATAATTGCTGAAGGAAAATGGGTTAGTACGTAAAAGACTACCATCTCCACTAGATATGCACACAAGGTTGAAGCGCACAAAAACATTTCTGCTGATTTAGGAGTTACCACTGATCAGTCCACCCGCAGCAATTGACTGTTTCAGTGTTCTTTCAAACCCCATAAAATACAAGGAAATTCTAGTTTGCTTTATTTATTATATTAACTTGAATTAACTTGTATTTGCTGCAAACCACAAATAGGCATGTGGACAGGTTACATACTGACACAGTTATTCATTATCCTAAAAATTCCTCTAAAAATTTTGCTAATCTGTGTGTTCCTCTCAGTGGATGAAGATAAAAAAAATAAAAAAATCTTGGAACCCCCTATGCCCACATTTCAATCTGAATTGTAGATCTTTCCACAGCTTCCCCCAGAAAACACCAGAGGCTGGGATGAAGTCCAGCTGCTGTCAATCAGTCTGAAGAGCTGGCTCCAGCTGTGGTGGCTTCAAGCATGTGCCTCTGTCTTTCTCGTCTGAGCTAGAACATGTCTGCTCAGAGCTAACTCTCCTACTGTCAGTGCAGTTCCTATCAGTGAAATAAACTCTTTATTTGCTCCTGAACAAAAATAAATTGTTTGATGGTATAACTGCATCTACGCTAGGGTTCTGCCAGGACAGTAGCTAGATGTGATTTTATTTTTAGTATTCCTAGCCTACATAAGTATGTGAGCAAGACTCTTAAATATAGACCTAGCCTTCATATTTTTCTTTATTAGAGCTCTAACAGAATGCCTAAAATGCAAACCACATCACAGAAATTAAGAGCAGAATATGGTCCACAGGAACAGCATATATTTATTACTTTTATCAGGTATAAATTTGCTTTATTATTATTCTTGTAATATGCAGTACATGAAAGAGAAAAAGCAGAATTATCTAAATCACATATACTCACTGCCTCATAAAAGACTAAAATCGTATCATAGCCAGTATAAATGAATGTCATAGCTACTGTGCATTTTAAAAGATCAAATTTTGTAATTTACCCAATTGCCTATGACAAACACGAAATGGAAATTGGGAGAAGTACTTGGGGGGAGGGGAGTAATTGTTTTACACATGTAATAAGGCTAGCAGAATTTTGTCATTTTTACAGAGTTAAGATTTAAATTTTGATGGATCCTTGACTGCTAACAATTTTAACTGAAAAATTTTGCCATTTGGGGGTTTATTTTTTAACATTGCCAGAAGGTCATTTTCTCCCCATCCAATGGCAACTTCTACATCCTAATATTAAAACAGTAACTACCCAGAAAAGGGCATTTCCTAGGGAGTAATGACTGGCTGGGAGAAGTTGATGGCCCGAGGCACTGCCGAGGGCCATTAACCCTGGCCGGTTATTAATCGCCAGGAAATGCCCTGCACCAAGGTTGTTATTGCTATTTTAAGCACAGATTTGGGGGTGTGGGGAAATGGACATCTTAGTGTACAGATTTTTTTAACGCATGATGCAATTTCCTTTGTTGCAGTTTATGGAGGACATTTCTAGAAAGAATGATTGTTCTGCCCAATACCCAGCTGGATTTCACAGATCATTTTGCAGCACAACATTGTGCTCACAGTAGCTTACAAACCCCTAAAAACAGTTGAGGGTTTTAAGGGTCTTTCTGTTCTCTCTAAATAATAGTCTATGTAGAAAAATGAAAGAAAATACAAACCTTAATAAGATGAATAAAAATATACAACTCTTCCTGTCACTGTCAGCAGAATTACATTCTAGAAATATCTTTTTAATCACTGTCTTTATGTGTAGTGCATTTCCTTCATTGAGACTCCTGCTTAATGACCACTCACATTTCTCATCTAAAAGGAATTTTTAGCAATGGCAACAGCTAAAAAACAGCCTGAACCAGTTTCAGCTGATGCTAACCATTAAGAAGTTTGTCTTCTCCAATAATCAAGCAGATTGGATCATTTTCTAGGAGATGGCTGGTGAAGTATTTCAGAAACTGCTTTAATTTTCTCCTAGTTCTTACCCTAAGGCTAAAGTTTTAAAGATGTGCTCATAGTCCTCACGAAATTGTGAAAATTGTTCTTTTCTTGCAGGGATCAATAACTCACTCTCCAAATCAAAGCGATATTCTTAGCGTACGTACAAATAGTCCTCTGCCGTACTGCACTACTTACTATTTGTCAAACCTTAGCTGTGAAAGTAAAACAAACAAAATAAGGCACGGCTTTATAACACATGGAGTAAGGAAGTACAGTTCTGCACTAGAGCAATTTGACAGGTTTCTCAACAAAGCGGTCCTTTCCAAGTGCACAACACAAAAGAACTTCTCACATGTCTCCTCAAGGTCCTCATTTGTCACCACAAACATGTACATTTGAATCATAGATTGATTGTCAGGATCTCACTGAATTTACCATGAGGTTATATTTTCAGTTACAAATTGCAGTTTCCTGAAGAAAACGTGTGCTTTCTTGAAATAAAATTCACTCAAACTGATGCTGGGAACATGTCTTTCCACTTTGCCAGATTAATAACCATATTCTTAAAAAATTAATAACAATGATAAAAACTGAATACTGTGGCAGTTGGGGCCAACTGGTCTGACACATACTGCGTGATCAGAACCCCAAAATGCACGAACAGACATTGTCTCCATGTAAAACTTCAGCAGGCTTTCTTGTGTTTCTTTATGTGGGATTGTCTGTGGTGACCCTCTGGAAATGCAGCACTTCAAATCTTAGCAACTTGAAGACAGCACTTGAATTACATAACCCTTAGTACATCATTTCAAACTAGGTACTAATTGCATTTTCATCTCAGCTTGAGTTTACATAATGTAGTTACATCAGGTTGTCAAACGCCATACAGGCCCAATCATCCCAAGGTTGAGGCAGGACTGGGAGGTCAGAGCAAGCTTCTAACCCTAGGTACAAATCTAACAGCTCTGCTTTGCGTGTCGACAGTGTGCAACTGTAGGAATGGGTTTCACAGCTCAGCATCCCTTCTCTGACGCAGACCAGCAGCAGCTCTCTAGGGCAAGTTTTAAGTAATATTTCCCGAGAAAACTCTCCCAGCTTTTAAGAAATCTGTGGCACAGGAATTCCCTGAGCCGGAGGTGATGTCCTCCATAGGCTCCTCCAAATAGTTTTTCCAGTAGGTTCTTTCTCAGCCTATGCGTGCCTCTGGCACCAGCAGTGTGTTCGGTAAGAACACGTCCCACAGCCACAGTGGCACGTGGAGAGGTGTCCCCTGCCACTGTTTTCCACCTGCCTCCCCTTCTGATGCCAATCCAGCTGCACCCTTGCTGAGACAGGGCAATCTGAACTGCAGACTATTCAAAATGTGTAAATAAAATGAACCAATACTGTGGCATAATGATGGTTTTTGCTTGGCTCTGTCTTCCTTTCCTATAAATTCTATGTTTGATATGCTTTATTTCAATGTTATTGAGCATTAAGCTGAGATTTTCATAGTGCTCTCTATTGCAGCCCTAGCATAGCTAGCTTTGAATCAATCACTGTATATATAAATTTAATACTGTTTTCTCCCACGTGCATCACTACATTTGTCTTCATTTAATTTTATCTGGCAGTTCATTGGCCAGTGACTTGGTAGTGTAAGATCCTTTGCAGTTCACATCTCACCTTTATCTCCCTATAATACTTACTATTACCAGAAAAGTTCACATTTCTGAGATTCTCACTCTTTTCCAGATTGTTAATAAACATTTTAAACAGCACAGAACACAGTACAGATCCCTAGTGAATTTTACTGGAGCTCTCTGTCCACTGTGAAAATTGAGTATTTATTTCTTAACATGGTTTCCTGTCTTTAACTAGTTATTTATCCATGTGGATTTCTTTTGACAACTTACTTTCTTTCAAATACTTCAGTGAGGGACCCAATCAAATGCTTTTGGAAACCTAAGCTGACTTCATCAGCTGAGTCTCTTTTGATGCGCTCAAAGAACTTCTTTTTAAGGCATGGCTTACTACAAAAGGGATTCTTGGTATTCTCTCTCCCCAACTCCCTTTTATTACCATCATTTTCTTTTTTACTAATTCTATTTCTTACAGGAGCGTTTACCAGTTTGTATGCAAGGTCTGCAGACCCCCGATCTCTCCTAAAAAGAGGTGCTATGCTGACCACCTACCAGTTCTCCACTACTTTTCAAGCCTCAAGCAGAGTTACTTTAGCCAACAGTATTATCAAACTCAGAAGTAAATGGTGATAATAGATGTACATTTTCCTATATTTTCTCATTTCTTCACTAAACATCAAGAACTTAAAATCTACAGCGCCTCATTCTGTAGTTCATCCTCATCTCTATTAATATTTAAGTCATATGAGGTTTGAGCGTTTGTTATGACTTGTGAAAGAGCCTTTCTCAGAAAGCTTCCTTCCTTATAAGAAAATGTGGTCTCAAAAGCCCAATATATCAACATTTCTGTTGCTAGCTTCTGTTTTTGCTCACTTACTTTTGCAAATAGAAGCTGCTGTGCCTACAGAAATGGATGGGTACCACTGGTGTAAACCCACTGAGTAAATCAGAGTTCTTGATGAATTCCTCCTCAGACTGCACAGAGGAAAATGCATTCTGCTAGCTCACAAAGAGCTGAAAAAGCATCAGGAGCAATGACACCCTCAGGATGCAGGTGAGTGAAAGCAGAGGTGTATTTTTCAGCGTGTCTGCTCTTCTTTATGGCAGCACTTTTCCACCCCTTTTCCAGGCAGTATCGTCCTGTACTGTTTTTCATCCTCCCTTTTCCTTGTTTTGAAGGATGAAGAGAAAAAGGGAAGGCAGTCACATGCTCCATGCTCTGAGGCCTCTTCTCTTCTATCCACCGCAGTAGTCACTGGACATTGAGAAGTCTTGGCCATTCTTGCACTCCATATTATCAAGGACCAAGTGGTTTAGCTCCTGGGCAAGGTAACTAGTAGGAGTGCTTTACTGCAGCCTTGTCCTCCCTCTTCGGCTAGGATTTCCTCTGATGTTAAGGGACTCGGCCTGCTGCCAGTTTTCTGTAGTGAAAGGGATCTTTTCCATATGGTGAATTTAACAACTGCTGTGTGGGCTTTTTCACCTCCTACCAAGCATCCATGAAGGCTGGGTTTGGGAAGTTTAAGCTGCAGCAATAACAACTTCTGGAGTTTTTAAATGTAATTTGTGGATCTGAAATTGAGAACAGGGAACCCAGGTAGCTGCTCTGCACTGCTGGGCACTTCCATGATAGGCAGTGGGCATGCTTCTGGGCAGCATGGCTTGTGGCTCCCTTACTCTGTCCTTTCTAGTTGATGTGGATGCACAAATCAGTAGGTATCTGGAATATAAAACATGCTTTCCCTGTACGGAAAGCCAAATCTATCTATACTAGCCCAAGAAATACCAGGTATATATGGGGAACAGCTGACTAACAATATGATCTTCGTTTCTTCTGAACAGGACTTGCAAATACAAAGATGAAGGTTCTGCCTTTCACCTTCTCTAATTACACATATTATAAACGCTATTACAAATTCCAAAAACAAATGGTAAAATGAGCTATTACCTTATATAACCTGGCTACTAGCTCAAAATGTAAATACAGTGTACACTACACAACATCCCACAGACCTCTGAACAGCCATCAGAAGTAAAAGCTATAATAATGCCTGCAAAAATATACAAAATATTCCTAATATACCTAGTAAGAAAGGCAAGCTTGACTTTTTTTAAAGTAGAGCTGTGATTTCTGTGACTCCTCTACATCTAAAAGAGTTTTCTGTTTTTTTGTGTCTCAGAGGAAACCTACAGCAAAGATATATATATATATATTTTTTTTTTCCAGATATGTTATTCAATTCCTCCCAGTCACCAGATTACAAGGTCTACTGTTAGTGCAGACTGAGAGGGAAAAGGTTTATATAAGCACAAAAATGTTGTTCACAGTCTGTGGATTAAATCTACTATTAAAAGCAGAGTTGGTTCCATATGTAAAGCTTGATATGTAGGATCCCACTTCAGGGATCACTTCGGCAAATTAATCAAACCTCTCCATGTAAAGCATCCAAATAACCACTATTGCTGTATGAAATATATTTCCATTCAACTTATAACTTCAGAAATATTTTTGAACACAGCTTTTTTCTGCCCCAAAGGTTATTTACAGGAACAAGGCATTCATGTATGCCTGTTCAACTATATTTTCCTTGCTCTGTAACACCTCTTTTCTCTTCTTCGTGCAGAGTATAACTAAAAAAAAAAAAAAGGAAAGAAAAAAAAAGAAAAAAAGAAAAAGAAAGAAAAAGCACTAGCTACTCTATTTCACACCCGTATGGATAAAAACAAAATATAATAAAATACTACTAATTACTCCAAGAGATTTATTTATTTTTTTTGAGAATGCTACAAAGAAGCTGGTTATCAGCCTGGAATTTAGTGATCTGCTGTTCTCGCTAACACTCTAACATGGCTATTCCTGACAGGTGTTCCTGGGACATTCTGAACAAAATTGTTGAACAAAAATATATCTTTAACAGTTTCAGCCTTGAGAAGCTGCTCTCTACTGACTAATTGTCAGAAGGACTGTCAGCAACATTCTGCACGCAGCAGAACAAACAATAGGAAGACAAGATTTTTAAGCTTAGCTTTGGGGTCCTACTTAATGTTTCTAGCAGAAGAGGTTTCTCAATTCAACACGTCACAATGCTGATATCTGAATTACAGAATCGGTGTCACAGCTGACAATCTGGTATCCTACCTAAGTTCCTTAGAATCATACAGCAACCTGGACTCATTTGTGTTCACTAAGGAGGCCAAAAAGTTACTTTTAGGACTTCAGTGTACAAATACAGCAATACTGGAAAATACTCAGTTTGGTATCTTCCAAGATGCCGGTTCTTCTTATAACAAATCTCTCAGACATTTGCTGGACTGCTGTCAGCCCTGTAGTGAATGACATTTCACATGCAATCTATTTTTCTTTAAGTGTAATTTCAAAGGCCTTTATATGTAGTGCTACGACCTCCCCTGCACGTGCTCAGACCCAAAACAATTTAAATATTTAGATTTTGAATGAATTTGCCTACTTTTTGGTACCAATTACACTTTTGGAAAGGCAGCAAAAGACTACCTGGCAATTGTGCCCATCCCCACATCACAGAACCCTCAGTTCACATTATTCAGCAGAGAATTGTTTTGCCACTTTCAGACATTGCTCCCCTCAAGCGTATTCTCCCCAGTGCAGATGCTGCAGAGGTTCCAGGGTAACAGGAAGCCTTAAAATCTTTGACTAGCTACGAGGTAGTGTAAATACAGACCTGCTTATGGGAGTGGAATAGGCATCTGTGTAAGTAGCTGATTTACCAGCTCAAATGAGCAGGTTTAGCTATGATAAACATAAGGTTTGGATGAGGACCAGCAGCAGTTTGTAGAGTTTTTCTGAAGAACAAAGTGTTACCGCCACTATGCCCCATTCCCCTGAAATCACCAAAAATGACTCTCGTAACTTTCAGCTCCGCTGTGCACACAGCTCCTGGTTTTACTGGCACACAAAGATATATTGCCATTAGCGGTGTTCACAGTTCCCAGCACAGATAACAGCTACACTGTAGCTAATGTCAAATACATGAACACAAAATTTCAGCAGTATGTTCTCTTGCAAGGTTTTATAGTTTTCTTTTCGACTTTCTCAGCCACTTTCTACTGATCATTATAACTTGTAGACTTTTGCTAAAGTAAAAGTGAATTTTTCTTTTCTTCTGTTTGTATTCCTGATTATATCATGGGAGTGAAATCTACTTGGCTAAGCTAATATTTCCTAAGTAACTAGTTTCTTGAATACATGGTAAAATACCAATTTTTCAGCCAAATTTTGGCTGGAAAGTACATCAATTCACCATGTAGTCAGGTACCTCATTAGTAAACAGAATATAGAAGTACGACTACTGTGGCATTAGCATCAGTTCTTTTGCTCCACTATCTAAAGCACTTCAAATATTTCATGTTCAAGCAGACCAATGCTCATCAACCATCCATGCAATGTCTGTTTTGGAAACAAACAAACAAACCTACCCTTTCTAGCCCCCTCCCAAATTCTACTGCTGAGCAAAATATCCCTCTGGCAACTGTTAGCTGTCCCTGCTGTGTCCCTCCCCAGCATCATGGCCACCCTCAGCCTACTTGCTGTTGGGGGCAAGAGGGTGAAACAGAGAAGGCCCTGATGCTGTGCAAGCACTGCTCAGCACAGGCTGAACACCAGTGCATTACCAACACTGCTTTGGTCACAAATCCACAACACAGCACCATATGTGCTGCTATGAAGTCATTGATTTTTTTCTTGAGTTTTAGATTAATACAGCACATAACAAATAACCTGTTACTTTACTGAGTGGGGATGCAAAATTTGCAAAGGAGTCAGCTTTATACTAATTCAGGAAGGATATTTTCATATTACATTTAGGACCATGAAATTAATAAAATAATTGTTCCATTGTTTCTCACTGTTAAGTTCTCAGTCTCTAGCATTAAAGAACAAAACCAATACATTTTATGCTGATTAATAATTGCATAGAATGATAAACCCTATGGTATCAGATACTGTATGTGGTTATAAGAGAGAAAAATAGAAATACTTAATAGACGTATTAAGAAAAACTTAGTTAACCATGTAAGGAAGATGTTTGGAAATAACAAAGACCAATATACAACAATATCAACCCATATAACAACAATATCTGGGAAAGTATAAAGGAGATGAAAAATAGAAACAGACCAATTTCTTTCTCACTTTCACAGCTCTCTCTGACTGAAAGAATGTTTTCTGGGCATACAGGACAGCAGTGGACACTGTTTTTCACACTGCCTCATTTGAAAATTTAACAGTAAACAATGCTGAATAAAACCGTATGTTTACAATGGTCTCAACCACATTGCTAATGTAATTACCTTACTGAGATAAATGAAAAACTGGAAGGAAAACAATCCCGTTTTCAACTGCAAATCATGAACAGAGAAGCACCTAACTTATACAAACAAACAGAAAATCTTGGGCCTGTACTGTGAACACCACCTAATTCCTTATTGATTGTTTTTGTACTGAGAAAACAGTAGTAGCGATATTAAATTCACTTTAAAAAATAAATTAAAAAAAAAGAAGCCAAGTTGAAATAGCAAAGATTGTACTTCACAAACAAGTCTACAAAATACAGTTCCTTTCTCCTTCTGCTTTCTCCTCTACTTGGACCCTTAACATTCTTTAATTCACCACCCAGTGGCATCAATACAAGTTTCTATCGGTGGCAGCTTTTTGCCCAGGTCCACTTGAACTGGATTCAGGGCCACAGGAAGGAAGCCTGGGAGAAGCTCCAGACAGAGGTGACTCTAAGCTGCAGGCAAGAATCAGCCCACCCACTAGCAGGGAGCACACAGCACATCTGCACAAGGGAGATGCTTGTTTCTGATTTATAGAGGCAAGGAGTCACAGGTATGTGACATTATCCACTGAGCTGTCCGGGTGGTTCTCTCTTGCAAAACCCCTTGCAAAATTTACTTTAAATACTAGGCTTTATTAGGGGAATTTAGCATCTCCTTTTGTATTATGGTTTGTTCCTTCCTAATAGCATGTGATATGACACTGCTGTAGCACTGTCCTGTAGTGAGGTAGGTATTTAAATTTATAAAAGAAATTGGGCATTAAAATGCTTGTATTACATAGCAAAAGTCATTATGTATCAATTATGATTTGTTTTTAATATTTACTGTAGCAAGTTAAGTTTCTTTGCTGTAGTCACTTATGTCCTCACCTCAGCTTTGCTTTTTTCTAAGCAGATGTCATTTTTCGCTTGTTAATTTAGCTCACCCAGACAGTTCTCAGAAACTGCTTTTAGTTTTAATAACCCCCTCCTGCCCCCCAACCACATCAATTGTAAAATTCTTTCTAGAGGTGTGAACAGGATTTGGAGAAAAAACATAAATACATTCTGCAAGCTCTAATTATACAGAGTATTTCAAAATAAGCACCAAGAGACTTCTACTAAATGAACAAACTCTGTTTTCAGTTAGCAAAAAATTTACCATTATAATAATGACAGTTCTTAGTCAAGTTCACAAGCACATATTAAAAATCTCCATGAGCAAAGGGAAGGTACAGTGCCAGGTGCTGCTTCCCCTGTGCCCACGCAGCATTACCAACCCCTATGACACCACAGCAGCAGCCACAGCCAATGTGAGGAACTGAATTCACATTCTCAAAGTAATAACTCACATAGGAAGGAATGATCAGAAGATATTCACCCTGGGAACTACAGAAGACTGGGACTTCTTCATCCCCCATGAGGAGCTAGGTCTCAGAAAATTTACATTTTCCTTTTGAAATTGTCACTAGGTCTTTCCCTCACAGCAGAGAACAGTTTAGACTCGAGCACAAAATACGAAAGAGATTTTTGGTGAAAATTGCAATAGATCATTCCCACAGCAGAAATGGCAACAGTCTGCCTGCCTGCAATATCCAGGACTTTCGTAAAGGACGTTAAAATCAGAGAATTAAAACATTATCTTTAGGTTCACACTTGCATTATTATGATGCCCAGACACAGTAAATAAAGTGACATGAACCTCAGCAATGAAATACACAGTCCATGTATAGTGAAGTAGGACATTAAACATGCAGCATTTATATTTTGCTATCAAAATGTGTTCAAGCACTTTTATAGTTCCAGATGTGTACACTGAAACTCCAGGAACAAGAAAAAATATCTGACTGTCTTCATGCCATAATACATTCAGGAACGTTCACTTATTTTGTTCATAGCTGAACTATGGAGGTAATAACTTCAAGACAGAAGATACCTAGGCTCTGGGATTTTGAGCTCTTTCTGTTCAAAATGATGATTGAAGTGAATTTTACTTTCTACCTTGTTGTTCTTATTCACTAGAACAGGAGCTGAAAACCACTTATGCCAGCTAGCTGGCGTCATTGCTCACAACTTTCATTATTACCTTCTAGACAGATATTCCCCATAGCCAAGAAAGCTCTAACAAAACTCTCTCATTGTAGCAAAGTTAACTTTAAGTCAGTGTTCTTCTTTTCTAGTAAAGCAGCCAATTACTTATGAGAATATCAGAAGTATCTTTCACATTTGGATTAAGAATGAAAAGAACAAAAATTCCTTTTATAATCAAATTCAATTAACAATGAAAATGAATACTATAGGTTTCATTTTAAATATAATCTTGTATGCAAACTTATTCACAGAAGCACTGATAAGCATCCACACTAGAATCAACTCTTTCCTTAATATTATCTATTTGAACGTAAACATCAGCCTAACTAAAAATGATTGTTCTCTGTTTGTGTAAAAGTCATTTCACAGTATTTGGTGTCATAAAAATGATTTGGATGAGCTTTTCTGTTTTTCAATACCATACTCATGTCAGTAGGGAAACTGGCTTTCTATTTAACAAACATTAAGTAGATGAGCTTTTACAGACCTATAAGCTGGAGATTTTAAGTAAGTATACTGCATCTTTATGATTGAGTGGTACTTACTTGGTTTGGAAAGTCAGCCTTCAATTCAGCAATACTTCTACACCAATATGCTGCTGTTTTCTCGCTGATCAGTTCAATGTTTAGAAAAGAGCCTTGGCCTGGGCCGTACAAGGGACCCGAAGTAATTCCACGCACAATCCTTGGAGAAACATTGGTCACAATATCCTGCAAAACAGTGAGACCTGTCAGAATGGTTTTGCAAAGTGAGGATGTGTATCAATGAGGTCTATGACATAATATAAACTTACCTGAATCTGATGTTTTAAAAATTCTGTTAGCTACACTGGAGCAGAAAAATGTTTGCTCTGTGTGTGAAATGGTATGATAAATTATTTCAACTATCAAGAACATGACAATACATGACATCTATAAACTGCCATGCACAATATCATTCAGATAATGTTTTTGTGTTGGGTAGATGGCAAACAAAAACTTTGTATAAATATCTATGCAGGCCTCAGTCATATAACAGCATGCATGGGAGCTATCATCCCCCAGAGAAGGTAAAAGGTGGTGCCCTGCATTAATAAGTGAAGTGCAAAGGGGTGCTGCCCTCCAGACTCTCTGATGAGAAGACAATCACTGGTCGAGTCTCTAGCAAACATGTAGCAGCATGTCAGACTTCACATATGAAATGATATGATTAAAAGAGATCAAAGTCAAAAAATAAGAACAAAAATAGTTCAAATTAAGATCAGTACTGCAAACCACAACATTTCTGAAGGTCAGCATAAGGTTAGCAAACAATTTTGAAATAGACAGTAAACACATCAACTGTTGACTTGTTTAGTAGTCTTAATTAAGCTACAATGTCACCATATCTATATTTACAAAGAACTGTAAATTCCGACATTATTTAAAACTAGAGAAACATAGATGGTAAAATGTTCTTTTTGCCAATTTCCAATTAAAAATAATTTTGAGTAAAGGTCATTTATTTACAAATCTATCAGAATTATCTGTTTAAGTACCCCTCCTCACCATCTTGTCATTTTTAGTGAGATAACATGAACCTCCATTAGTATATAGCAATTAAGGTCAATTTACATATTTTAATTAAGAACCATCCCATATAAAACAATTAGGGTAATAGGCATACTAACTGGATTTCATAACATTTGGACGTTTTTCCAACTAGATAGACAGGAAACCTTAATTAGCATTAATTAGCACTGATCTGCATATGTTTGATAAGGCATACCCTTGCCACAAAAGATTATTT
Source organism: Cygnus atratus (assembly GCF_013377495.2). Lineage (NCBI taxonomy): Eukaryota > Metazoa > Chordata > Aves > Anseriformes > Anatidae > Cygnus > Cygnus atratus. Next base: position 2,404,045 of record NC_066369.1, read on the forward strand.
ATTCTTGAATCTGCCAAATGTTACAGTTACAGAGGACTGTACAAAAGGGACTTTTCTTCACACTGTATGTAAATTTGGGATAATCTTCATTTGTTTATAAAGTTGAATTACTTATTATACAGTAAATATGCACTAATATTTTATAGAGAAAGATAATTATACGTCCATTCACATATGTAGAAATGATACAAAGTAATCTCCCCAGTTCATCTATTTTCAGACCTAATAGTAAATCTGGAACACTGACATCACAACAATCCTCAGTTTTCCTATAATAGTATTTTGCCTTCAACACAAAAGCTTCACCTCCCTCTCAACAGTTAAGTTGTATTTTCAGAAAAAAAATAATTTTGAACATTTTCTGAATTGATGCAAACCCAAAGCAAACAGCAAAGTACGCTCCCCTCACTCCAAAACAGATTACAAAAATTGCAGTTTATGCAGAAGAACCATTTACATCAGTTTGCTCTGCATTATCTTCTTGAGCACTACCCAATCCTTGTAAACTGCCTCAGTAGAGCTTGACTCCATCACAGAAAGGTATTCATACACATTGGCCAGTGCTATCAGATCACCTAGGATGAGAAAACATGTAAAGTCAATGACTTCAATGCTGGCAAATGACCTTACTCCTGCTAGCAAAGAGTGCATATGGTCATTTGCCAACAGGTACGAGTTACTCTGACCATGCTTCAGGCCACCATGAGCTTCCTTTTGCCATGCCCCGCTCAGTCAGAAGATGTAGCTAAGGAAGCACGGCACTAAGCCCGAGCTAGCAGCTTCCTGTTGGTTCGGTGCAGGTGGGATGATTCCCACTTTACAACTGGCTCATGGATTTGCATATGCCAGACAATGCTTGAAGCCACCTATGGTACTGTTTGTTATCCTACTATGAGCATGTTTTGTTTTCTTCCAGTCTCTCTCTCAGTTTACTAAAGCTAAGAATTCAAAGACTGACATATTACAGCCTTGAAAAAAACTCTTGTGGGACACTGACAAAGCCTCAGCCTGCTTCCCTACGAAAACACTCTGAAGTTTCTGCATCTGTCTTGGGTCTCCAGGCAATCGCTTCTCTCTCTTAAGAACAGAGACCTCTGCTTAGACCCTACGACTGTTGTCGAATCCCCATGGCTTCAACACACTTTTTCCCAGAGCTCAGGCATTGCAGTTTTTTGTGGGACGATTTATCTCTGCAGGATCCCATGAAGTTGAATCAGGTAATGCACAGACTTTGCAAACTGTCTCAAAAGCAGCTACTCTTCACTTTAATGACCACAAGAGATGCACAGAGCCACATGAAACAGTAAACACACATACATCTATTTGCCTACATTCTTTACTCTTGAATTTTCTCCGAGATTTTGTGAGATCCTCTTTGGTGCTCAGGGACCTTTCCCTGCTGTCCCCTGCCAGCACACAGCTGCTCCTTCAATCAGCAGCTTCCACTGCCTCCCTACTGCCTCTGTCTCACAGGACCCCGCTGCTGCGTCCGTGCACCACTTTGTTATCTTTCCTGACCAAGCTGCTTCTGCTTCCAAAAATCCTTCCTGGCTTTGAAATCCAAACATTACCACCTGGCTCCTTTGTCTTGGATCCTCCCGAGAGGAATAGGCTGTCCTTATTTAAGATCCCATTACTCATTTGCCTCTACTAGCTCAGAGTGAGCTAGATGGAGAGAGTTTGTAATGACTGACACACTGGCACCTCTCCTGTCTCTTGTTAGCACATGACAGCCCCAGACACATGAAGACTCACAGTTCATGGAAACAAAATGGAATTTATAACTTATGTGATGATTCAAGGAATCTGTCTATGTACATACAGAATAAAATCATACAAGTGACAGAAAGGAAAATTGTCTGAGATAAGTGTGAAATACCCATACAAAACTTGCCTTACCACCATCTCCCTCTTCAGTCTCCTGCCACAGCTATGAAATCTAAGCAGGGAGAGAGTTAGGCAGGGGATCTCTTGGCTGGGCTTAGCCAACTTCATTTCCTTCAGTCTTTGAAGTGAATTTTAATTGATATCACAGGTTATTTTGCTAAGATAGGAAGTCCTGCTCTTTGATCACTTGTTACTGGTTATCTCCAAAACAGGAGGTAAAGGCCAGAGCAGCCGAAATAGCCTCAGTGCTCCAACACACCAGGGTTGTGACAGAGTGTCTTCTGGTGTTCTGTTTGAATAGCAATCTTCCCTGTTTGTAGGAATGATGTGGTCAAATGCTGGTGCTCTTCATTCCTTTTCTTTACTGAAACTTCAGGAAAAAGCAGAAAATTTCCCCACACAACCCTTTTACTGTTGATATGTGCATAAAAGCTACCATGGAACTGATGCAAGAAGCTTGAGAGGGAACACTTCAGTGTATGAACATAAAAACATTTTTGACTTTAAAAAAGGTTGACTGCATCAAAGAAATAACCCAACTGATTAATTGGTCTGGACCCTGGATACAGGTAACAGTTCATGTCTGCATATAGGAATAGGAGTATGTCTCCAAACTCCAAAACTAAACAAGTAGCTCTTACCCGAGACAGAAGCAATAAACCATCCATTGGGAAAACAGCACAAAGCTTTCACATACCATGAAGACCAAGGATAGAAGAATCTTAATAAAAAGCAACCAAGGGCAAACAATTCTTATCCCTGATCACACTAGAAGACAAAGCTACAGGGAAAAAAAAAAAAAAGACTAAAAAAAAATTATTGGCAAAGGTGAACAGAACAGTCCATGGAAAATTAATTTGTTTCCTGGGGAAATTTTGCATATTAATGTAGATTTCAGGATTAAGGAAACTGTATTCAGCATTAGATTCCAGCAAAGCAATCTAGTTTGGGGGAGTTAATGCAAGCCAAGAGAAACAGTAACAGCAAATGGAATCAAGGGCCAACTGTGACTCATGAATATTTCAGTTACTGAATTACTTCTTTTGCCTCAAAAGCTGATTCCTCTCCCCAGGAGGGCACACCAAAAAACGTATCAATCCCTGAAATATTTCTAGCTCAGGATGTCTCCTATGAAAGTTGTGTTACACAGATAAAATGCCACTATCTGCTGCTTTCAGAGTCCCCTTTTCTGCTTATGAACAAGTCTAGTATTCTCATAACTTGAAACTGTGTAAATTTTCATTACACAAGGCATTTTATTCCTGTTGATTAATTAAAACACTAATAAAGACCAAAGGCATTGATCAAGCCCCACTTGCTCTAATAATCCTTGAACTCTACAGTCAGATCTTCAAATTCCAAAACTAGTTAAATCTAATGGGCTGGGAGTTTTGAAACAACATCTTAAAGATAAACTCTAAACACACAGACATTTTCTGTAAGTTAAATTTAAATGAAGATACAATTCAGCATATCAGCCCATGTTTTAATATTCACTCTAAAACTTGTTTTACTTCACACTGTCCACATTTTCAGTTAATGATTGCCACAGATTTCTGTATTGTCAAGACACAACCATGCTGAGAGAGAGAGAGACCTATATGTTTGGGCAGCAGGGACATTCTGAGTTTTAAGGGACCCAAAGGGATGTCAGGCACAGTGTTAGGTCATGCGATAACCACATTCATTGTGTGTTTCAGCTAAAGTGATCAGCTGAGAAATAATTCATATTGTGAATATTAACATTGGCATCTGTAGGCGTGGAAGTTAATGACCCATACAAATGAATCAATCTATTCACCCCTCTCTCAGAGTTATTGTTTTAGGGGAACCAAGAAGACAGCTCTTCATTAGCAGGGTTCACATTTTTATTTCACAATCATCTCTCCTAGAAACTAAAAATAGAAAAATTTTGGAGAAAAATGTGTGGAGATGTGAGTTGCAGTGGAATATAATATAAGAAGTCTCCCAAAAGGTATACCATGGCCTCATGCCAATTCAATTAATGTAGTTATATTAGGCAAATATAAGAAGAACCAAAAGTATAATTCAATATTATTTTTCATATCAAAGTTCTAATATGTTGCTATTAATTTGCAGATCTTGAAGCAGTCTTTCTCACCTATTTTTCCGCAAAATATCATAGCTAATGGTATTTTATTAAACATTTGAAATAATAAAGTTGCTTAAGAGAGCACATAGACATATATATTTGGGACATGGAATGAAAACTAGCTAATGATACTTTTAATATATTAACCTGTTATACAAGCATTCAGCCCTGAAGTACACATTCGGCAATGCAAACATCCACAGCACAATCAAGGTTTTGAATAAGATTTTAGGATTTTTTATAAATACATTTAATAACACTATACCAAGTGCTAATGCGTTTTCTTCATTCTGGGAGGCTTCTGAGACACAGAAGAGCTTGCCTCACACTGTTGGCCCCCAAAGTCAATGAAAGTCACTGAATAGTTCGAATTAAGCTTTTTTAACTTTAACTTATTAAGGCAGATAGGATTTAGTGACCTTTGTCAGTTTCTTTTCATTAATACAAGAAAAAGATTTAATAGAGTGAGCAGATTACTACTTTTTACAAAGTTAATTTATTTGACCTTTCTTTATTCCAGGGAGTGAGGGCATTATACTTGCCAAGTAGAGTTATCTGTACAGTCCTGGGGTTACTACTCACTAAATGTCAGTATCAACACTGATGTAGCCACAGTGGCCTCATTGTGAAGAAGAGATCTAAATAAACACCTTGTTAAGGCAATTTTAGTCAAGTATCTCAATACAGCATATTTAACGTTAGCAGACAGTAAACTGCAACATGAAAAAAGCCCAAATGTAAATTTCTACTTTACTATATTCAGTACACCATCTTCATTATCTAAACAACAAAACATAGTAGCTGAAAATGCAGGTATTTAAGCAAATTCTGCTGTACCTTTTTTCTCCAGCTTATCAAAGATCTATTGAAAAAGCTATAAAGATTTCAAAACTCAGTAGACATTAAATATTTTTAAAGCTCATTTTCTAAATGCTTTAATCAACCTCTCAACATCGTTTCAGTTTTCCCTAATTACAGTAGAACTCGATGTACAAATTCACCTATGTAAAAATACGGAGGAGAAGGAGATAGTGCCCTTTTCTGCCTAATATCGCAGCAGCTAAAGCATTCTGGAAATCTGGCTCACTGCTGTTTGCACACCCTCACACATACAAATGGCATCGCAGACTTATGTCCTCGTAATTCCCTGCCAACTCTCACTCAAGGTCTTGTGATGATTTGCCTCTTCTGTGACTCAGCTGTCTAGCCAGACTGTGTCTAGTATCACCCCTTCTGGAGTTTTAACCATCTACAAAAGGCAAATGAAACCTGAAGCAACAATACCACTTCATACAGCACTGTTCCTATACATCCTTTATGAGTTGTTCTTCACTTTCTCTCCTCCATCAGAGCTGTGAGACATGTGACATTTCCATAGGGTTCTTTTTTTCTGAGACCCAGAACAGGGACTTGCTCTCCTGAATGTCTCCATAGCTCAGAATTTCTCAAGCTGAGCTTGTCTGACTCCTCCTAGCAGAAAGCTAAATACACTGCAAGCACCTCCACAAATTGCACCCATTCCATCAGGTACAACCATGCAGATTAACAGAGCTCACTAACTTCCACAAAGACCTTATCAGCTAGTGTAGGATTTTTATGACATATTGCTAGACCTACTGGTTCATGGAGCGGGGCAGGTAAATTTGTTTATGATTTCTGCCAATGGAGTTTAGATGTGGCAGCAGGCACCCTGCAGCACGCAAACCACCATGCTGTGCTGTTTTCCAGGTTATGTTGCACACAATGTCACTTGTTGAATTTCTAACACTTGTATTAACCATTTTAATTTACTTTGGACAGGGAACTGGCCAGAATTTACGCTTTCAGTACAAGTGCAAAACCTCAGCAAAGTCACTTCCTCACCCTCTCCTCCTCTTTCCCTCAGTGAATATTGGAGCATTTTTCTTTTTTATTTTTTAGAAACCCTGAAACTACCTTGACAGAAAACTAATCTCAGAACATCCCACCATGCAGAAACTGCTCTAATCTCTCCACCACCAGATATGAGAAATTTAGTACTATACAGACACCTCCTTTTATTTTTTTATTGCTTTTGTGAGTAAAGACTAGACCTAGCCCTCTCTTTCCTCTTCGTTGCTTTGCTTCTCCTCAAGACAGACAGGATATAAGGATAAAATGACATAAAATAATTATTTTTCAAGTTCCTTCATCAAAATAAGAACTGTATTAAAAATCTATTATTTCCTCAGCCTTCCACAATCATTCACATTGGCAATTTAAACCATGAGAGTACGGATCTCTCCACTAGTACAGAACAGATCTTGAAAAAGAAAGGTGCTGTTATTTATAAGTTACGCTTCATTCATCTTTTACTTACAAGATCTAATATGCTATAGAGCGAAAAGGTTACTTTAAAAAGTATTCCTGTCTTTTGATGGCTGTTTATCATGTGCTTGCAAAATAGAGTTAATTTGACTGGCCATTTTTTGTTTTTCTCTAAAGATGAAAGCACCCAAATACCGAAAGTCAGGAGTACAGAGTGCTTATAAATCTTCCTTAATATTCTACTCTATTTCTAGACTGAATAACCTGAGTTATGCAAACTATTAAAAAAAATAGACCATTACCTCATAAAAGTTTTTACAACATTAAACTATCCCATTTGTGTTTATTAAGCCAATTTAACACTACAGCTCCAGCAAGCAAGCAAGCTTTCCAAATCAATAAGTTAGCACAGAAGAGTGCAGCCCCATAAGAGAAAAAGCACGCGTCAGGATTTTGGAGAAAAACTGCTGAAGCACTCACATTGTGTGGACAAATGACAACTGGTTAGAGATTTAGTTACCATGTATTTCACATTTTTTTGTATACCGTCTCATTAGTGAGTTAAGATATAACCATAAGAATGCACGAGAAACTTCTAAATTTACACGTTTAACTTAATCTCTACCTAAGCTTTTACCACTGTTGCTTGCTCAGCACACCACCCTTCTTACTAATACAATTTTCAGACAGTAGGCCATCACAACCAATAACTTATGATCAAGATAGCAAACACCAAAGCTTTTAAGATAATCTTCCTAGATCAGAGTATAAGAGAAGTAGTGTGTATTCTTCTCACCTTAGATCTATCTTGGGACAATCCCACCCCCATTGGAAGTCAAGTAAGAATCATCTGCTGCCCCTGCTTAAAACAACAGCAACCCCCCAAAGCTTTTGAAATTCATATGTAATAGTTTGACTAGAAGCCTTAATTTTACAACCTCAGGTTCCCTAAAAAGTAATAAATCAGATTGAAATACAAAACAAAAGCAATATAGTTATGAGTGAAATAAATAAATAAATAAATAAATAAAAACCAAACACCTGGAAGTGTATGTTTAATGTTTATGCCAAATGTACAAATATATATTTTCGAGTTGAGATATATATTTTACAAGAAAATGTTGTTTTGAATATTTCTTTACAATTACTTTCTTTTGAGCAGTTGTGCAAAAAGTACTTTTCATAATACAAATCCATAATACTTTGAAATTAACATTTAACTAACATTTAAAATAAAATTTCATATTTTTCTTATTTTTGACATATTTGCTTGTGGCTTTTAGATGTTAGAATGTAAAGACATTTGTACTATAATTACAGAAGATCATTTTTAAAATGTATTATCTCCTACAGCACTTTGCCTTGACAAACAATTACTAGATATCACATTCAACAGAGTACAAAAAAGCAATCTTTATCACAAGGTTAAAATCAGTCTTCGAACAAAAGATGCTTTCAAAGCAAATCCGAATTCTCATCAGCTTTATAGCAATTTCTTTGGGAGAAACAGAGAAACGAGGGAGGGAGAGAAGAGAAAGAAAAAAACTGAAGGACATTTGAAAAATTTCTTGCTAATGTTCAATGTGAGCATACATTTTATCAGTTTTCTGATAAAGGTGTAAGCAGCAGGACATGATTAAATTTCTGCTGTCAAATTATATTGTGGTCAAAAACTACAACCATAGAAGAAGAGAGAGCTCTTCTTCACACCTCGAGTGAAAGTTGTATCTGTATTCGGCCACTCACTTTTGTATCTGTTTTATTTTTTTTTTTCTGTGTGATTTTTAGATCTCTGTGTTTTGATATAGGAAACTACCTAATCAATGAGCGGTTGCTTTAGCTGACTGATGAGAAAAACGGTCAGTAATTGTCTCAATACATTTATTAATTTTTAAATGAGGACACACAAAACATGGTTAAACTCCCAGACTTCTGTGAGAAAGAAATCTGAAGCAGATTTTCTCTCTCCTTTTTTTTTTTTTAGAAACAAATATCACTTCTTAAATATCACTTCTTGCCCACTGTTTGGAAACACATAGCATACAAGCTGTAGCAGAAGGGGGAAAATAAAAAGGAAAACAATCTTCATTTGACAAAGAAAAATAGAAATAAAAGAATAGAAAGTATGGCACAAAGCACAAAATAAGAACATCTAGTAGTAAGGTCTTTAGAAATTTTCTATCCACATCTTTTTGACTGATGAAGCAATTTCCCTAAAAAATCAAAATTTTCCTTGGCACAAATACTGGTTTGTCTGGAAGGTTTTTAGTTTTCCTTTAATTAAACAACCAGAGTTTTCACAATGCAGCATTTTCTTTTGGATTGCACTCTGCACCTCCCTGCAGATAACCCAGTGAAAAACATCCACTGATGAAGAAGTCAGCAGCAGATGGTCAACCCTGCTATTGCAATTGATGCACAAAACGCAAAATATCAAAATGCACCATCGCCTTTGGAACCTGAAGTAACCACAGCTCCAGGAATATGCCTGCAACTATTTATCGTACAATAAGGACTGGCCTGGGATCTACTAAGAAACCAGATCTTTGAGAAATCATTGCTTCAGTCTATGAAGTGAGACAATTCGTAAGCAGCTCACAAATCCCATTCAAAATCAGACTGGAAAATATGGACATTGAATCACCAAATATTTCTGAATTAGAAAATTTACTTAATCAAAGCCAGGCCTCCATTTCAGCATAGATCTCATTTAGGATAATTGAGAAAAGAGTTTGAGAGCTATAGAAGATATTGTTAGTTGTATACAGAGCAAAATAACGAATTTGACCAATTAGTCAACTGAGTGTGGCTCAGGAGAGCAGACAAAGTTAGCTCAAGGCAGAGCTACTTTTTTTGCACCATTTGCTGATTAGCCACATGCCCCCATCTTGACATGTATGGCTACACGGCTGCACTTTGTCCCAGCAGACTGGAGACGCATGAACGCAAACATAAAGCTTTTCTGATTTAAAGTGTTATCAGCATTCACTGCCCTGGGTCTCTTCTGCTGTTCATAGTCTCTATTACCCATCATTTCGCTAGAAGTTACCCTTACCTTATTATTACCTCTCCTCAGAAACTTCCTCTGAGCCTTTTACACTTGCAAGTTGACAATCTTACCATATTATCACCACATTCATTATTCAATAATGGCCCCTAACCTTTGTTTAACAAAAATCCTCCAAAATTGCCTTCTCTTGCAGCTGCCACCATTCAAAATAACCAAATGTCATATTTTATTAAACGTAACTAATTGCGTGCTAGCCATTCTCATTAATATTGATGTCATCCGGGTGACAAAACTGGTGTAAAATATAAGTCTTTGGAAACCTATTTCAAACAAACTGAGATGCTTGAGACTATCTACAATTAAACAAAATGCTATAACATGGCAGCACAGATAATCGCAGAGGTACTAGGATAGGATGTCTTGAAACTATGTAAAAACTCAGTCTTACTCTTCTACAAGTTATATCTTTGCTGTCAATGGAGTATTATTTGTATAGCTTGGATAAAGTACATGATGAGATTTATTGAAAAACTTTAAAACTGTAACTCACATTCTCTAAAATATTGATATTTCTGGAAAATAACCCAGAGCAGATGCTCAAAAGTGATCAACAGGACAAGACTGGATTCTATTATTCTGCTGCATCCAAAGCATTGCAATGCTAATTATTTGAGTGGAACATAATTAAATAAAATAGGAACACAAATAACTGCGTAGACTACAGTTTTTAATCTGTATCCTAAAGTGAAATTTCTGTTGTTTTCAAGGAGCTCTGTGCATTCACAAAGTTTGAAAATTCACAGAATCACCTAGGTTGGAAGAGACCTCCAAGATCATCTAGTCCAACCTCTGTCCTAACACTAACAAAACCTCCACTAAACCATATCACTAAGGACTACATCTAAACGTCTTTTAAAGACCTCCAGGGATGGCGACTCAACCACTTCCCTGGGCAAGCCCATTCCAATGCCTAACAACCCTTTCAGTAAAGAAGTTCTTCCTAATATCCAACCTAAACCTCCCCTGGCGCAACTTGAGCCCATTCCCCCTCGTCCTGTCACCAGGACCGTGGGAGAATAGACCAACCCCCACCTCTCTACAGCCTCCTTTAAGGTACCTATAGAGAGCAATGAGGTCTCCCCTGAGCCTCCTCTTCTCCAGGCTAAACAACCCCAGCTCCCTCAGCCGCTCCTCGTAAGACTTGTTCTCCAGACCCCACACCAGCTTTGTCGCCCTTCTCTGGACTCTCTCGAGCACCTCCATGTCCTTCTTGTAGCGAGAGGCCCAAAACTGAACACAGTACTCGAGGTGCGGCCTCACCAGAGCCAAGTACAGGGGGACAATCACCTCCCTAGACCTGCTGGCCACGCTGCTTCTTATACAAGCCAGGATGCTGTTGGCCTTCTTGGCTATCTGAGCACACTGCAGGCTCATATTCAGCTGCCTATCAACCAGTACTCCCAGGTCCTTCTCTGCCAGGCAGCTTTCCAACCACTCATCTCCAGCCTGTAGCGCTGCCTGGGGTTGTTGCACCCCAGGTGCAGGACCCGGCACTTGGCCTTGTTGAACTTCATACAGTTGACCTCAGCCCATCGGTCCAGCCCATCCAGATCCTCCTGCAGAGCCTTCCTTCCCTCGGGCAGATCGACACACGCACCTAACTTGGTGTCATCTGCAAACTTACTGAGGGTGCACTCGATCACCTCATCCAGGTCATCGATAGAGATATTAAAGAGGACCGGCCCCAGCACTGAGCCCTGGGGGACTCCACTAGTAACCGGCCTCCAACTGGATTTGACTCCATTCACCACAACTCTTTGGGCCCAGCCATCCAGCCAGTTTTTAACCCAACGAAGCGTACGCCAGTCCAAGCCGCGAGCAGCCAGTTTCTTGAGGAGAATGTTGTGGGAAACAGTGTCAAAAGCCTTACTGAAGTCAAGGTAGATCACATCCACAGCCTTCCCCTCATCCACCAGGCGCGTCACTTGGTCATAGAAGAAGATCAGGTTCGTCAAGCAGGACCTACCTTTCATAAATCCATGCTGACTGGGCCTGATCGCCTGGTTGCCCTTCAAGTGCCTTGTGACGACATTCAAGATAATCTGCTCCATGAGCTTCCCTGGCACTGAGGTCAAACTAACAGGCCTATAGTTCCCCGGGTCTACCCTCCGGCCCTTCTTGTAGATGGGCATCACATTTACTAGCCGCCAGTCGACTGGGACCTCTCCTGATAGCCAGGACTGCCAATAAATGATGGAAAGCGGCTTGGCCAGCTCCTCCGCCAGTTCTCTCAGTACCCTCGGGTGGGTCCCATCCGGCCCCATCGACTTGCGTACATCCAAGTGCTGTAGCAGGTCACCAACCATTTCCTCGTGGATAGCGAGGGCCACATCCTGCTCCCCATCCCCTTCCACCAGCTCAGGGTACCAGGTATCCAGAGAACAACTGGTCTTGCCACTAAAGACTGAGGCAAAGAAGGCATTGAGTATCTCAGCCTTTTCCTCATCTTTTGTAACTAAGTTTCCCCCCGCATCCAGTAAAGGATGGAGATTCTCCTTAGTCCTCCTTTTTGTGTTGATGTATTTGTAAAAACTTTTTTTGTTATCTTTAACGGCAGTAGCCAGATTGAGCTCCAGATGAGCTTTGGCCTTCCTAATTTTATCCCTGCACAGCCTCGCAACATCCTTATAGTCCTCTTGAGTAGCCCGCCCTCTTTTCCAAAGATTGTAAACCCTCCTTTTTCTCCTAAGCTCGAGCCACAACTCTCTGTTCAGCCAGGCCGGTCTAGTTCCGCGCCGGCTCGTCTTTGGGCACGTGGGGACAGACCGCTTCTGAGCCATTAAGATTTCCTTCTTGAAGAGTGCCCAGCCTTCCTGGACTCCTCTGCCCTTCAGAACCACCTCCCAAGGGACTCTGCCAACCAGTGTCCTGAACAGCTCAAAGTCAGCCCTCCGGAAGTCCAAGACAGCGGTTTTACTGGTCCCCTTCCTGACTTCGCCAAGAATAGAGAACTGAACCATTTCGTGGTCACTCTGCCCAAGACAGCTCTCGACCACCACATCTCCCACCAGTCCATCACTGTTTGTGAACAGAAGGTCTAGCGGGGCACCTCCCCTGGTAGGCTCACTAACCAGCTGCGTCAGGAAGCTATCTTCCACGCTCTCCAGAAACCTCTTAGACTGCTTAATTAATTAATTAATTAATGCATATTAATTACAATATTCTAGTCCAGTTTACAATGCTGACCACTGGGATTCATTCTAGACAATTATTGAACGGTCCCATGAAATGGGAAGAAAAAGTCTGTTTGAAAAGCATGTAAGAAAATCATGCATGAACCAACATAGGTCAATGAAAAGACACAGGAAAAATGAAGAAAGAATTCCATGATATGTTTGGAGCAGCAGGGTTGGAAGAATCACCAGAGGAGCTATGCTTACAAGAATATAAATTAATTTTCTTCTTGTACTTTAGGAGGAGGCCAGAATAACATTCTTTTTCATACATCAGACTGTTAGTATTAGGGAAAACAACTTAATATTGTTTAAATAATGTCTGATGTTGTTTTCCCTAATATTGTTTTGTACTTGCTAAACAAAACACCATAAGGCAGTAGGGCAACATCACCAGGCTGCAAGTTCCTAAAGCAATGAGCTACAAAACAAGACAACTAATGCCACACAATGAGATTTTATAGCTAAAAAAAATAAAAAATAAAAAAAAAATGAAAATGGGAAAATCTCAGGTAGCCTCATAATTAAAAAAAAAATTCCTTGACAGACACAACAAACAATGAGAAAAGCAATTCTTTAAAGTACACATCTGAGATTTTGCACTTAATGTATAGACAGAAATTAGACAAACAAAAAATCTACCACAGGAATTCTGATGTCTGCTAGTTAAGCATACAACTTCACTCTTGAAAAACCAAGGAGGTGACTATCTATTTAAGAGAATATACTACATGAATTAAACAACGCTTCTGTCAACAACTCTGGACACCTGTACCAAGCTCACTTATTGCCTAATTAAATGTTAACATGTCCAGATCCAGTCTGTGATATAATTTTAATTACTGTTTTCTCATAGGGAAGCCATATAATCAATGTATTCATAACTGTTCCTAGAGGCTGTTTTGTAAAGCTCCATTAGTAAATTGTGAACCATCACTAAAATATTTTCTTCGAGATTGCTATAAGTAAATCAAGACTATTATATTCTCCTAGGAGGAGGGGAATAAATGATTCCCTTTGAGGATAGAAAAATATGATTTCTTCAATAATAGAGAAAAAAATCTTTTACGTACAATACTATTTAGAGAGTTGTTAAAATTGTTGCACAAAGAATCAACATTGGGGAGTTACAGAACATTAGAGTTATATTTAAATTTATGTATAGTCCAAAATATTTTTATTGCTGGATTAAGTAATTAAGAGGAGAATCACGTTACTCCCTTGAAGCATGTATTTAAATTATCTGCTGAGGATGAATTGCAAATATCAAGGTAAGTCTTGAACATACCTGCAGCATTTTCTTTTTCCATTAGGATTAAGAATCCTTAAATACTATAAGCATTGATTAGCATCTGTGTTATTTAGGGGTTAGAAATTCAAGGAAATTATACCAATTATATTTGAAAAGGTATTTAAGTAGCTAGTATTATAATTTTCAAAGTATCAGTTCTTCAGGTGGCACTAAACAATTTCAAGTTGCAGAAAAAAGTGCAGAAAAAAGGGAAAGGCACAGGGAAAGTAGAAGGGTTTCAGTATCTAGGAGAATAATTTGTTTTACTTTTGTATGATAATCTATCCATAATGCTTCTACTTTGGTACCACAAACTCCTTAAATGTTAACTGTTTCATTTTTTCATGATGCAAATCTTTCATCTTTTCCTATGCAAAAGTTTGGTTGAAGCCAAATGGTCTTTTACCTGAGAAGGAATTGCAAGCCTGTGCCATTTGCCATTCTCATAGCCTGATTATAGGTAGAACTGGATACTTAACATAACTGTGCGGAAAAACAAAGTATTAACCACTGTGAGTCTTAATCCATCACTCTAACACCTTGTAAAGATTCAAATACATTTTAATTCAGAGCTACATTTTAGATCAGATCTTTACAATAGATTTTGAATTTTGTTAGAAGCCTCATCTACCTTAAAATTCATGAAATAAAACTAGTATTCTCCTCTTTGTATTGGCTACAACAATGGGGGGATACATAAGATTGCTGCATGTAAACTTGGAATTTATTTTCATAGACATGAAATAGTTGAAATAGTATCAGAATAGTTTTAAACTAAATAAAGAATGAACTCTGCTACCATGTTAAAATATATGAGGATGCAGCACAGCTCTGGTCAGAAAGCTGAGGCTGAACTTGTGGCATCAGGTATACAGCCCTAGGAGGGGCTTTGGGCTGCCTTCAGGAAGGGCAGAGCCAGCACAGCCACATCTGCCAGTGGTCTCTGAGGGCACTGCACATCCATCCAGCAGTCATCCTAAGAGGCACCACACAGGCTCCATAATCTGGAGTGATAGCTTTTTCCTCTCAAGAGCCTCAAAATAGGGATTTCCAATCTGTTGGGCTGAGTCTAAGTTTCCAGACAGAGCTCTTAATAAATAAATAAACAGTGTTTGCAAGTGTTGTAACTTTTCTGACAGAGAGGAACCCATGTAGACAAGTGCTGAAATGCACATCGAATTTGTATGCCAAAGAATGCTCCCTCATTCCCATCTGCCTGTGGTGGATACAGAGAACCAAGTCTCAGCTCTGGTTTTTCTCCACTTTCACCTGAAGTTTTCATAGCAGTAGGTTACTCATTGTCTATTACTTTTTTATTATTTTTATTTTATTTTATTTTTATTTATTATTTTTGTCAGGAAAAAAAAGACATTCTATTGGCTTTTAAAACTCAGCCCTGTGGGACATAAAACACAAATTTAATAATGCAAAAAAAGCAAAGTTCATTAAAATATTCTTGTAAGAACTGTAAGTACCCATGCTGCATGGCAATTCCTAGCAAGAGGATTCTCCGGTTTACCGCTGAGAAAAAAAATTATTCTGAGCTGGCCACGTTCTTTCCTATTACAGGCATAATAGGCACAAAACCCCAGCACTCTGAAGAGTCATTGCTCTGGTCTGTCAGTTACGTAAATATGCTCATTGGAGGATCTAGCAGGCATAAACAGAGAGGGTAGACGTGAAGTCCATTCCCCTTGAAATCCATAGGAAGGTGGTTATTTGAGACTACAACTGAGTTAGGGTTTCATTTTGGGAATTTGTGGTAAATGTTCCTATTATTGCTGCCACAGAAGTGTCAGAAACTGTATGACAGCTGTGTCTCCACCTCTGGTGCTAGTGATGGCAGAGCCAGCTCAGATAGGCTACAAAGGGGTTGTGCATGCTCAAGTCTGAAATATGAGGGATAGATCTGTCCTGAACTACAGAGGATGGCCTGACCTGCAGAATCCCCATTTATTCCATTAGAATATTGATTTAAAACTGGGACAATGATCTAAAAACCTTCTGATGCTAAACATAAAAAACTCCTTCACAAAGTTCTTTGAAGAGAAATATGCTTTTTCCCCACAGAAAAATTCTTGATCATGGATAATTGTATTAGTGATAAATAGGACATAAGGAATCTCTCCCTCCCCCCCCCCCCCCTTTTTTTTTTGTATCACAGAACTATGGGGTTTAATGCATTGCTCCTGACCAAGTTTCCGTAAGGACCAATAAGAGCTCCATATTGCAGAGAACTAGCGTTTCTCCCTATATCCAAAAAACATTGATGTTTGCTTCTTTGACCAAATTTGTATTCCCAGTTATGGAGATTAAAATACACAGTAGAGCCAATGCTCACTTTTGTACAAAACAGCAAAGTATATATGCAGGTACAGACTGCAAACTTCTGCTTTTGGAGGCAGTAGGAAGCTTTACATCTTTGCTTGTCTTAGACAACCTTCCCCTAGCTGACACATTGCCTTATGCAGCCAGTACAGAGCAGGCAGGGCAGGCTTCTTTGCTGTATGTCTAAGGAAAGCAGGGATAAGACTATTTCATGCACACAGTAATACAGCAGAAGCTTTAATCCTTGTGGTATTTAAACAGCATTTTGTAAACTACAATGCACTATCACAAGAATATCAACAAACTTTGGAGAAAATTCTTAACTACAGTCACAGAAACTAGTTATTGTAGGTGGTAAGCCAATTGGGTATTATATAAGCTCTTTATGCCACACATCTTTTCATGACTTATCTTCATGTATTTGAATTTTATATAAATATATATGCACTATATATATACATATTTGCAAAATAAGTTGCATAATTTTGAATTTGCATAATTCATACTTCAATGAAACATCCTTTTATTTTGATACTCTTTAACCCACTGCTTCTTTAAGGAGAAAAAACTGTCTGCTTTAAATCTGAATCATCCCATTATTTTATGATATTTAGCATCACCAGTCATAACAGCACTTCTTAACCAGGTCCATTCCTGCAATTAATTTCATTTCCACAATTCCCATGAACTCCAGTTGCACTGCAATATGGCTTGATTGCCAAATCTGAACCTTATTACAGTAATTCAATTTTTACCTTTTTTTTTCCTGTGAACAAAAGGATGCCGAGAATGGCTAACTTCCCACGCGTTGCACATATACAGCTGTCATCGACCCAGCCCTTTGTCAAAGCATTCATGTATAAATATGAGTGCTGCTTGTACTGCAGTTCTTTAAAATAGACTTTTTTCTTACTGCAGCCATTCAACTCTGTAGTAACATAATGCTCTTGGTTTGTAAAAATATGTGCATATACTTTTTATTTACACGTGCTGCATTCAGTACCACAAACTCACCTAATTTTAATTATCCACCATTACCTAGCTATACAGATAACAGAGGTTCCCCCCATCTAAATTGTGAATACTAGCATTTCAAAAGATGTTTTCTTTTTTAAGTGAAGATAAGTTACCGCATTAAAAATAAATGAGCTATTTTTGTCAGTTGATTGGACACTGAGTACACATAATAAATCACCAAGAGCATTGTATGCTAGTCTACGTGCTAACCTTGAGCTGCAGTTTATCTATTGCCTGCAATTCAGAAGACAATAAGATGTTTTACCCAATCAGCTGATCAGCTGAAGGAACTCAAAAGACTGAAATGGCTTTGAAATACACAGGCTTTTAGATATCAAATTACCTCTGGAACCCTCTACCCAGAAGTAACTCTAACAAAACCCATTTGAAATACAGCTTCAATATTCAAAAAAATCAATAATTTAAACCACAGGTTGAACATTTTTACTGCTTCCACTGCAGACTGTCGTTTTTTGAAATGAAAATGCTAATGGCACCAAAGGGGAAAGCTCCAGCCAGAAGAGATACATGTGTGCAGGCATGGATTGGCTAGAAATGCTGGTTTGCCTTCCCTGCCCCCAGTAACGTTTACAAAAGATCTCTTAAAACCACCAACTCTCATTTCTATCATTTTGGAAAAAAAAAGTGTTTCTTCCTTGCATTTAATGAGAGTTTAGCTATATCAACACACTTCACTGTAAACACGGATGCTGAATGCAAACACTACATCCTCGATCATGCTACTAAGACACATTGTTTTGGAACAGACTCTAGCGTCATGATTTTCAATCGCAGCTAGCACATTGTGAGCTCTTGTACAGACAGTAAAACGGGAATGTGAGTGATGGCATGTTCCAACATCTACATCATAAATGGGGAAACAGTCCAATACATCCTGCAAAAATCAAGTATGGATGATCAACTGCCAGTGATAAAAGATCATTTTAGAGCAGAAATGGCTAGCTGACAAGAGCCTTCTTAAAAGATAAGGAAAACATACAAGGAAAAGGCATGGTGGGAATGTGAACCCTTGGACGCAATTGAAGAAAGCCACACATGGAGGATATCTGACACAGAAGCAAACCTCACCTCTGCATAAATTTGACTGTCAGACAGATTCTTAGCAGAGTTTGAAATTTGTTGGTCTCTTTATATAGGAACTGCTGTCTTTTGTTAATTTAGCCCCCCCCCGCCCCAATCCTTGCAGACTATGGAAATATTTTTTTTTTTTTAAATCATATTAAAGGAGGAATGCAAGAAGTGCGTGTGGGGAAAAACAATGAATGACTTGAATGAACTTGAATGACTTGAACTTGTGACTTGAATGTCACAAGACAGCTTATGTATCTATAGGTAGGCAACTGCTAACGTACACTAAGAACAAGTTTTGTTATGGTAGCAAAGCATTATTTGTAGTACTTAAGATGTGCATAAGAAGTTGCAAGATTGATGGGTCTTTGGTTTATAGTTTTAATACTTTATCCTCACAATATGTTCTTATTCTCCCCTTCATATACTTTTAGTGTTCTCCAACCATAGAGTTAGAATGGAAAAGAAAACATAAATGATATTATGAGGGTAAAGGTGCTCAAGTGAAGAAAACTATGTATTTGGATACATACAGTTTTATTGCAAAGTGAAGATTAAGTTTGCATTTCAAGGTTAAACTTTCTGTTTCTAGAAAAAAAAAATTATTACATTGCTTTTTGAATTTGCTAGTTGATAGGTTTGTTCAATTTTAGTCCAAGAGAAATGCAGATTTTTAGCTTGGAATAAGAAATTACAAAAGTATAACCATTATAAAAATGTGACACTCAAAAATTTGTGCTCCAAAACTTCAGACATAGACTCCAATATTCTGCTAACCCTGAAGGCACAACTTTACTCTGGATATCAAAGAAAAAAACAAAACAAACAAACAAACAAAAAAACACCAAAAATGTAAGCAGAGAAATTCATCTGAGTTAAAATACAATAGAATATAGGAAAATAAGCAAATACTTTTTACGTGCTCAAGATCTGCATTATCTTCATGCGAAACCACCCAACCCAGGCACCCCCAGCAGTCTTTAATATACATCTCTTACACAACAGCAGCAAGCAACTGACCTTCTGAGAATAATGGTCCTGGCAGCAACATCAACTTAAACAGAGTAATAAAGAAGAGCAGGAACTGAAAACTCAGTATTCACCCTTTCCTCAATTTTTGCACAGTGAAGGAGGAAAAAAAAAAAAAAATCCTCAAGTTTGTGCTGAAGTTACCAGACAGTCTGCTGTTACCTCGGGACAAGAGCTCCCAGCAGAGGCGCCAACAGCACTCAGAGGAACTGCATCTGCTTCCCCTCTGTCCCACCGTAAGGGGGACAGACAGTACGGGCAGGGAGCATTGCTAATTCCCCAGTGAGGCACTTTGTGGCATCCAAGGCATGAAGTTTGTCACCACCAAAAATATTTGGATAGATTTAAGATGTAGTCCCATATAGCAAGCACTGGCAGTAGGTTAATCTTGAAATACAAAGCACGGATACTGTTAGCAAGGCCTGCATTCAGAAAATAAAAGGCGTGTAGTCTTCTGGCTCTTACCTGCTGCTGCAGAAACAGCCTGGAATAGAACTACATCCCTCAGCCGGAAGGACTGATAATTCTCTTGCCGTAGCCCCTGGATGTTTCCTCTAACGATCCCAGCATTACTCCTATCTTGTCTGGACTGACTTTTGCTCAGCATGCTCTCAACCATGCCCCAGTCTCCCACAAACAGTGAATAATGCAATCAACTGCTCAAGCAAAATCAGCTGAGAGTTATAAAGCTGAGTTTCAACATATTGAAAACACTTAAATCAATGACACTTTGCTAAACCTTCTCTATGGCTTGATATACACATTAAATAAAAGGGAGGTGAGCAGGAGCTCCCCTGAACCACATGTGGAGAGAACCATCACAGGCCATACGCTGGAACGCAACACCAACAGCTCACACACAACAGGCTCCTCTGACCCCATTGCTCAAGCACTAGGCTTTAAAACAGACAATGAAGATGCTTTGGGAAAGAATGCAGTCAGGGAATAATTGCTTACAGGTACTTGGGAAATGTTTCCAGTTTTGATCAAGTCCACAGTAAGATACAGATATATAATAAGGTGCAGCTACAACTGCATATGAAAACATTAGTAATTTAAAAAAAATGATTTCTCAAAAAGTTGGTAATTGCTATTTAAGAACACCATTATTGCCACATAATTTTTGTTATAGATTATGATGTTGTAATAGGACTTTACATATATACATTTACTATGTGTTCACAATACTGTGTATTCACTATGTGAATTACTTGATGTATCTTTCTTTCTCTATGTTTGTGCAATTTATTAAACTGGAGATATTATGTGCCAGAAATTCTTTGGAAGAATGCAAGAAGGTAACAATTATCCTCTGAACTCCTTTGTCTTCAGAGAATAAAATGTATTAGCAACATATCTGTTTGTTGTCCCATGACAGAAAACAAAAGCAAGTGTGATGGTTGCACTGTGTGCTTTCAGTTCCCGCAGCTGGCTGAAGAAGTGAGCTTTGTTCCTGAACGTGCTGCCAGAGACAAAAAGAATAGTTTCTCTAATACTTTTAAGGAAAAATCCTTAAAAAGTAGTAAGGCAAAATGAACTGAGGAGACCTGTTTCTGCACATGTGCAGATGGATATGGAAATACATACATGTAACTATCAAATACAAATATAAAAAATGTTTTATTCGAAGGAAAATTAGATATATATAGCCTCCATGGATACTAATGAATTGAATCAATGAATTACATTTGTTTTACTTTATGCAAAAATTCACAGAATTGGATGCAGAGGAATTGCAGCATTCTGGTCTGTGCAAATATACACAGAGGAGTAGCATTGCAAGTATCGTTATAATCCTCCCAGAGAAGGTTTAAGGCCCTGTAGCTTGCCTTCACGGTTTGGAGTCCCACGTCTGATGACTGGCACAGTGAGAAACCACTCAATGTAACATGATTTTGCTTAGTTATTTTTGAAGGAAAAATCATAAGCAAAACCTCACAACCTAAAGGGTGCTACATAAAGGCACAGGTAACTGTGCATGTGCAGGGAAGTAGAAGCAGCAAGACCATGGGATAAAAATGGTTTAGTTAATTCAAAGAAAGCATGATTTACACCCTCAAATTTTGTGGGTTTTGTTTTTAAGATTCTGTTTGTATGGGAGAAGACATATTTATGATAAATGTAAAACTAAATCTAAAGATCAACTGTTTAACCATCAATCCAGATTTTGAATTCACTTTGTTTTCTTTTTGTTCCAGAAAGAGGAAGGCACCATGTCTGAACTAAAAATTGCACATGCTAAAATGTAAAAAGATGGGGACCTATGAAACAATATCTAATTTCCGTGATTGAAAGTGGACATTAAGCTATACTTTGCTCAAGTGACATCAAAGCATACTTAGATAAATAAATATACGTACAAACCTTTAAACCTTTTTAGATTAAATTCATTATATAGAAAAGAGCTATTTTTTTTCCTCAGATTTGTTGATACTTAGCTCAAATTAAATCTCTGAATTATGTAAAGACCCAATCTTGTACTGTACTATGCTCCTGATTCTGTGGGAAGCTTGCATTTGTAATTATCTTTAAGGTAGTGCATGTACCAAGTTACTTTACCAAATTATAAATTTAAATCTCAGCAAATTGACACTTCTGAACTGGTGTCTGCACTCCTCTACTGTCCAGGTTCTCATTGTTTAATACTCTCAACTGTTTCCATGGTCTTTGGGTCAGAACCTGGAATCCAGAAGCTTTTATTAATTGTATTATATTTATGCATAGCTCATACACATTTAATTGAGAGCACCACTATGACCTGTTCATACTCTGTCACAGCTAGGGATGGATACAAAGCCTAATGAGGATTCAGAATATCATAGACAATGGTTATGGTGGTTGGTGAGCATCCTTATTAATAGACATACTTTTTCAACATACAAATAGAGTATCCCAGGAAACAATATCATTTTGTGACTCCACTGAACAAATTACAATGCAATGATTATTGCCCTGGTCAAATTGTGCAGCTTGGTGAAATTCTCTACACATTAATTTTGGCATTCTGTGTTCATTAGCCAAAATTTTGAAGGAAAGCATCTTAAGTCTAAATTCTGCCTAAAACACAAGAAGAATACTTGCCACTGCTTTTCAAACATTACATGCTTAAACTGTATTTTATTTACACCTTCCAGTAGCTTTCAGATAAATTCCTCATTGAGCCCACTGCCATGTAGCTGGAGAAGGCTAACAAACCCCTCAGTGCTTACATGACAACCTTTGTGCAAATGCATCCTTATTCTGTCATCTACTGGCAGCGTGCTTTCCAGTCCTCTTCTCTGCCAGTCCTTACCAGTTTGCCAATTACACAAGCTGCTTCCCAGACATCAGACGAAAATTCCACAAGACTGCTGTGCGAGCGTACCCTAATTAACCATCAGCTTAATTAGACAATTTACTGTGTAATTAGCAGGCAATTAGTCAACACCTCTCAGATCTTATTGACTGCTGTGACAGCCTTCCTTACTCCACACATTCCAGTACGCTACCACGACCATGATCCCAGCGCCATCCTGTACAACAGCAACCCTTGCAAAAGAGGGAAAATCATATTACATAACAAGAGGGAGAAAAATCAATAGATAGCCTGTTCATTTATTGAACTGATGTCTAGCCAAGACTCTGGTTTTTATAGCAATAGCAGGTCAGCTGCTAATGAAAAACCAGCTGGCTACAACATTACTTTATGTCATTTTCATTTATAATGTTTCAGTGATTTTGTTTGAAAACTCTTAGATTCCACTGAATTATCAAAAAAGTCAGGCAAGAAGAAGTTAAAGTAATAATGTGTAAACTTACTTTATGCATATGGTTTATGCACATGGTTTATGCACATGGTAGAAAACAGCGAAAAGGTACTGCTAGCTGCTTTTGGTAGCTATAACTAGCATTATAATTCACTGTTTCATAGTCCAAATTGTACCAGGAAAGTTAGAGAAAAGCAGATTAGCTTTAGGTTTAAAAAGTCAATATTCAAAAATAATTTAATTGCATAAACGTAATTCAGTAAAAATATATGTATATATTAAGTAGTATAAAATCCCTCATATGAATCTGACACTCTTATAATACACAATGAGAAAATGTACATACTATCATAATACACATATTAAGAGAATATTAAAGATGTGCTCTCCTTTTTCTGTAGACCAAAAACTGGATTTTTCAATTAGCTGTGACAATAGCATTTTGGATAATTCTTGGAGTAATAATTCCAAAGTTAATGGGATGGAGACATTTGTCTCCTGATGCAATTATCTCTAGAATATATATTCACAAAAATCCTACACTTTCTTACTGAAGGATGAAGTCTGCTAAAAGCACAATCTCTATTGTAGTGAAAGATTTGGACAATTATAAAATCTCAAATAATGATAAGAAGTGTTATTTACAATACACGGACATATATATTTACATTAGTAATGAGTATTTTAACATAAGAACCTCTCATGTTTTTTAAACGTATGGGACTTCATTCTGCTTTTACAACAATGCCAGTCATTAGTAAATGCAT
Source organism: Cygnus atratus (assembly GCF_013377495.2). Classification (NCBI taxonomy): domain Eukaryota; kingdom Metazoa; phylum Chordata; class Aves; order Anseriformes; family Anatidae; genus Cygnus; species Cygnus atratus. Next base: position 2,427,841 of record NC_066369.1, read on the forward strand.
TATATCACTATGAGATTTAAAAAGCAGCTCTTTGCTTTCTTAACTTCTTGTGTGGGCAAATCAGATGTTAAACAGAGCCCTATAAGTTTCATTTACCAACTGGGAAATTAATGACCTGAGATAACCTGAGCTTTTAGGAGAAGCATGGTGCTTCACATAAGAGCTACTCTGGTATAACCAAAAATCACTTGAAAAATGATTAAGCAAAAACCCTGTAAAAATCCATGTGTGGAAATATACGCTAGATTAGAGATATATCATTTCAGCTTACATCTGCAAACTTTTTAACATAAGCACCAGAACATACATGTTTGACATCGATTTTAGAGTGCCCACATTGAATCAATTTGGGACCATATTTCTGTGGACACATTCAAAGGCTGTATGGGATGCTTCAGCCCTCTTTTCCCAGGTGGAGATGAGGGAAAAGTGTCCGTCCAACAGCCAGTCTGCACCATGTGCACAGCTGACCAAAAAGCAACTAGCTGGTGCCCAGGGGGAGAAGGCATGGTGCTAGAAGCATGCCTTCCTCTATAAACCTGCAGCCCATTATTTTTAGTGAGCAGGGGTGGAGTCCCAAAGCTTCACCTAGATTCCTGAAGAAGCCAACGTTTGGCCACTGCTATCTACTTCACGTACAGATTCGGAATATAGACCTCAGCAAAGATGCTGGACTATAAACTGGAGCAACTGAAGTGTAAAGATAACTTTTTCCTTGTTCTCCTTCAGTACCTCAGGACACCTATCAAAGTCATTACATTCTGGAGATTTTATCATAATGCAAATGAGAAAGATAAACCACTGAAACATGCATTTGGACAAATAGGGATGGGGGTAAGGGTGGAGGGGGACACTCAATGACCTGATAAAAAAAAAATTGGAGAGAAACTTCTGAATTCTATAATAACAAAATAAAAATTTTAGTTCTTTCCTGAAAGTCTCTGGATATCTCTTACCGTGTATCATAACAATTTCGCTACCCACACCCCACAGAAATAAGTTTAGGTCATTTATGAGAAGGAAAGTCTAAAGTGTTGAATACAGCCTTATGCTGTGAATGTCTTGGAAAGGCATTTTTAAAATAGAATCATGATGAAAAATATAACACAATTTTTCTAATAAATTATTGAATAGATTAATATCACTAAAGAAGGTTTTATGCAGTCTGTTGTTTTGAAGAAAGCAAAATACTAAAAATAGGCTGCAACAAATCTGAACTGAGAATGAAACTTAAGTGTAAAAAATCTAAATTTCAGAATTACACTTGGCAATTTCTAGCTTACATTGAATCTGCCTTTTTAGCTGAATTCCTTTCTGACAAAATTACCTGAGGTAGCACCAAGATTACTAACAATCTTCCAAGCACATACGAAACAACTACAGAAAATCATGTCTGAATGATATTTGACACAAGTACGTCGCGTACATGCTTTTCAGAATCTTGTTTACTCAAGATGTGATATTCAAAAATGTTGAGTACTTCAGATACAGCCATCAGGAGCTACAGATTCTTAGCAGTTTTGAAAAATCATGAGTGTGTGCTCTTTGTCTCTCTCTCTCTCTCTCTTTTGTTAAATATTTGCATACATTTTAAGAAGGAAGTAAACAAAACAATAGTAGCAAAGAACTGAGCAGCTTCTTCAACATAAAAATAAATACCATTGAGACTTTTAGCCAACTGTCATATTTGCATCCATTCTGTTTGATAAGCTAGTAGTTGGACTACTATTACAAAGGACATCTCTTAAGTACTGGTCCAGTTCCCAGATGCAACATATTATGACTCCTACTTTTGGTAGATATTTTTATAGAAAGGCTTATGAAACAAAATACTCAGTATTACAATCTTTACACTCTTCTAAACTTCACTAAAACTGCTTCTCAGTTGTGCCACTTTAACTGCACAAAATGTTTCATTAAAATACTGGTTTATAACAAGTTTTTATTCACCAGCTGCCCAAAGCTCAAGGTTAATCCTCAAATTTAGATTATGTTGGTCCATTGTTGCTGCACTGTTTTAAAACATTAGTTCAAAATGAACACGAAATAAAAAATAAAGGATCTCTAAATACTCTGTAAAAAAGCAAAGTAGACAAATGGAAAATGAATCCTTAGATAATTACATGTGAGGAACCTGTAGCCTACCAAGAACCAGTTTTGACATGTAACTAATTTTACCTTTGATGGCCAGATTCGTGTACAGCTTTAAGGAAGCTATGTCATTGCTGGCTTACAGGCTCTATGGAATTTATGAAATGAGCTCAAGATGCATAAGAGAATTTTACAGCCAAGCTCTCCCTGCTCCATGAGGGTGAATGGAAGGAAAAGTGAAAATATGGAAAGTGGCTTGCTGATCTTCTGTTTGTGGAAATCTCTCCTGTAGCACGAATGAGTTCTGCTGACACACAGTTCACACACCTGTGTGACAGATCCCTCCTTCCCTTCCACTGCTGAGTTGTCAGATTGTGTTCCCCACCTTGGGATAACAGACTTCACCAAGGGAGACTGTGCTGTGGCTCTCATTGAAGAAGAAATGGAGCATTTCTGCTATATTTAATGCTATAGGAAGAGTGCAACTAGACATTTGTTCAGAGTCTTATTTTTTTTTTCTTCAAAGTAATACATTACAAATGCCATTTGTTCAGATTCACAGCATGATTTTTTCCTTTTTGTACTCAGATAACACATGTTATGTATAAAAATATTCAAATAAAACACAATGTTGTAGTTACAGCACTTAAAAAAAATAATTACACTCAATTGCATTTCTCTGGTCTTTTACATCATCTGTTAAACTATACTAGTTTTATGTGGTGATCTAAAAAAAAAAAAAAAGTAAATATTGGGAAACAACCAAGCTGGTATTTCTTATTAACATTTTTTTCAGAAATATAGAAGACAATAATTTACATAAAGAACACATAAGAATGTTAAGACCATTAATAATCATTTTCACATTTGTAAAAACAATTAATAATTCAACTTACAGAGCTTTGTATGCAAAGGAATCCTGTAAAATGCCCACTTTTCTGTTCAAATAATGTAGTTAATAAAAGTTGTCTGATGTTATTTAGTAGAAAGGCAAACAGTCCTTTTTATATTTGACATTAACAATCTGATCATTTGTCTCCCCAAAGAAAGCTCATACACCTTTCATACAGACCACACAATAAAGAATAGTAATATTTCTGTTTACTGAGATATCAACTGGCATTTCGTCGCAAGTCAATGGTCTATCTTTGCTACAGCATACTAGACCACAATCTGGCACCTACAAATGTCAAGAGTATAAAAAAAATTATAGGATAGAAATCAAAAGCATGTTCTAAATTCCTAAAATATGAAACAAAGTTCACCTAAACATATTTGCTGCAGAAATCAGTACAATATTCAGCTGTCAATCTCAGAAAACAATGAGGGAGCAATGCTGTCAGTAGGACAGGATAATAACATTTCAAGCAGATGTTCAGGCAGGGCTCTAATTCTCACTGAACTCCCCTGGTAAGCATTTAATTTCTTTATCATATGCAAGCTAGGCAAATTGTACTTCATCAAAACTGTATTGTGAAATATTAATATTTCATATTATAGCAAAACTCCATAGAATAACCTTTGTCGTATTAAGAACATCAGAATTTCAAATGTCATGGTTCTGCATTTTAATGCATCTTAAATAGCTTTTTGGCTTGGCACCATAAATTATAACTAGTTTAATCTAAATTACTGTGCTGTAATATCATACAAAAATATACATTTTGTAATACAGATTCACTTCTGTGAAATACTAATGTTATGGAAAACAATGCATCATTGTACTATGATTTTTTTTCTTTACCACTTCAATTATAAAGTGAGGTGTACATAGTGCAAATGTACAGAGACAACTAGTTAGTGGCAGAATCTGTATATTATAATAGCATCACACAGAAGTGCTTTCTATACACCAGGTAAACTAATGAATTCTCTACCAGCAATTGTGTTCATTTAGAAATGGTTCTGAAAACATATTGTAAAATTTACTTCAGTGAATTTTATAAACATATATTACGACTAGAAAGTTTTCTCTGCTATGGATTCATTCAAATATAATCTAGTTTTAATTGTAGCTTTGTTTTTAAAATCATCCATGCAACTTTCTTCATACACAATGAAAAAAAACATTAAAGATTAAAAATGAAGTTAGTCTGCATGTTGATTTCTGCCGGTTCTCATAATAAAGGCAACTGCTTCCACATTATTGAAAACGACAGCATCACAAATCAATGCATGCCACAACAGAATAAAGACAGATGTATCTGATTAATCAGAATTAAATTTTAGAAGCGAAGGAAGCATCTAAAAATCAAAGCAAATATTTCTGCTATCCCAGTTGTTTTTCCTCTTTCTAAGCAGCCCATACAATGCAATGAGAGAACAATAAAGCCAGAATTGAGATGATGGAGCCCCAGTTTCTGATATAAGCTCACTATGGTGGTGGATATGTATAGAGAAAAGGCATGCAAACTTCATATAACCTCTGGCTTATTTTGGTACTATGTTTATACAAACTTTCTGATTACAGTTTTTAATGTAAATTTTACGTACTAAACAGTACTCAGCAATAAATTCGAAGTAAATAAACCAGCTCAGAATAACAATTCTACTAAAAACTCCCACTCTTTGTTACTTGTTTAATTAATACAGGATTTTTCATTCTGCAGGTAGTTTTCTGTTCTTCTAAGTTCTAAAAGAGGTAATGATTGAAATTCATTTCTTTGCGGACTCCATGATATGCAGCTCTCCCATTTCCCTTCAATAGCTCACCAAGAGAATTTACAAATAATAGTTTGCAGCACAGAGTTATCTGAATAAGACAGAAACACTATTTGAACCAACAGAGCAATGAGCTGTTGATCCTGCAGTGAAAGAGTGAAGTCGTGAGTGTAGGAGAAGGTGTGTGTAACGGGGCTTTTTTATTCTGTTACCATTTTTCTTGCCTCATGATAGTCCATTTTAAAAGCAGCTATTCTCATTTCTAGAAAAAATCAAATCTACTTGATACTAATGCAGTTATGCATACATGTTTGGTTTTGTAAATACAAAATACCCTCCCTCTTCACAGATACCTATAAACATATACAGGTACAGTAACCTGTATTTAATATTTGTATTATACTACAATATCCACTACCTTCTAAAATATTTACAGTGCTATATACTTAAAGGCATATCTATTCTGAAGGAATTTCATCTATTTCTCATTAGCTTTTTTTTTTTTTTTTAAACCTTTCAACAATAGTAGAGCAGTATGCAAGAACAAACATTTGCTGAATCACTCAGAGTTGAAATCCTCACCCTGCAAACAGAAAACCCTACACAGGTTGTCATGAAGGCAATTATGCAGCAAAGTACGTGGGTGTTTGAAAAGGGAGCGAGCATGGCACGAAACAGTTAGTGCTATGCTAACTCCCTCTGTAGCAACATGTGATGCTTTCAAGGTGAGGTCAAGACAGATGAGGGCTGGGAAAACTGGGGGAGTAAATTATGGTCCAGGGGCTACAATTGCACAAGTGCTATCCAACAATTTGCTTGTACAAGAACACATAGCCTCTCATGGGCTGCAGGGATCCCTAGCCTAGCATTTTACAGGAGTTTTTTGTGCTAGACAGTGAAAGAGGGAAAAGGAGTGGAAGTTCATATGAAATGAATGCTCTGTCTTATAAGAATCACAGCTCTCCAACCTCAGTCCTTTTATCTCTGTCCTTGGATCTCCTGCAATTCTTTATCCGTCTTTTTTTTCCTCTGTTCTTATTCCATCACACTGCAGTTAACGCATGGAAATCTGTAGATAGGCTGTATGTGCTTTCCATTTGCTAAACATCACTCAAATTTACCCTGCATCAACCACTTTACCTCAAGTGCCAAAGGATGCCAAAGGTCAATAGGGAAGTCAACCTCTAGTCAACTTCTCTGGCCAACCTCTTTTCAGTGGTTTGTGGGGACAGGACAAGGGGTAATGGCCACAAGATGGAGCACAGGAAGTTCTGCACCAACATGCGAAAGAACTTCTTCTTGGTGAGGGTGACAGACCACTGGAACAGGCTGCCCAGGGAGGTTGTGGGCTCTCCTTCTCTGGAGATATTCAAGGCCCGTCTGGACACCTACCTGGGCAGCCTGCTCTAAGCAACCTGCTTTGGCAGGGGGGTTGGACCCGATGATCTTTCGAGGTCCCTTCCAACCCCTACAATTCTGTGATTCTGTGAAGTCGCTGGTTTCTGTGCCATTGACAGAGCATGGTGGTGAGTTCAGTGACCAGCCCTGGAAGAGGCAGTGTTTCTGCTACTGCTAAGCTCCCTACAGTTGCACAGGCAGTTTATGTTTGGCCTTTAACTATTGCAAATATGAAGGGGAATCACAAGTTAAATCTAAACAGGACAGATTAAGTAAAACAACAGGGATAAACGTAGAATCCTGCTCGTACCACATACAACCAAGGCTGAAGTAGAGGAGTTTCAGCTGCCAAAAACTGTGTCCAGAAAGCTCCCTTCCTCCCAGAAGTGGTTCTGTTCCTGGAAACTAATCTGGGGAGCAGCTCTACCTGCTCCCACGGGCAATGCAGGCTCAGATCTGGAAATCTTTTTTCCTGGCCCTGCTACATAGTTAGCTGTTACTAGCTTGGTAGGACAGTAAATCTGAAATCTCTACTTCCACAGGTACTGCAGACCACGAGAGCATTCTGCTCCCTGCTGAACACCACATAGGATTTGCATCTATGCGATTGGAAGCTAAGTTTATTTAAAAAAAAAAAAAGAAAGGTAGCATGTTATGCCAACCTATATTGAGCCAAACTCTCTACTAATTATTTGTTCCAGCATTAAGTCAACAGAGCAGTCTCTGTGTAGTACTCATTGCTCAAATAAGAACTGCTGTACCTCCCTGAGCCTTTCTTTCCATTTGAAATATTTATTTTTGTAGCATTAATTACCATGATAGTATTACAAATTGAGCAGTTTTATTTCTGCAGCACCTTGCAGCCAAGCATCTCAAATCATCACAAATACTAAGGCATTACCCCCGTGGGAAGTACACTATTGGGAAGAATATAATGGTAGAAAACTAGCTAGTACTTTGGTGGGACAGTGCTACTGCACACTGCAATGTATGATTCAAGAAATCCTCTCTCTAGAAAGATCTTCACCCAATTCATTCTGCCAGAGCACGGCACTCATGTTGCAGTCACCATTTCAGAAACAATTCAGAGAGACTGTGCTGCTTACTGGAGTACCATCATCACTTCCTGCAACATGCAAGTCTTTCATTCTGAATTACCACTCAAAGCTGTAACACAGTCAGTGTCTGTTTAGCTCTTGAGAGACCCGGTAATCAATGCACAGTCTAGCAGGACGGCAAGCATATCAGCAATAACACTGATTAATAAATAAATCTCAGTACTTGCTATGTACTTGCCTTCAGCCTAGGCACTGAATAATTACAGTTGACAGTATGTTATATGCATAAGTCAGTTACAAACACACTTGAATGACATTTAGGTCCTAAAAAGTGTTTTAATAAGAAACCCTGTGAAGTAGTTTGGAATCTCCATTGCAATCCAAATGAGCACTGACTTCCTTGGTGTACCTCAGGCATAAGCAAGAGAAGAAGCCAGTCTGACATATTTTACATTATGCTCTAGGAATACAGCACTTTGTCCTTAGACCTTCCTCATTGTTACAGGGTCACCCTCTGAGGTGGCAGAGTAAAAAAAAAAAAAAAAAAAAAAAAAGAGCCTTTTCTCCTTTTCTCTCCTGCTAAGCTCTCTATCCACTAATCCACCTTTACTTCTCATCTCTGAATCAAGAATAAAACTCCCTTGTTTCCAAACGTATTTCAAAAGCTCTCTTCCCTGCATGCTACTCTTTGTCATTAATTGACAACACGTTGCCATCATTCACACTTACTCAGGCTTTCCCTCTGATCCTCTTCCTCCCAACACACGTAATCCCAACCCAAATCCTGTTTCTTTCCTCTGGAATACGTTTCTCAAAGTTGTCCTTTTGTTTCACTGTCTAAACTTCTTGCTCTAAGTCTCATTTTGCCATTTGACTGTTGTAACAGAAAGCCCAGTCTACATGCAATTCTCAGGTCAAATAATCCGAATATACACTTTAATAAGAATTGCTTTGAGAATTTTTTTTAGGTGACACACCGAGCCATAGTCTTCATGAATTTCTAAATTCTAAAATTCTAAATCCTTCCTCTTCCACTTCATCTTACTGAAGCATTATCTCTGCACTACAAACCTTCAGCAGAACTAGTCCCTCCATAGGCTTGTTTTATATTGCTTCCATCTTTCTCTTCCACTGCCCACCCAGTCTCAAGCTCACACCTACATTATCACATTGCAACTGGAACTCAATTTCAATGGCTTATCTTGGCAGTCCTTGGCAGGGAAACAGCCTTTCATGAGTTGCTTGATGAAGCTGTTACTCATTCCCTTTGCATTCTGATCCCTCACAGAAAACATTTTCACTGCAATGTTTAAAAAAGTACCATTACTGTTACTAGCTGGTTAATATTTAAAATGTTGTTGAATAAAAGGGAAGAATGTAAATCCTTTAATTGCAACAAACAAACAAACAAAAAGACAAACAGAAATCGTTTCACCTTTACACTGCACTGCTGGAAGCTCCAAGCTTATTTAAACCCACACGATGCACCATACATTTCCCTGCTTATTCTTTTCTACAGGCTAGATAGTGAGACTCCTAAAAGATTCAGATATTTCAAATATACAAAACAATATTTACATGCTAAACATGGCTTAAAGTATTTTCTTACCTTATCCAGGGAGAACGTTTTAGTGACAGCAAAGCCCCAACCAGCTTCAAAAGCTCTTCGAATCATTGAAGAACTCGTAGCAGGGGTTGCACTGGCAATGCCAAAAGGATTTGGAAACTTCAGTCCAGCCATTTCTACACTGATGTCTACTAAATCTATAGGAGTATAGAAGAGTGGTAGTTCTGGAGTAGTAGAAACTTCAGCACCATACAAGGACTGTAAAAAAAAAAAAAAAGTAATTTTTGCTGATTCATTTCTATATAATTTACTGTTAACCTTGATAAGGGAAGCATTCATATATAATAACCATTTTTTCAATAATTCTATTAGGTGTTCAGGCTTGCAAATCAGTAAAATATAAAAAACACTTGCACATGGAACATTTTCTGTCCAAAAAGCATTCATGCTGAGATATTATGCCATGTTGAAAATAACCAAATGAAAATAATGAAACAGTTATTTCATATCTTGTACTGCTAGCCTGGTTCAATCCAAAGGTTTGTATGGACTTTCTGAATAGGTAGTTGTTTCCTACAGCAACCAGTAGTAGTGACGTTTAAAAAAGGAGAAAAACACACATACACATACGTGAAACATGCAAAAAAAAAAAAAAAAAAGAAAAAGAGAAAAAACAGACCCCTGGTGTGTGACAGACCTAGTATTCTTCTCAGCTGCTGACTTATGAGAAGTGGACATTAGGAAAAGTTTCTTCACCAAGGGGGTGGTCGGGCACTGGGACAGGCTCCCCAGGGCAGTGGTCACAGGACTGAGCCTGCTGGAGTTCAAGGAGCATTTAGACAATGCTCTCAGACATACAGTTTGATTTTTAGGCAGTTCTGTGCAGAGGCGGGAGTTGGACTCAATGATCCTTGTGGGTCCCTTCCAACTTGGGATATTCTATGAAATGTAGGGTCTTGCAGTAAATGAGGGAAAGCATTCAAGGGCAAGATCACTTTGCAGTCTGTCACCCTTGACTCAGTATACGTGGAGTTACTGCACCTTTGCCCTCATCTCCTTTTTAAGATTTTATGTATCCTATGCCATGGGATACATATCAATACATGCAAATCTATTATTGAATAAGAACACTTCAAGAGTGACAAAAATTCAACCGATTTGGGATCAAAGAAGAACATACACTTTATGACTGTAACACCACAGTCACTTTTCTTTTCAGTTTTAAAGATGGCATTTTCTCTGGAGAGTCAAAGCAAAATGCTTTCAATATAAATGTTGCATCTAATACTGCAAAAATTGTAGATAGTAAATCTTTTCCCATGTGCAGATACCGAACAGCATCCTAATAAGGCTGTTGTAGTAGAATTAAAATCTTTGCTCACTCAGATGCTTGAGTCAATAAAAATACAACAAAATAAGGCAGGAATTTCTAATACAGTGAAGCTGTATAGAGCCCGTGTTCCTAAGAAATTCCACCATAAGATCACAGCAGCTTCTTCTAGCCTTAAAAGAAAGCAAATAAACAAACAAACAAACAAAAACAAACAACAAACCAACACCAAAAACCAACCAAAAAAACAACAAACAACACAACAACAAACGACTTCTTCACCAGGACAAAAAGAACCACTGGTGGAGATGGAGGGAAGATTTTCCGTAAAAGAGTAAAAAAAACCTCAGCTACTTAAAAATTGCTGCCTCTGTTTGCTTTGTTGTTGTTGTTGTTTGTTGATTATTTTTTTTTTAAGAACGTATTTTTACCATCTTATCCATGACAATAAGTATGGAGAGGATGAGTTTTTTGCTTTGTTTTGGTTGATTTTTGATTTAGTGCATTTTGTATATGAGTGTTTCTAAACCTGAGTTCATTTATCTGTTTTGCTCTGGAGTTGCCCAGATTCATGTCTCACATTCTGACCCCAGACCTTAGATTCCTTGGACAGAGAGGATACATTTGGGGGTTAGATTTTCTGATTACGATGGCATAAAAGCAATGAAAGTGGTGAAATTACTCTAGCCTAAATGATGTGAATCCGAATGTGTCCCTAATGGAGGACATTTTGAGAAAAGCTAATTTTTGAAGATCCCTAGCACTTGGGACCCAACTCCCTTCAGTACTGTGACCTCACCCAGCTAGCAGCTGTTTCAGTCACTACTTTATAATAAGCCAGACAGCCACCCGCATCCTCCCTTCTAAGTCACACACTGCCTCCTGCATCTCTTACTCCACTGGACTTTTCCTATACTGGGAGAATACAAATATTTAGAAGAACAAACAGCCCTGTACTCTACCTCTAAAGAACTTTTGTTAGCTGACAAATCAGGAAAAAAAAAAGGAAAGAAATTATCTTTAAATTTTTTTAGGTTTGATTTCACCCTTTTATTTATTGTTTTTAAATTTTTTTTAAGCCTTTCTTGTCTAAAATTTCAACTGCAAAATGTTGTTTGTTATGCCAACATAGAAATTCCTGGACTGCAAGACTGAAATAAACTCATTTTTTAAATGGTAGCACTTTTTTTCCTCCTACATATTTGGAAGTTGGGAGATCTGCTGAAACTAACATTGATATATTGAACTCTTATACTAAAGTCTTTGAATTTGAATCCGAGAGAATGACAGCAAAGAAAGACTTATGGAAAGGCTTTTGGCCAACTCCATTGTATGTGCACATGTGAGTAATAAACATAATTTTCCATTTTAAAAGCAGTTTTTGTTAATGTGTTTGGTATCCAGAATTGTTCAAATGTTCTCTGTGAATATATTTCAGTGAATGACTTACAAACTACTCATTAATTGTATAACTGTACAAATTGATTGCTATAGGCAGATAGAGACAGACAGATAGGTTAAGTGCTTAAAATGCAGCTTAAGTTACATTGTACTGTTTCTTTTCCCAAGAAGGACAATTTAATCTCTAAAAGCTGTTCTCACCTAAAATGAGTGTAGCGTGAAAGTTAATCTTAAATACAGACCCAAAATGAGCTGTGATAAAGCAGAAAATAAATCTAATGCAAGAGGAAAAAAATATACTAAAGCACTGAAAGATTTGAACAAAATGATTGAATATATCCATGCAAAAATAGGCTTTTCCTCCTGCATGCAAATTGGTCATAAACAATTTCCCCAAACATTTGCAAACAGGCCTATTCTTCCTGCCAAACTACCGTCACAAAGAGCAAAACCACCACGGATTCCACCTAGACACACTCAAGGACCACAAGATGTGTCTAACGGTTTGTTGTGATGAGGTGAACTGGGTGGAAGTAGCAGCGCTGGAGGAAAATAATAATAATAATAATAAAAAGTTTTAATGGAATAAGCCAGGTCTTTAAAGCATACACAGGGGCAGGATGCAGCTAGAGGTTCAGTAGCCAGTGGCTATACATCCTTGCAGATTTATCTTCCTCCTTCCTATCACTTCCCTTTTTGCTCTATTTATTTTTTGCTGGGTTTTCCTTTCAGCACAATGCTTATAAAAGAAATAAATTTACTAAGACCTGATGTGTTGCTTTCTACAAAGCAAAACTTTTGGCAAACTAAAATGTTTTATACGTTCCTGAAAGCAAAATAATCTTTATAATGAAGGATTTCCCTGACATTGCACAAACAAATAGGAAAAGAAAGCCTGCAGGCAAGAGTTTATTTATAATAACTCTTCCCTTGATTTTTAAAAATAAAGGACAAAAAGTGTGGCCCATTCTTCCTCTAATTTGATGCCAACCAGCAGAGCTAACAATATTGCAGGTACTTATTTTATTGTTCCAGGCACGGCAATTTTTCGGACACTGGATGAGGGCGGTGAAAAATCGCCAGCACACTGCGTGCAGCGTCCCTGCCCTACTCTAACCAGGATATGCCCAGAGGCAAAAGCAGTACAGTCTGTAGTGCAGGGCTCAGACAGGGTCTGAGCTTTAAACCTGATACAATTTGTGACATTCATTTTCTTTAGATGGAGAAAATTCTTAACCACACCGATATGGTCTAACTCCATTTTCGTGCCTTTAACAAAGATAGACTATGAAAGTGAGTAGTTGTATTACTGTTATTTTTCACAGAGAGCCTTCTCTACAAATCCTACTGCTTGGAAGAGTTTTTCTGAATACTTTCATCCCTCTCCTGCTTTCTCTCTTTGTAAGTCTGATCTTAAAGCACAGCTTTTCTCCCTTACTTGTAAAGCTTTTCCCTCTCTCCAATTATCCATTAGTTAGCTTCGTTAAATACATTTACGTTATTTCACACAGAATGGTTCGAAGGATGCCTGGAGATCATCTAGTCCAATATCCTTGCTCAAAGCAGTGTCAACTCTGTCAGCAGGTTGCTCAGGGCCCTGTCCAGTCAGACGGAGACTTTTTAATCCCCCTTCCTTTGTTTCTGGAACAGACATATTGCTTAGTCGATAGTAAGGAATTAAAACACCAGGTTTCCTGCACTTGCACTTAGTCCACCTTTCTGAAAATGTTTTGTTACTTGCCTCCATGCTAGTGTTTCACATGATGGTGTTCTAACCATTCAAGGGACTTTTTTTTTTTTTTTTAACTTTTTTTTAACTTTGATTAGCATGGAAAGAAGCAGACAAGATAAAACAAAAACAAGCTTCCAGCATCTCTGGTGTTGATTATGAAATAATGTACATTCATGCATGTCCAAGGAACATATGAGAATGGTCAATCTTCAAAAAAGAATCAACAACTATACTCTCCAGATACAAAGTCCATGTATTTTTTGACAACATAAAGAAAAATTATAATAAATACACAACACTGGTTCCAAGTTGCACAGTAATGCACTCAAAATTCATACTGAACAGCTTGCCTTAGTGAAGTGAAATTTATATCGGTTGTGATCCAGCCCTCTATTCTTTAAGTACATGGTGTACATTTTGATCACAATAAGCAAACAGACAAAAAGATTTAAATTTAAAAAAAAAAAAGAAAAAAAAGAAAAAAGACTGTGAAAAAGAGAGGAAAAGTCACTTTATTAGAGGGATTTTAGTGAGAATAAGATGTCAGCTTGATAGCCAGATATGGGAAAATGCTCCACTGCTAAGTGTATGAATAGAGTAGGAGTAAAGTATAAAGGCTGGCATCTTCCTGGTCTAGGAAGTCAACTTTGCTCTCAAGACAGGCATAGAAAATTAGAAGTTAGTCCTGCAATAATTGTGAATTACTCTGAATATAACTATTGTATTATTAAATCCCATTCACTGACCAAAAAGAAATGCACAGTAACTGAGACACAGAATAGAACAGCAGCCTATATTGCTTCTGCCCAGGATTATAAAGTCACTGTTGGACAAAAGTGAGGCCTCTGCAATCCCCAAACAAAATAAATCACCAAGACTAATTTAACTAAACGTTTACATCATTCATGGGGTAACAAAAAAGGCTGAATCCCCAAGAAATGTTGTGGATAGTATATAGTTGCATGAATTGGGCTGATTCTATTTGGATCTCTACTGACATGTAAAGAACTGTTCAAAGGCGATTGTATTTTCAAACAGGTTCTAATGCAGCTGCCTTTGGTTAGGTTTTGACTGGTTGTGTTTATACAGCCTGATACACACCTGCAGGCAACAATTTTTGAGATGAACCTGTGCTTAGCAGAGTGTGAGGAAAATGTTAAGAGGCAGGAGATATTTAGGCAACTAATGATGGAAGGTTTCCAGGGTTAGAGCTGCCATGAAGCTTCTGTAAATAATTCCCAGTTTTGAACATAAGGCATTTCTGCTGGGGAGTCCGTGAGTCTGGATCTCATACTTCACTTGACCATGTGCCAAAGCTTGAAATGGTTGGAGTTTCAGGGCACATATCAGGCCCATCTGTTTGCTTAGCCTTTTGTCTGGAGTAGGTTGGCGTAGCAGGAGCATGGCATTCAAATAGGGCATTCAGCAAGTAGTTGGGGCAGTGTTTTTGAGTTTCAGTCTTTGACATGGTCTTGGGTTGGTTGAGAAATCTTACAGCATATTTTTATTTTGCTAAAGACTGTCCGCGTTATTTACAGAACCGGGTGCTGAGAGAGTTGGTGATTCTGGAAATGGCTACCTCCTTCTGTAACTAAAATGCAAATGGATAAAAGGAATCAACGTATTTAAAATCTATCAATGTATTTTAAATATGTCAATTCAGACACTCATCACAAGAAGGTTACTTGTCATAGAATCTCACAGTAGACAGAAAAGTAGGGACGACTCTGTAAGAGTGTTTCTTCATCTGATATTGGAAGTTTTCACAATACAGGGTAGTGGAACAAGCATACATACGCAAAAGGCATGCATACACACACAGGTAACACGATTCTCACCTAAACAACAACTTTAAAATACAAACCCTCTTCTACTGTCTAACTTTTCTACCTATTCCAAAAACAAAGTAAATTGCCAAATTACAGTGCTCTCCACCACAGCAACCAGATTTTACAAGGGCTGAACATCCAAATAAATGCCCCTGAGCTACCCATTCATCTAACAGCTGGAAAGGTGACACTTGACATTTGGAAACTTTCCTGTGAAGATTGCTGTAAGGCTTTCCCATTAGCTTCCTGGGGAGACTGTAAGGTCGAATAAACTGCCTTGAAACCTGCAAAGGGTAACGGAAATGCTCTAATATCACAAGCCTGCTTGCTTTAAAATTCTAATTCTCGAGCCATGACTATTCAGATTTCTTCCAAAGTATTCAATACATTCCAGAGAAAAAACAATGTAAGCTTTGAGGAGGAAGCAACATGTAAATGGAGGGTTTTTAAAGTGATGTGTGTATTTATAGAGGCTAAGGAGGAAGGAAAAAAAAAAGGAGGAGATACCCCTCTCCCCTATCACAGTTACCCAAATTCACTGTGCACTGAGAAATTAAGCAAGCAGGTCAAGGTTTAAAGATGTTTCACACTCAGCATTTTCATAGGGTCTAAGAAGGCAGGACACAAACACTGCTTTAGAACAAGTGAGAAAAAATATGCACAGATACTAACAACAAGCTTTCAGTTGAAGTATTTTTAGGAAGTGAAATCAGACCCCAACAGCATGAAATTGCACAAACATGCAATCAGAGAGGCTTTGAGCAGATGGATGGGGGAGAAAGACATCGAGCTGTTACAGTCCCAACTTCAGTTGTTCAAATCTCTTTCTGTGGGAGAATGAATCATGTACCATGTTTCTAAAAAGTTCCTTGCACTATGAACACACTCTTTGTCAGCTGGTTCTCCACACACAGGCTGTGTCTCGTCTCTGATGGTTCCTCTGCAGCTCCTCTAGACTTTGTGTTCTTTCTTTAACTACAAAAGGTAGGGCAAGCAGAGGTGCTCAGCAACATAGAAAAAGCACCAACAAGGAACATGCAGTTACCAGGTTTTTCAAGTCTGTACCTCTTAAATTCCCATTTCTTAGATAAATCCTCCTTCACATTATTTTCCTCTTTGAATTCAGTGCTTATTTTTTGTCTGGCTCATGCATCCACTTCATCAGCCTCATCAAAGCACACTTTGGTTCTGGTGTAGATAATCTGAGTGATCTGTAAACTGTTAGTACACTTGCACTCTAAAAATACTAAAAATGTCTTCCCCAAGTATCAACATTGACAGTATTAATTTTTTCTTTATGCAGGATTGAGTAGTTCTACTTTTTAATATTGATGGGCTCACTTCTTTTTCCCCAGTTACCCTGAACCAGGATTTCTGCTTACACTGTGTATTGTGCAGGAAAGATTACTACCTTTGAGTGGAATTCAGAGCTGGGGGCAAAGAAAATGTTGCCTGGATTTTAATGCTAAGATAATATAAAAAAGCTGGGTTCAACTCCCCAAAATCAAGTATGTGACCCAAGTTGAATGAATCTGAAATGTACAAATCAAGACAATCTAGGTGTTAGCTACTCAAAACTTGCATATTTAATCTTTTTTCTTTTTTTTTTTCTAAGACATTTTAGCAATCACAATGAAGGTATCTGAAAGCAGATAGAAACTGGAAAAACACTTTTAAAGAATTACCTGTATGTATCTGTGCATGTACCAGGAGGCTTGTTTTCCATCATTTACTGATTCCACTGTAGTGTTAGCAAGACCACCGACGTCACCCCCTGCAAAAACCCAGGGTTCACTCGTTTGCATAGTTTCCGGATCTACTTCAGGAAGACCCCATCTGTTAAACTTGATAGGTGCCATGGCCTCTCTGACTGCAATTAAAGAGAAGGACAAGTATGTTAATAAACAAAAGAAAAAAGTGTTGCCTAAATCTCTCAAATATATACTAATAACAATTAGTAGATCAATTCCAAGACCTATATTTTTTTTAAATTACTTAAATGTGAATTTACAATAGAACTGAAAAATTCTATTCTATATACAAACATTTTGGTTGAGCTAATGAAGGTATGTAGTTATTAACAGGATTTGGACAGAAGAACATCATCTGTTCTATGGAATTGTTCTTTGGTAACATCAGAAAAATAAACCTTTGTGTCTGCATCGCCAGACGTGTACAAAATAAACAGAGACAAGATTCACAAGAAGTGACTGACTTCATACAAGAAATAATTGCTTTTAATGTTCTTTTGGTCACTAACCTCAAAACAAACTGTATATCCCAGAAGCTGGGACTCACAAAGTCTTTCTCACTGGCGTTATTTATCTCTTGGGGAAAAAAAAAAAAATCCAGCACTTCTGAAAATCCTATTAAGGAACAACACTAACAAACGAAAAATAGATTTTCTCCCTTTCCCTTCACACAGAGCTTTGTACTGCACTTTCCACATCAACATGCTTTTCACCTGAAAAGCAAACATAAATACTCCTGTACAACTTAATATACTGCATGCGATTTTTGAGGTGTAAAAACAAACAAAAAAAATGTTTGCAATTTCTACAAATTCATTTAGACTTCCAAAAATTTACTTGTCACATTTATTAATGCTCTCAACAGAAATGATACTCTGCTACTTTTTCACAGGTTGTTATTAAATCTGATTTTAAAATTTCAGATGGGACATTTTCCCCACCAGGAAATGTTATGCTATGAAAGCTTTGGCTTTGACAAAGTGTGTTGATTTTAAAGATTATTTTTTTTTCTGAAAAAAAGATAAATTTCAATAAAGTGAAAAACATTCTGAATTGTTATCTAAGCTAAGAACATTCTGAAAGTAAGAATCATTTTGAAACTTCTGTATATTAAGAATAAAATAGTAAAAGCAATAAAAATGAAATGCTTACAAACAGTATATTTTCTATATATTCTTCGCTGCAATTTCTGAATTTTTTTAGAGCACTCATTAAGATATTCTTATTTTTTCATGTGAGAAAACAGCATATATAGGCATTCTGCACATGAACTAATACTGTACTTAAAAATAATATAGACAAAAAATGCATGACATTAGAAAAATGGCATTAAATACAAGTAAACAATCAGAAAAAATAATCTTGCTCTGTTAATATGATTTTTATTATGCAACTTTTAAAATTACTTTATTATAATCACAAAGACATTTCAAAGTAGCTTCATGAAGAGAATCACATTTTCAATAAATATATTCAGCAAACATTGATGCCATATATCAAAATGAGTTATTTTTATGTAGCTTTAAGTCTGCATGAACCGAAGATTTTACAATAAAACACAGCTTAAAATTGCAATGTCCCTCAGGGACATACCGCTAGCAGATGCAGATTGCCAAGGTCAATTAAACTGATGTAGTTGTGCTGTCATATATGTAAAAGAGAAACCTGCTAGCTTAAGACAAGAAAATTTCTCCCACACCAGTACAAGGGCAAACTCACAGTATAGCCCCAATGCATGCCCAAGTACGCAGAAAGCTTCAAAGACATCTTTCCTGCACATCATCATGATGGAATTTTCTTCCTGGGTTCTGTATCTCCCTTCACCTCTAAATCAAATATTACACGTGTATTTCAAAGTAGAGAGCTGTGCATAATCAGGGACAAAATAATAAAATAGGGAGCAAGATACATTGTCACCTGCTTATCATACCTGTGCTCTCCTTCTCACCCTTGGCATATACAAATATCCACAGGACTCAAATCCAAAGTGTTCTTTTTGCCACCGGTTCAGAATGCAGAATCACAGAAGACAGTTTTAAGCTGGAAGCAGGTTTTCATACCAGAAGTATATAGTCTACATGCAAGACCTATTGCTTGCAGAATCCTTCCTACCCTGCATACAGTTTTAGCTTAACTTGGCAAGAATAATATTTGCCTAGTAGCGGAATCAAAAAGTTATGAAATTGTTTCCTCTTAAAATATTTAAATTATTGAAAGATCACACCAAACACAACCTTCAGAGTGAGACATTTGTCAGTCTGGGAAATAAGTGGTTTTCCTTCTTTCTGTCTTCATTTTTTTTTTTAAAGGAAAGTGCTGATAGTAGTTTTATTATACTTCAGTAATATTTATAAATCAGTGTTAACCTTCTCTTTATGTCTCAGACTGTCTGTACTTCAAGAAAGCTTTTGATCATTTTATATTTGTCATACATAGGATAACTTATTGCATGCAGTGGTACCATCTCAGCATGTGGTCTTGACAGTTCTTGCAAGCTAAATACATATCGGCTTGTAAAGACATGTTCAGAAAAGAAAAAAAAAAACAAACAGATGAAAACTTGGTGCTGCGGGGTTTGGTGCTAGGGTTTGAATAGATGACTTGCTTCTCTGAGGCAGCATTGAACAACAGTAAGGCTTTTAGAGGGCAACATGCTACCTGAGGTGTAGTTTTCCGCAGGAAATGATGTAAAACTAGGAGTTCTGACTCCTTATTCCTTAACTATGGGGGAAAACAGGCATTACTTCTGTTACCCTTGATCTGTTGCATTTCTCAAATGCATCTTCAGCTTGTTTTGTGCTAAAATAGCTGCATGGACATAATTACATCAAAAGCTTTTTGAGTGCAAAGAAGCCCAACATACCCCTGCTTGAAACACCTCCCCGAGGACTGGGGATTTGTCTGATCAGTATTTTTAAAACTGGGAAAGAACATTTCCCTTGTGGCAAGGTTGACACAGTATCCAGCAGCTACTTCCTTCTGTTTTTCTGAAAAGCTCCAAGATTTAGGTTAAGTAAAAATAAGGACATGATTTAAAGGCGTCTTATATAAGAGTTCCTAATGTCCTCACAATTTGGATCTGGTATCCGGGGCAACTGAGATGCAATAAGGACCACTTTCTACACTGCCTGCAGGATGGAGGGGAGAACTTTGGGTGGGAATTTCTTCTCTGCCCCTGCAAGGTGTGAGAGAATCTAGGAGCCAAATGTGAGCTTGTAAGGAGGCAAACCCAACTATCAGTTCTCTGAATTGCTGCTTGACACTGAACAATACGCAAGCAATACGCTTTGTGTTTTTGTTGGTGCATGATTTGGGAAAGGGGTAAGAAGTGTTCTTTGCAATGGCTGCACCCTCACACTGTTTAAACTTTAAAAAATAATATAGCTTTTCTCTTGGAAAATTCAAAGTGCAATCCTGTGGCTGTGCTGCCTTCTCTTCTATATCCTGATGAGATATTACATATAATTTGAAAGGATCTTTCTGGATGAAAGATAACATACAATTGAATTATTCTAATGCTATCAAGTGATGCTAACACAAATAACACCAAACAAAAGGACAGTTCTGAATATATATTCCACATTTGCTATACTCACAGAGCAAATAAACGCAAATAGAAAAGCAGCAGCATATTATAGTGCTTGCAAAAACAATATTAAAATATAAGTGAATACAGGAAAAATATTTTAATTAACAAAACAAATCAAATGGAAAAGATTCCTCAAATAAAGCTTTAAAAGTGAATCTGTGTGTGTTTGACTGCCATGACTAATTATGTATCCATGTAATGTGTGTTCAATTTGGGCTTATTTAAATAGCAGAAATGCTCATTAGCTGCAGTATATCTGTGAAGCTTCAATAAACAGTTTAATGGTTTTTATGTTTAACCAATTTCATAAGTTCCTGTAATTTTAGCTTTAGTAGCTCATTAATGTTATTTTTGATATCCATCTTACAGACTTCCTTTACAGTGAATAGTAGCATTACTTCAGAAAAATACAAATATACTGTATCTTTCTTAATCTCAAATGTAAAACCATAGCTATCACATGCACCAACGATCTCATTAACTGCTGACACTGCCCAATTTAGAGGCCTGGCAAACAAAGAAAGGCACAATCATGTTTCCCTCATCTCTGCCCCACTAACGTACTGAAACAGGATTAAAAAGTGGTTTGACTGGATAAAGCTGGGTCCAGCTGTGCTGGGAGAGACTCCTGCTGGAAGGCTGCTACTGACTGTTTTCTGCCTGGTACCAGGAGGCAGGTGTGCACTGATGGCTAACAAATGAAACAGCAGAATCCCTGCTCCAAGTTAAAACATCTTAACGAGTCATTACAAAGCTTCTTTTAGGCACTGGAAGTTGGAAACAACTCCAGGGTGTGGAACTGTTGCACTCAAACTCATTCAGTAAACCTGTTTGTGGAGGAAAATCCTGTTCCAAATGAGTCAGCAGCAAAAATCCTACCTATTTCACTAAGAATCTTTTGAGTCTATATAAACTTCAGTTTTATATAACAACTTTTAAAAAAGCCTGCTGACCAGAGGTCTATTCTATGGGTGAGAAGCAGATGCTGTGCTGGGAGACACCAGGTACTAGGTGGCTCTTGTGAATATCCCCAGCTGGGACATCACAACCATATCTCTTCTTCCCTCCTTTTCTTTCATTAGACAGTCAAGGCTTCAGTGTTTTGAGGTTGAAGCTATCTAGTTGTTTGTCAAGACTGTATAAACTCAGCACTCTCTGCAGGTTTTCTGCCTTCCCTATAATTTGAAATTCTATGTTTATATGAAGTAAAACTTTTTTACTTCTGAGCACAGAGCTCTGCAAGCTTTTGGCCTTTCCCTAGCAAATGCTTCTGAATCTATACAAATACTTATTAAGTAGGAATGGATTAAATCATAAAATTGTAAACTAGGGCAAAATTTATCTTTTTGGAATGTAGCACTATAGTAGGGGCTTAGTTATACTCTAGTAATAGTCTTCTGGTTTTGCTGCTGCAATTTCCAAGCAAGATGACAGTCATACTAAAAGTTACAGGAAGATATCTAAAAGTTGTATAAAAGTTGTTTAATAAAACATGTATTTTGCTCGCAGATCATCTACTACTCTGGAGCTGGGGGGATTTGCAGAATTGGCATTTGGAGCTTGTTTGGATTTTTTTGCATTCCCCCCCCTTTTTTTTTTTTTTGTCTCCTAGGGAAAATAAAATAGACATTGTCACTCTAAGATTCAGTGTTCTGGAAAATGGGAATACTTCCTCTTTCTTTCTGCCTGCTAAACAGAGTGTTGAACTGAACTGAAGTTGCCAGTCCCCTATCCTGCACTCCATTTTGCAGTGTGTTTTAACCAAGACTACTACTTTCCATAATTCCTTTATAGTTCTCCCCAGAAAGTACAGGTTCTCCTCAGAAACATAAGAAAATAAATCAGAACAAGGACATTTGTTACAATGCAAAATTTTGCAGTCCACAAATGTTATTCCCCTTTGCTTATCAGAAAAAAAAAAAAAAAGAGAGAAAAAAAACGTTATTCAAAGTTTAGACTTTAAAACCAACTGGAGTGGTGTTAAATAGGATGTTGAGGCTATATGCAGTGCTATGGGAGTAGGCAGAATTACACGCATATATATTAAGTAGCTGCAATGTAGAATGGTGCCAGAAGATATTTCCGTTATTCACTAACCCATTGTAGGCCTCCAGAATGACAAAGAGAGCCAAAGAGCAGGAACACAAGGAAAGGTACAAAATTCTACTTCAGCTGTTTATGTGGGCCAGTTATGATGGCTTTAAGAGTTTGGTAATCTGTGCAATAATAATTAAAAAAAGGCTTGTGCTTGCAAAATCTTTTTACAACAACAAAGCAAAGCAAAACCTTTTTTTACTCCATCTGTAGTAGATTGATTTAAA
This sequence comes from Cygnus atratus, assembly GCF_013377495.2. Classification (NCBI taxonomy): domain Eukaryota; kingdom Metazoa; phylum Chordata; class Aves; order Anseriformes; family Anatidae; genus Cygnus; species Cygnus atratus. The sequence continues at coordinate 2,450,569 of NC_066369.1, forward strand.
CTTTTTTTTTTTTTAATTGGTTTCAGTAAAGTGCTAATGTTCTTAAAACAGTCTAGAGGGCAACTCTCCTGCTTTGTCTATTAGTAACTTCCTGAGCATAAAATGGATTTAGGAGAACTGATTTCTTTTTAATTAATGATGCATTTGTATGATTCCCAGTGGGAGGATGAATATTTACTGGAACTGTTGCTTAAAAACACAATTAGCATTTTATTTTGACAGAAGAAATAAGAGAAAAAAAAAAAGACTAAATATCTACTGTGAGTGCATGGAGTCTCAGTTGCAAATTTAATAGCTCCCGTGCAAGTACAAGAAACATCTGGATAAGTGTAATAGACTAGAAAAAGCTTTTTAACCAATGGGCTATTTCTGCTCAGGCCAGCAGTCACGCACACACTTATGTCATGCTAAACAGAACTTTAAAACAGGTTCATCAAGACTGTCCTGAACGCTTTGCTGAATTGCGGCTAGGTCTGATTTCAATGCCTCTGGTTCTCATAACATTTTCTTTATTCTTACATCAGTAACGCCAGCATTAAACAATATTAATAGGAATAGGAGAAATCCTGCTAGCGTAGCCTATACCAGCACCAGGTCATTGACCTTACTCTTTTTATGACCAACAAATAACATATTTATTCAACATGCATCTGAATCACCAGCCATAGATTAATTCCGACTGGAAGGGCCCTCTGGAAGTCACCTTTTTCAACCCCTTCTTCCAAGACAGACCAAGATGCTCAGGGCCCTCTCCAGTTTTGAGCATCTCCAGTATTTTCTTCTCCATCTTTTGGTGGTGAATACCTGAATATCTCCATTTCTTGAATATCAAAAACATTCTTCCTTTTAGAAAAAAAAAAAAAAGCACTACAAATATAAGATGGTTTGGGGTTTTTGTATTTGCTTGTTTTTTTGTTGTTGTTGTTGTTCCATTTTTATTGTGTATGCCTGGAGATTTGGTTGTAATCTAGCTCAATGGTGAAAAGCAAATTTAACTTTCATTAAGACAGCTTAGTCAAAAAATAAATGTTTAAAAGCTACTGAAATGGTGCGCTCAGAATAAGCACTTCATTCCCTACAGTCTTAGTTTCTTTTCACTTTCATATTGTTGTACAAAACCTATGCTAATATTTCTTTATACTTTGGTTGCTATTCTAATAGCAGTTGCACCAAAAATATATTGTGAAACTGAGGCGCACTGCTCAACCCAAAGTAAATAATTCTCCTTTCATGATCAGCTCACTGCATGACTTTGTTCCCCTCCCATTTTAGGTTCCTGTTTAAAAACCTCACAAACAGTCATTTAGAGGGTTAATGCATACTAGAAGATACAAGACTGGCGCAAGATTATGGCTAAGCAACACAGTAAATTCAACCTTTTAGACGAAGCAGTTTGTAATGTGGGAGAAAATAGAACCATTCCTTTATCATAGGGTTTCTGAATTACAAAACACATTGATTACATAGGATAGTATTTATCACGAGGTTCTAGAACACCTTCCAAAAGACCTAAACAGAAGGTTTTTAAAAACAACAAAGTTTTAATAACAACAAAACTCTCCAAAATTCTGATTCAAATCAACTCCACCAATGAAGTAGCTGATGAACCTCTTAAAGGTTTTAAAAATACATATGTATCTCTTCTCTGTGCTTCCTGTGGGTTACGACTGAACCATAAACATGAACAACATAGATGCCAAGTTCTTTATACAGATTCCATCTCCATGTGGAATGGGTGTCTGTTCTGTCAGAGATGTGGAGTCCCAGTTGCTCCTCCTCTGCCTACCCATTAAAGCAGCAGCAAGTGCACAGCAGAAGGCAGCCCTGAGGAAGTAGCACTGTGTGTACCTGGGTACAGTTGCCAGCTAGATAACAGCCTAGGCTGCATTAACCTGTCCCAAAGCAACAGCAACATACACAAGACAGGAATGCTCCTGGAATGAACTTTACATATTATTTTTCAAGGTAGAAAGTTTATCCTTCTTTTTAATTGTAGTAGGGTAGTAATGCATATACAGAAAATGCAGATGTGAGAAGTTACACATTTTGTAAGTGCCTGGTATATGTCCACAAACATTACTATACTTAACTAAGATTATTTTAGATTTACTGTCTTCCTTGATTGAAAAGATTCACAAAACCACAAAACTATGTTAAAAAAAAAAAAGTTTGAAATTCCCTTCGCACAGGCAGGACTAACATCTGATCACCAAATTTTCCGTTGACATGCACTCTGAGGCACTAACTCTCCCAGTCCTTTTTAAGAGCATTTATGCCCAAAGGAGTATGACAACATGTTGTGGCATAATTGGCTGGCATGACTGTGCCCTGGAGAAGCAGGCACATTGATCACTCACTAAGGCTTTCAGAACCTCCTAATCTTGATGAGCATCTATTCATTTTACTAAACTATCTTCTGCTGAGTCAGTGGGATTCTTGTATATTTTCTACTTTCAAAGCACCTTTGATGCATGTACCTGAACTCTTTAAATATAACCTAGTGTAAGAGGAGGAGAATACAGTCTGAGCTCTGCTCAATTCTCATGTTCTTAGTTGAACTCATATTCTTCTGCTCTTTGTTTTATATTCAGAAAATACGTTCAGTCTCCGGAATGCCACCTCTGTATATTGACTATTAAAGTAAGTGTTCATTTTTAAGACCAAAGTTTGTAAAGTGCAAGTAAACAATGAGACATGCTGAGAAAAGTGCAGGTGAATTTAACAAATCCTGTATGTATAAGAGAAGCCACAGTCCTCTTGCATATGTATAAGAAATAAGTGATACCCATAGCGGATAAACCAGAATAATGAATCTGTCTTAATTCTTGCTTAATTCAATAGTTTAAAAAAAAAAAAAAGTTTCACAGATCAGATCAGTTCAGTTTGAAGTTGTAGTATAAGTTTCTCTAAAGTTAGTTAGCGAGACCAGAAGAAATCCCCATGAGTATTCTGTGTTACCCGTTTGCATTGAGAGGAAAGCAAGATATATACTGAGCAACTGTACCTCTAATATTTGTTCCTGCTCTAGACAATGACACACAGAAAACTGCCTGCTATTCATACCCTTAGTTTTTGTCTAAGAGGACAAATACAGGACAAATAAATTTATGTGAAAAGGACCAAGTCACAAGCTATGTAACCTCCAGAAGACCCATTTCACAGAACTGTCAAAGGACACAAAATGGCTGCAGCTAAAATAACAAGCAGCATTTAGAGAATACATTTGTCAGGGTTACCTTTAGTGTCACTCAAAACTGAACCAAAGGCACTGATCACCACATCAGCTTTCAGACGGACAACCTGATCCTCATCTTCTTTCCAGTTTCCATCATTGTCTTGTTCAGTTCGAACAAACTCCATTGCAACAATATGTCCACCTTTAAGCACAACCTTCCGGGGGGAGAGGAAAGGTAGAAATTCACACTTCTCTTCTTTTGCAAGTTCCATCTGGAGATTAAAAGCAATAAAATAAACATGAAAAGCTTTATGAAAAGTTGACTCAAGGTGCTACCACATATTCTTCTTTAGTAGAAGGCACTGGTGTATTGTATACAGATAGTCATCTTCAGAGCCTCTACTGTATTAAATCAATCAGTTCTAGACAGTGGCACGCAGTAGATTTGCAATGCAGACATTTTTCTGATGCATTTTCTTATTGTTCCCTGTCACTGAATAACTCCTCTGAGGGCAAAAGAGCTACTTTATGCAACTACCTGTTTTTTAAGAGGCCAAGTATTAATTAAACACATGACCTGATTTGTGTTTTCTATGACTTTAAGAGTTTATTTTCAAGTACTGAATACCATGTCCAAATAACAGTTTTCTGTGTGACATCCCAGACTTAAGATCTTCTGATTCTCTGTTGTGATAAAATTACTGAAGTCAAACAGCACATCTTAGTAGAGACTTCAGGATTTGATTGTCTACATTTACTTGACAAATAATGTACATGTAACTATCTTGTATGTGTACTATCTTATGAAATGTCCAACCTGACCTCATTCTATCATGGCTATTAGTAGGCTAAAACTATTTTTATTTCACTTTTCTCCCCCCCCCTTTTTTTTGCAAATCCACTGCATGATTTGATGAACATTGACAACTTTTAGGAATTGACCTAGGCTGCTAACAAAGATTTGGGTTCAGAGTGACTTCTGATTCTTAATTAGCAAGAATCTGAATAGCATGAGTTTCTTAGCTACAAGGGCCTCTCTAATCTCATTGTGTCTAAAATTCTTATCTGAAGTGCAACAGAAAGAAGTAAATTATGTTTCGGAACCTCCATTCCTTTTTTTTTGTTTTTTCACCTCTATTCCCCTTCTACAGGGTCTCTAAGATGCTCACCTTCTTGAAAAAATGACCAAATTCCCATAGTTCCCTTGATAAGAAGTGCATTAGGTGTACTATTATTTTAAAGCATGTAAGTGTCTAAAGTATGTACCAAATAAATTATAATGGAAAAAGACCAAAATAAGAAAGCCCAACTCGAAAAAATTCTCCTGTAACACAAATAAATTGAGGAGGCAGAGTCAGTTTCAAAATGTGCAGATGTCCTGATAAATGCCAAAGTGCAAAGCCAAACTAAGAATCAAATTGAACACTGAAATCTGTGATGAATGACATCACTCTATTGCCATTGGCAGTGATTCAAAATGAAAATCACAGTAAGTAATTTCCTTACAAGAATTTATAGACTCCCAAAGCTATGTCAGGATCACTGAGATTCATTAGACAGCAGCCAAAAAGCATAATTCTTGGACCTGAAGAGTCACCTACAATACTCAAATGCCTGTTTTATCTCTGGGGTGCTTCCAAGATTTTAAGAATTTTACCGTATTTTCTAATTAACAGGAAATTCTACCCCTTTTATGCAAAGGCATCTCTCTGAGACTTTACAAGGAATGGATACAGTAGAGGAAAATGACTTATACAGAGATTATGCAAATCAAACCTCAGATCATTAATAAACTTTTATACGTTTTAAGATAATTGTTATAAACAAACCCTTTAGTAGATGTTTTTAATGTACCTACTGCACACTTTCAGGCGCTGTAGAAGTAACAACAATAATAACAACCAATATTCCTTCTCATAAATGCTATTATTCAATTTTACCTCTTCTGGGACAGCCCTGATATTAGTGAACCCCTTCCTGAAGACCACAAATACACGACGAGCTCCACAGCGTAAAGCAGATGTTGCACAGTCAAAAGCAGTGTCTCCTGCCCCAAGTACAATCACAGTTCCATGTATTGATGGCAATGGAGAGTGACAGGCACACATCCCTGAAAGATGAGAGGAAAAACCCCATTTTCAAGTAGAGAAACCATTTCTGCATGACAGCTCAAAAGGTACTCGTACTCAAAGCAGTGTAAAATTGCATCTTACAGTTTCTAAGCATGGAGTGTCACTATCAAATTATTCTGCTTCGCTGAAAGACAGTTTTATTCCCATTTTTAAGATATGCTCGTATACATAATTTCATAGTCAATACTGTAAGCAACAGAACCCTTCTATCGCGAAAGGATACAAACAACCACGCGTTTCTAGTTTTGTGAGTCCTGTTGGGTGAAAATTAGCATTGTAAGATCTTTTTATTAAAAAAATAAGCTTCTCACTTATCAGATTCATTATCCTCACAGTTAAAAAAACAACACATTGTAACAGATTATAAAGAATAATATTTTGTGTTTTTCTAAAGAATACTTTCCAGTTGTTGATAGAGTTGCATAATAGTTTCTCAAAGTTAGTCCCTTATAGTACACAATTATCTATGTGTTTGTACAGAATTCTATATAGTATTTTTAGTCAAGTTATTACAAAGGGAGATTGTTTTGCAAGATTTGCTTTTCCTTTGTTAATCAAGAAATGTTTTGCAGCATATATTCTCAATCTGTTTCATTTTAAAACATCTCTTTCTTTAAAACCAAAACAAAATCAACCCTTTTCTCCTAACTCATTTGAGCTCCCTAAGCTTAAGAAAATACACAGAAATAAACATTTGATCAAAACAGCAGAGAGATGGGACAGATGGGATGCTGAATTTCCTTTCCTAAATATTTTGCATAAAATGGGGTAATAAACTTCACTTTTATATGCAGAATAATTTGCCGCCAGAGACATATTCTTTAACTCATGGTTTATGGAAAGTCTACTAAATAAGCAGACAACCCTATTTGATGCTAAAAGAAGTTTCTGAATGGACAGAAGAAAAACGTTTTGTAGATTAAAGTGGTTAAATATGTAGTCGTGCATACAAGGCCACACAGTGCACTAAGTATATGCTCAGAAAACAGTATATGGAATTTCTTTTATTTTTAATCACCACATTGGGGAATCTAGACTGTGAGTGAGCATGGCATATAAATCACAAGTTTCATGTCATCCACTCATCCAGAGTTTATGACATCACATTCAGGGCCCCTGAAAGCATCTATAATCCCTGGGTAGGAAACAGCCAAGTCTGCATTCAAAACAAATATGTAAAAGCATAAAACGAGGCTGAATTTGATGCCTATGAACTGGCATCACTGACTTCAGGCATACTACTGTTGTCCTGAGACTGTGAAGTTTTTGAGTAAGGAACTAGTGCTCCCTTAAATGTGCCTGTAAAACATGCAGCACACGACTGACTTGGGATCACGGTGCTACAAGTAAAAAAAATTATCAACAACATACAAAGCAGCTGTTTATACGGGCCAGCAAAATAGTATCAGGTCATTTTCAAGATTTTCATCTTATATTAAAGAATCTTATATAAAATTTTCATCTTATATTTGCTGTGTTATTTATATCAAGATAATTTATACAAATGAGAACCTTGTGACATCTTTTGAATATAATTCAACATAACAAACAAGTTTTTGTGGGTAATAAATTGCCATGTACTTAATTTTTATATATGACTATTTGCTTTACAGTCTCCATGACTGACTTTCCTCAATGCACAGTCCTGAAGTTGCAGCTCACCAAGAAAAACTTTGGCCCACACCATTTCATTAGGAGGTGCTTCATAACTGGATGTGATGCTGTATAACCATCTGTGTATTTTGATATCTCAAGAACTGCTAATGACTTACTACTGAATATGGTTATAACAAAAACACAGTATCACCCACCTGGTTTACTTGCCATAGCTACCAACGGTAGGAAGTCTTTAGATGTGTAAAATCCTTGATCCATTCTCAGCCCTTGGAATATACTGTCTCTGTTTGATTCTGGTAAACCTGAAATAGACATTTTAAGGCAGATCAGAACTGCAAGGGAAATTTCAATGACAAATATATATTTTATATTACATGCACATTCTCAAAACTGTCAACAACACAAGCAGTCTAACAAAACTTCAGATGTTCCCTAAAACATCAAAAATGACTGTAGTTTCATGTTTGTAGTCAGTAACTTACATAATGGGTGATCTGTTAATAGTACTGGCACTTGAAAACAGAGTTTGTTGGATAACCTGTGCACTCAGATTAACTCAAAATAAATGCAAAGAAGAGGGTTAGAGAGAATAGGATATACAGGGTGCAGAAGCGGAGAAGCTACTGGGGAAGGGGTAACTCTGGTAAGCTTTTCCTGTATCACTTTCCTTTCACACACGTGTACCTCTTACTGCTGTGAACTGTTTTTCTTCCCTTTGTTTTGAGGCATTTTTCAAGACATCTAGTTTGCAGGTAACACAAATGAGGCAATAATGAACAGCTTAGCTGATGAGGAGTGGGGCATGAGTGGCAATGCTGCTAACGTGTCTTATTTGTGAGTCCTTATATGTCGTCACTTTTACGTGTTCCTGACTGTTTTCTCAAAACCCTGAAGACCTTATTGGCTGACATTTATTTATAGTTATTAATAGCACAAATTTATAGAGAAGCCATGGGATACAGATGACAGGCTTCACAACCAACAATAGAAACAAATACCTTTCAATTACAAAAAGGCAAAAGGCATCTTCCGGTTATTAAAAACTATCTTCACATTGCTGTTTATACATTTGGACAGCACAGAAAGTCTAGCCAGCATAGAAGTTTAAACATTTTTTTTTCACGCAAATGAAATAATCTATCAGGGCATTTTCAACAGGGCCTCAACTTTCATATTTAAATCTAAAAAAAAAACAACACATTATCATGAAAGTATGCAAATTAATAATTGCATACTGAAGTGGAATTAATGTCAACAATTTTTCTAAGAAAACACACTACCTCTAAGGAGTCCTTAGATCATGTAGGCAGAACTGGAACATGCAAAGTAATGTGTTCCCTCCATTCCTAGGCACAGATGGCAGCAGAATGACCTTTCACCTCTTTGAGATATATTGGTTGCAGGTGGAAAACCCCAATAGTATCATGTTAGCATCAACAACAAAGCAGGACTGCACTTTGAGGAATGCTATTCCAAGTAGGAAAGGTTTAAGGCCTTTTTATATTACTGAAGCAGCACAAAGTTGCCTCATTACATCAGAGTATCAGGACTCAGTCATAGAACCCTTCAGATTTTCTCATGAGTCACCTGATATGGGGGAAGCTTCTCAAACCTCTACAGCCCTGAATGAAGTTACTATAAGAGAAGAAGAATAAGAAAAAAAAAAAGTATATTTAGTTTCAATAGCTTCAGTGAAGAAAAGGAAAGCAGGCCTCAGTGAATTGAAAAGGCTTACAAAGCAAAAAGCAAATGAAAAAAATGCTGAAATTTTTGCATTTCAAATACCTCATGGTTTTTGAGCACTTTTCTTGATCTCTGTTAATAAACAAAACAATGAATCAATTGCTGAACACCTGACTATCAAAACACATCTCATCAATAGCTGGATATTGAGAAAAATAAGGTTAGAATATATTAGCACATGCTGAACTTCAAGACCTTTGAATGCTGTACTTCCTGGGTAGACTGGAATATCAGCTAATGAAGAATGAATAATGGATATTTTAAGATTCTGCCAGAAATACTTTGTACTATTGAAAGTATTGAAAGTATAATATGCAAAATGCATATGTATAATATACATGCAAAATTATACTTAAAAACTGCATAGGTCTTCCTCTAAGTATGTATATACTGCTAAATTATCTATGACAAGAATACCTTGAGAAAAGCTCTCCATGATGCTTACATGCAGAGGACAGCAATACACTTATTTCAGTTGACATAAACATAGACCAGCTCAGTGGCCTCAGTTTATTCTTGGGACAAAACACTTTTGCCATTATTGACAGGTGCAAATTTTGCAATATTTATAGGAATTGTAGGGAAATTTCGTCTTCTTCCTATACATACCTGGCACAATTTCACTCTCTTTACTAAGCACCCACTGGAAGATATACTGGATGCTGATGTTTCTCCCTTCACTGTTTAGTATTTGCCCTTACAATGATTGCATTTAGTTCTGTTAAAACAGGAATATTAAGTACTTCTTAAAGCCACTAAGCTAGCTAAGAGGCAGAGAGACACAGACAAAGAGATCAAGAATTGATAAGATCCACTTTAGAGAGAGAACTTTCATAATAAACAGCCACCCTACAGAAGTATGCTTTACAGATGGATCAAATATTGATAAATAGCCAACAGCCTCTCAGGAGAGAGAGGATTTGATGAAAAACAGCTTCAGAGGAAAAATTCAGTTTTGTACAAACAGTTTTAGAAAAAGAAATAAATTAAAAAGCAATAACAAAAAACAGTTATATATGGACCTATAATTTAGGTCAAAATAGTGAACCAAGAGAAATACCCTTTGAAGAAGAATCAGAGGAAGAATTCTTTGATTCTTTTAAGAAGAATCCCTTTAGCAAAAGGGAGTTCACACACTAATACAAATTAGCCAGGAGCCACCTCAAAAAAAAATACATATATATATAAAATATATATTTTTTATATATATATATAAATATTTATATATATATATATATACATATATATATACATATATATGTATACATATACATACATATGTATGTATGTATATATGGGTGTATATATGTACATATACATGTACATATATATATACAAGTGTATATATATATATATACACTTACAAAAACATGAGGTCCCCTAGGTTTCAGGCTAAAATTCTCTGCTCTCCAAATCCACCTGCTAGCCATCTTAAAGGATTTATTTATTTATTACTTGATTTTTCTTGTTTTCTTGTCCTAAAATAATCTTTCACTATTCCATGTCTCCTGTCTTTAGATAACTTATACCAAAATCTAGTGATAACAATCATTTCCTTCACTAGCACTAACGAACAACTTTTGGGCAACCAAAAGGAGGCAGTCTAGAAATACAATTCCACTGCTGGTGTGGCTGGATGGACTCTGCAAATGTAGTCAAGCAGTGGGCTACTACCCGGCTACCGGCCTTCTGCAGCCAAAACCCTGGACCTCCTGGAGCCTCAGACCCTTTATGTGCTGATTCCAGGGAAGCAGCTTCTGAAGCGACTGATACCAAACCACACACAGGCTGGAGGACAGTGGCACATACTAAGAACAGAGAAAGCAGAAATACTGTGAAAGCAACAGCTTGCAAGACAGATCTAGTTTAACTTTGTAAAAGCTAATCTAGATAGTCCCAGACTGGGTCAGGTACAGAACTGAAAGCAACTCATCTCCATTTCTGGCCCTCTGATTTTCTAGGCCCTGCCTTTTGTCTCCAGATGCTCCAGCTCTCTCAGTACGCATCATACTCTTAGTATGAAGACCTCCGTCTTTCTTTCCTTCCTTGGATCACCACAATCCTTTCTCCAGTGAACCATACCTCAGCACCAATCTGTCAAGTCTGGCCTATTATATACTTTCCAAAGTTATACTAGTGGCTTTGGAAAACACAAGCTTTAACCTTTTTTTTTTTTTTTTTTAAATCCTTTATGTATGTGCATACATATAAACATGAAAATACATTTTAGAAGAAACATCTGCTTCCTATCCCTTTACTCTTCATTCTCATAATACTGATATATGTTAATTTTCTTAACTGGAGGTGTCAAGTTCATCATCTCCATTTAAAGAGATACTCTTGTAGATCCTCTTACAATCCCCTAGTCCAAATGAAATATGAATTGCAAAACGATTAGAGTCAATCTGTTAGATATACATGGCAATATAGAAGAGTGATGCATACACAATGTAATGGATTGGCATGCAGAGCAATGCAGCTAGTCCACCTGGTTGCTGCACCAAACAAATCAAGGCATGTCAACACATCAATCAGCTAAGTCAGAAAAGGAAATATATACTGATGCTATTACTGTAACTATTAGCCTGGTCTGGAAAGGAAAACTGAAGTGGGAGTAGCAGCACAGCATGCATCTCTTTCCTATTTTGATCAAATCCCCTCTCCCCCAAAACAGGAATGCCTTCTGAACCTGAAACCATTGTTTGAATTACTTAAATCTGACAAGTTTGGGCAGATTTGCAGTTTCATATGAACTTCTCAGCCAGTCTTAATAACTGACATACAAAATAAGCCATGTTCCCTGGTAAGGGTCAAATGTAGTTTTCATTGGCAGCTGACTGAAAACAAATCTCCAAAAAAAAAAAAAAAAAAAAAAAGGAGCTGACATTGAAGTGTAAATATACTGAAGCCTAGAGCCTAGGGGGGAGAAAACTTACTAGAGCATTGTGAGGCTTTCTTTTTTTCCCCAAACCAGACACCAAAAAATTTCATTTGCTCATTTTCAGTTATGTTACTACTGCATTCTGGAAAAATTTAAGCTGGAATAGGTAAACAAATGAGCAGCTGAGATCAAGCAATATTCCTCCTCTTTGCATTCTTAGCTGTTACTGTCTTGAGAGCGGAGAGTTTTCAAGTAGAGAGGTGGCTGAATTGTTTTTACCTAACTGATAAAATATAAATTCAGTTTGGCTAAAGCAATTTGTGTTGGAATATACTAAAAACTATTTTTTAAAATCCAAGACTCTCAATTTTAACATTTTTATAATGAAACTTTCCACTTTGTTTCAAAAGGGCATTACATTTACAAATTTATCTAAACTGAATTTGAAAGAAAACAAAGAAAATAAGTTTCACTTGCTATGCATATCCCTTTTTCTTCCTTTTTAAACTAGCAAAGCAAAAACATCATCAAACCCAATTCACCAACTTATGTAATTTCTAAGTGTCTTCATGTCATACAAGTAAGGAGCATTAGATAGAAATTTATAGGATTAGGGAGGGAGGTTTTTCCACCTTTTGCCATATGTATGAAAAGCTGCTCATGTGTTTCAGAGTTGAATACAATTTTGAGAATTCACATTTACAAGGAAGACTCTGCTAGACAGAAAAAAAGAACATGAAAAAATAACAAAGATTCCTCTTCACTACTCATGTTCTGTCCTTCCCACCCTCCACAACAGGGATCTGCTGAGGAAGAGGGGCCCAGGAGATCCTAGGACCCGGCAGAAAGCTGAGCTGTTGGAATCTGAGCATGAGAAGAAAAACACATGAATCGTATAAGAAACTGGATGCAGGCAGAAGAAACGTATAATAAATTGTGCATCTGCTGTAGTGGAGATGCAAGTCTACTGAAATAATATCTCAGAGGCCAAGCCTAGACAAACTGAGACCGAGCCTGTTAATCAGCATAAGAAACTTGAACACAGCCCAGTAATGAGGCATCACAGGTTCTGCAACAGCAATAGCTCACCTTTGGCAGACAGAAATAGGAATAAGTAGTGCCCATTCGTGTGGGCTAGGAAAAGGAGCTATGGAAGGCTGGTGGAGAGAGACTGATACAAAGATAAGAACTAACATAGTCTGATAAGTTTTCATTAATTACAGTTGTTTATATATTTTTGTTATATTCTTTAAAAGACGCACTAAAGTAGATACAAGCCTAAGAAGTGCTCTCTGAAGGTAAATTTCTAAATCGCAATTTCCCTTCTGAACGAGACCTCTTGAATTAACAATAAAGTCTTAGGTACACATGTTATCCCATCTCCCTGACCTTTTATGCACTGAGTATTCCAACTTGCTCCTTCTGTTCCCATATAAAAATATTCTAGGTGTAACACTTCTGACATCATTTCACACTTGCCCCGAGACTTGCAGTTACAGGTATCAGGGTCAGAGTATGACTACAAAGGTGCACGACGGAGAAGAACACACAGTAAATTCCAAGCAGATAAGCATCCTTTTACACTTCTGAATGCTCTGTTCTTCTTCAACAAGTCTTATTTGTGGTCTGGGGAAATGAAGATCAAAATTGTGTATGTAAAGCAGTTTTATTTTATGTCCCACAATGCGTGAATTGTATAAATTGAACCAGGAGTTTTAAGTACATTAAAGTGTTTTTTTTTTTTTTTTTTAAAAGATAATATTGAAATGATAGATTCACATAATTGTCAAATTCACAATTTTCCCATCACATGATAGAAGCTATTCATATTCAGTGCTATACACTCTACCTACTTGTTTATAAGAAGTCACATGTATTCATACCAATACTGATAAAATTACTGTCCATGGATCAATATTAAACAATAATTTAGATGTTAACTGTACTGAAAGACACTATACAAACACGGTACTTAAGCTATGCCACATACCTGATTATATTAAACGCACCATTAAAATTCATGCTATAACATTCATCAGAAATGGAACAGAAAGCCATTGGTATCTAAAGAGCTACTCTGTACATTTTTAAAGGTTTTATTCTGAAAGACTAAACAACGAGTAAAGTTGCAAATGCTCTGCAGGTGCTCAGCTTCTCTCAAGGTCAGTCCATTAGTGATTAACACATTAGTAAATATGTTCAAGGCTTGTATTTTTAAAGGATCTCTCTCGTTTGATGAAAGATTTTTTTTTTTTAAATGGTGGCAGCTTTGTTACTTCCTATTGTGAGGTTCAATAGAGTATGTTTTCTAGGTGGTTGATTTTTTTTGTTTGCTATGTATGTTGATGGAGATAAGTGTTTTAATTACTTTTTTAATGTCTATGCTTTTGTATTTTCTTTCTCTCTCAGTTTATTTCCTGCTGCTGAGATTACTGCCTCATCTCCACAGCAGGTGGCTCTTTCAAATTTGTTTTCCTTGTAAGCCTGGTAGATTTATTTTGTAATATAACTGCTCCTTTTTACTTTTTTTTTTTTTTTTTTTTTTTTTTTTTTTTTATTATTAATGATTTCTTTGCTTTGGAATAGGTACACTTGCAAGGTCTGTAAGAGCAATTCCCTAATGATGGGTAAAGGCCTTGTTCATAAAAAAAAAAAAAAAAAGTAATGGGAGAAAAGAAAAAGAACTACAAGACACTTGAGTTATCGTTTTCTTATCCTCAAGTTAGAATGAGCACTGCATACAGTAAACGTGAAAGAAGACCCTTCAGATCTATCAGCAAGAGCCCTATACAATCGCTGCAGTGCATTCTAAGTTGAACAGCAATGTCCACACCACAATATCTTCTACAAATGTATAAATGAATAAGTAGCTGAACCTGCAAGTAATGCAGTCTATAGGTCTCATACCTTATTTTATTGCTAAATTAGACACAGAGACAAAGATATGAGCTCTTGCAAGCAGTACTGAAAATACAAGAATGAACTAGCCAGGCCAGCAAGAACCAAAACTGTTCTTATAATCTCATTTGTCTTTGAAGCCAGTTGTCCTGTCTCTGTAAGACGTACCCAAAATTTCTCAAGGCCTAGGTATCAGAAACTGCATACAGGAAGAGCAGACAAAGTCTAGAATCAATCCACGTGAGTGATGGAAACTAGAATTACGACCGTGCAATCAGTGTCGTATGTCTGAGCTTTGATTACAATACACTGCAGCCTCATGGTCTGTCCTCACAGCATTTAGGAGTCCCATGATTAGAATAGCTTGACACCTAACATCAAACAAATGTTCAAAGGTGATTCATAACACTTTAGCCCCATCAAATATAAAGTCCACCCCTAATTCGGTTTTTATCAGCGGCAGCTTTTCTCACGGCTTTAGCCTACCTTCCACAGCCTACTTCCAGTCTTAATTGCTCTTCTTAATTTTATTATGTACTTGCACTTGGAATATTATTGGGGCAACACTCAAGTGTTACTGTGTTCTAGTGAAAATCAACGTTTCCAGATGATTAAACAAAGACCTGAAAAAAACAATGCGGTGATTTTGCAATCATCAATATCTGGCTAAGCATCACAGAGATTTTCAACTTAGTTTGACTGGAGCACTTATCCTCTAAAAGCATTCTTTTAAAATGCATACCTCAGAACTGAAGCATTCAGTACCATTAAGTGTTTTTAAAACATAATTCTTTAAAGGACACTCTAGAAGAAGTGACAGTAAGTTGGACAAAGATATACAGTTTCCTAAATTAAGGAACAGATGGTAATTGTAGCGTTTCTTCTCAGGTTGGAAACTGATATTTAATATTGCCCATATTTGAAATAATAGTCACACTGAGGATGCTAGCAAGTTAAATGGTAGTCCTGGTGAAAGGACTTGATGAAATGTGAAGATTATTATGAAGTAAGCCTCATCGCAGAGAAGGACGAATACAGAAGTCTGCTTACCTGCCCTCTGGTTCTGTTCTGCCTGATACTGTTTATAGTAGAACTTAAAGCACTGAAACAGTTTGCTATGAATCTTGATTTACAGAACATAAGAGTTCTGTAAATTGTAATACAAAGTAACTGAAGAAACATCTGCTGTAAAAAAATAAAGTGGAATATTGCTGCAAACCTTTCTTATGTCATCCTGGTAACATTTATTATAGCAGCCACAAATCTGAAAAGGTCACTAGCTAAAATGCATTTAGTAGTCTCAGTCAAATCCATCTCTAACATAAGAATGTGCCATTCCACTCAGGAAAAGAGCTTACTCCAGTCTGCTTACAATATAGCTGAATTTGATTTTTAGACCCGACTGGAATTTGGTCACTTCACGCCACTGGCACAAGCTGTCACTATTCAGGAGCATCCTTGAACTGGCATAGCATGGATTCTGAAGTTTGAGATTTGACATGCTAATGTTGTCAGTTCCTTTCTCTCTTCCTTCTACAAGCATGTTCCTAGCACTAACATGCCAAAGGAAAGACACAGGGGGCTGTGTTTCCTCCAGCCATCAGCCAGATACTATTTGTCAATGTGATGCGCTGCACCACACAGAAAAAAAAAAAAAAAAAAAAGGCCCCAAAGGTTCCTCTTGTTCAGTAAATGATGCTGAAGAGAACTGGCCACGATAGCAAGAAGCTCATCTCCTTGGGGACTATCAGTAAACTTGAAGGATACAAAAAAGACAACTGTTTCAGAAACCACGTGTCACAGTAAAGGCATTTTTGCACAGTATAGAAAACGCGTAGATGAACAAGTGAAAGCAAAACAAAATGGATGGAAAAAGGATTTGGGAGCAGCAGACTCCTCAAAATTAAAGAAAATAGAAAATATTACAATAGCTTTTGGTAGTACAAATTGTATTTTTCCCCATGCAAATTCACATAATGTGTCAGGTTTACAAGCAATCATGCTGGGACATTGGATTAATAATCAAATGCAAAGCAAATTTACAAAGGGAAAAAATGTTAACATAGAAAAGTATTCTTCATGTTAAGTTTTAATTTAAAAAAAAAAAAATTGAAAAAAGATCTTGAAAAGCCAAATCAGTAGAAGTACATATGGTAAGTATGCAGGGAAAGGGTAAAATGAGAACAAATCTGATGGAAAACGTTCACAAAGAAAAAGCCACAAATGCTTAGCTGGCATCAGAAAGAAAAATAAATACTAGGCCTCCATGCTGTTGCAAAGCAACAGTTGAAAATCCGTCATAGGCAGCACATTAATCCTTTGGTAATATATGAGGAATAATTAAGTCACATTAATAACCTGGAGTTA
The DNA here is from genome assembly GCF_013377495.2 of Cygnus atratus. Classification (NCBI taxonomy): domain Eukaryota; kingdom Metazoa; phylum Chordata; class Aves; order Anseriformes; family Anatidae; genus Cygnus; species Cygnus atratus. Next base: position 2,467,382 of record NC_066369.1, read on the forward strand.
CACCTTTGGTCAGATCTCAGACACTATACAGCAAAGAACTTGCAGTGAGTTGAGTGAGACAACACTGACATGTACTAGATAAAATCCTGTCCTCTACTTTTGATATAATACTAATATAATAGCCAATTGGTCTTGAAGTGTTACAAATATAAATATTGATTTCTATAATGTTTCCTGAAGCTGAAAAAATAGAGCAGGTAAGAATCACAGAAATATCTAACTATAGTTATTTCTCAAAAAAAAAAAAAAAAAAAAAAAGTTATTTCTCTACTATTACTTTATTGCATGCTACTTCCATAGCATCCACACTATTTGAATGTAGTGACTATGAAACAATAGGCTGGATCAATTACAGCTTTGTACCCTACGTAGTAACTACATCTATATGAAATACTTGTGAAATTCTACTTATCTAGGCAGAAAATCCCACATGCTAAATATCAGTTTCAAAATATACGACTTTCTGGTTATTCTTATTTTTAAAATGCAATAAGGATTCATTCAAAGTTTTTCATTTTACTTTTTTTTTCTTTCTTTTTTAATGAACTTGTCTTCACTGTAAAACAGCAATGTCTTCCAAATGCTACTGAATAACTAGTACTCTATCTGAAATTTCAATATAGGAAATAAATATTGTTTCCTAGCTCTTTTTTAATATATTATATTGTCTTATCTTAAATCTCAGAATATTAATACAGTGTTTTTTCCACATGGAAGAACAAAAAGATGCTATAAAGCTTATTCAGTAATTACTCCCATATCGTTCCACCTACGCTGCATTTTTGAATCACTTCAGGTAAACCATCTCTACATATATTTTAAAATGATGCCTTGTAAAGAGACTTCTAAACACTATTCATTTTCCACAGCACAGATCTACAAATGAAAACCTATCATCAGTGCATTCTGATGAAAAGGTAATAATTAAATCTTTTTTTTCCTCTTCTACAGCACATTATTTGACCTATGATAAAACAACCTATCAAATTTCCATTTATTATTTCTACCTGAAGGGCTTTGCCAGCTCACACAAACATAAATCTCCATTTGTCAGATTTAAACTGTACCTGTCCCAGCTGCTATGAGGGTTCATATCTCTTGTCCTTTAAAAATTACCGAATAGCATCAAGCAACACAACCTCCCTCCAGCCTTCGCTGACCCTTGCAATCAATAATATTTGTAACCTGTATGTGCACAGTTAAGTAGAACAGAAGCCATGCACTATCCTAGTTAACCACATTGAGCTGTGATACTACAATCTGCTCCCTCGTGTCTCGCGTGATCAATTTTAATCTCTGGACCAGGAATAAACGAATGCAGCCCCTTGTTTCCAAATTCATCTGAAAAGGATGTTATAGATTTGTAGGTCTGCACTGGAGTAGTGGATTTAATACAATCAGCAGTTCAAGGAAAGAACACATCTAAGCTATCATTCATTCTCACTATCCTCAGTTTATTTTGGGTCTTCAGAAGACAATACAAAACAGAAAATACACGTGTACTGACTTAAAGAAAGCTCTGTGTTAAAGTGCCACCAGGTAACAGTTATTTGTTGCAGCTGTATCCATTATTGCCACTGTGGGTAAGGTGTGGGTCAGTGATTCCATTATGATTACTTTGGTTAAAGTTTATAAATAAACTATCAATATTCTTTCCTTCTGGATAAATGTCGTATAGAGTAAATTAAACAGAAACCTCCTAGAAGTAATAAAGCCTAGTTCTGCTCTGTTAAAAAGAAACAATTATTATGGAAAGAAAGAGCAATTCAGGGTTCTGATGATATTTGTTCTCTCACCTCCAAACTAATTTTATTTAAAAGGAGGAAAATTCGCCAACCAATTAGTCTAATTAGACAAATGTATCTGAATGCAGAACAGGAAAAAAGCAACTTTAGAAAGCTACTGCAGTAGAAAAAATGCTTTTTGAATCTGTCACACTATCAGAATACATTTCCAGAGTTCTCGTAACTGCATATTTATAGGCTTGGCTACATTGGCTCCTTGACAGCAGCTCCAATGCAATGAATCATCTATCAAAACATTTGAGAAGACTTTCTTACTCATTTCTTTAAAGCAACCTTCTGAAGAGACACTTTTAATGTTATTATGTTCTAGTGTTCACTATCAATTAAGAAAAATAGCATAGAGTTTCATAATTGCAGGTGAATACTAAGTACGCATTGTCAGAGGCTTTATCTTCTCAGATTGTCACATGCTGTGTATCAGTACGGAGTACTCTGCAACAAATATGACATTCTTGTAACAGGCTGGAGGGTCAATGGGCTTTCTCACTCAGGTCACTAACCCACTTCACATCAATGTCCTTATCATTAAGTATATATGTATCTGCCTTTCCTTTTAAAAGCAGCTGTAGCAGGGAGTTTTAACATGACATTCTCCTACGCAAGAAGATCATCTGAGAAACATTAGCCAACTGTATAAGTAGTCCTGTGCTATTATATTGGAAATAACTAAGCAAGGGTGTGCTTTTTTTTTTTTTTTTTTTAAACCATTAACTAAATCTGAAATCCTTCCCCAACATCAGCATATTTTAGAATAAAATTGCACCTAGAATACAAGACAGTCTTTATTAGCTAATTACACCATTCTGGTCAAGTGCCTATATTTTCCTTGGTGTTTCACACACTTCTGACAGAGCACTAAATCCAAAGCTTTGGGCCAGAAAACATAATGCTGTTGAATCCTAGATGCTGTTAGGCTACCATCTGGAAAACAAACAGAGAAATGAAAAATATTTCCAAATGCCTCCTCAGTGCCCAACAGGAAAGAACATGAAGTGAAACTTTGTCACACCAAAAATGATGGATCAGGTACTTGGCTTGTCAGTGCAGAACTCTGCACAGGCATGCACACAAGTACCTTCCTCTTAAACCCATTCTTTTTGTGGGTAAGTAAAAACTTGAAAATGGGAAATCTATATTTCTTATATTAAGCAACTAATTTTGTGATACTTGAAGCACCAAAGAGGCATGAGACATGAGGCATGTACCATTTTAGGCTATGGTGGCCAGATCCAGAGAGATTACTGTTACAGAAAATTAAAACTAGATGCTTAAAATAGCCTGCAGGCAATGCTGTGAATACTCCCAAGAGAGTGCATGCTTCCGCTGACATGGGCATTTGACCCATGCTAACGTTAGGCCAGGCACACAAACGTATCAAGGAGCGAGCATGAGCCCTTAATGTCTTGGTGCATATTTTTGTGTTTGCAATACTACAGCAGGAAGATTCTCTCCCAGTGGAGTTTCAAGTGGTAACAAAAACAAGAAGCATCTGATCAATAAATAGAAAATCAAGTTACGCTGTCCCCATAGGTCCCTCTAACAAGGACTTCTTTCTGAAATGTTCATGCTTGTCTAATGCTGCTGTTTTTAATCCTTTCACACCAGTGGGTCCTACATGCTTGCATTAGTGCTAATGTAAAGCAAATGAACATTTTATACAAGGATATCCACTCTCCCCAAGTAAAGGGGTTAATACCAAGTAAGCTTTAGGAATGTAAATTATTTTTCCCGTGTGGCTGAAAAACTACATGAGTTATTCATTTAAAAATTATTAGCATATAAAATCATTATTATCTCTGCAGTTAATGTACAGTTCACTGACAACCTTTTGGACCATTACAATTAAGAAAGGCTGCATCCCTAATGAAGTTACAAAATACATTGTTTATTAAATAGAAAATTGCATCTTTAATTACTTTAAATATTATAATCCAATGAAAAATTATTTCATAAACCTCAAGACAAATTATGTCAGAGATGGAGTATGCATTTTGTTCCTCTATGAATCCTAAATAGCACTTTCAATTTGCTTACAGGTTTCTGTTGTATGCAAATCTGCTCCTGAAATTGATTTCAAGTGCCTAAATCCAATGCCACTAGCATAAATTTAAGAAGCCATTTGTGTTATTCTTTCTTTTTAAAACAGAATTTTTATCAATTGTACAAATTGGCAGTTCTAGTAAATACAGTAAATAAATAAACTTCTAGTTTTCTACTAATTCTCAGGAGGTAAACTCGAGATAGCTTTCCGTGGGGGTCCCAAAATCAGTCTCATTGAAATAAAGGCAATTTGGGGATCTACCGTATTTCATTATATCACTGTTCTATTTTGAGCTGGAAGAAAATTTGGTTCAAAACCGTCAAGGGCTTTGAGGATAGACTATAATTCCAACAAGTAAGCTAATTTTAAGTAAATTCCAACTAAGCTAATTTTAAATATTCTGTCTTTTTATAGAAAGTAATCTACGCATTGTCAAGATACCTTTTGCTCTGTCCAGTATTAGATGTTTGATGTGCTGGCCAAGATCTAAAAAAGGCCAAGCTGTCAAATCAGGCCCTTCACTATGCTTTGGATCAAACCCAGACCAAAGTCAGTATAAATATGTGTTGATTTCTGTAGCACAAAGGAGAAATTAATGCAGCCAACTTCACTCATGTCAACATGAACTTGCCATTGAATATTTTGTTTGGAAACCCTACAAGCTACCAGGCTTTCTCAGGCTAATCAATAAATCAGGAAAGCACAGAGATTTTCAATTCCTTTATGCTAAAAAACCTGCTGCATTCTGTGTCTTTTTTAGCATAAATATTGCCTGTGCACATCATGAAGATGGACTGATCGCAACCAATTGTTCAGGGTAGTACTATAATAGTAAAACATTTTTTTTTCTTTTTTTAAACAAGCTTGTTTCACAAGGGGCAATGGTTAATAATCGATATTATAAGCTTTATGTAACTATAAAATACATTACATAACTATGAAATTGATAACATTTTTTAGATTTTAAAATATCTGGAAATTAAATGATAATAAACGCGATCACTTGCATAGTTAATATACCAAACTTTGAACATGGCAGCTTGTTCAGAAACATACTTGGCAGGTTTTTGGCAGTACCTGTGTGCCAGAAAAAGAATTCAGCTGGGATATTTGGGCAAGTTGGGTACTGAAAGTCAGAAACATTTGTGAAAACATTCAAAACTAAATTAAGTTTGAAAAAACTTTCCCTGAAAAGATCTAATGTTAACTGTAAAACAGTTAAGCGTATTATGGACCAAACCATATACAGCACTTGAAACAAACTCCTTCCTGAGCATGCACCTGGATACCTGTTTTGGGCTTAAGTATCTTTGGGAGTCCATAACTTGCCTACCAAAAGATCTGTCTGGCTTTAGATTACTGACATGCTACTCAGCAGAGACACTGCCTTGGAGGCAAAGGACATCAGGAGTATGAGGAGATTTTCAGAGCAAGCCTTCTTACATATTCAAGGATGTTCAAAACCTGACTGGATATGGTCCTAGGCAACCTGCTCTAGCTGACCCTGCTTAGAGCTGCAGGGTTAGACTCAATGATTTCCAAAGGTCCCTTCCAACCTCAACTATGCATGATTCTATGAAATACTCCCTGCTGAGGTCCTAAGCCATGGAAAGATTTCTGAAATTTTTATCTCGGATTGGAAAAATCCACTACTACACTTCAGTAAAGAAAAGTATTCCCTACCAGGGAATATGTGCCAGACATTCACAGAAAATTAAGAGAAATTCACAGGTATGTACAAGCATTTATTTCCACAGGCCTTATATGTTTCTATCAATTACAGAGATCCTGTAGCCAGTGGCAGCATACCAGGAATCAGACCCTTTCTTCATCTACTCATGCTACAAAGAAACAAAGCTCAGGGATGGTAAGCTAGAGAGTAAAACTCTCACACAATGCTGGAAAGTTAATTTTTGAAACTTTTTCATTCCAAACACCCTTCCATGCTTCCATTTAGTACCATACAGGTTTGCTTGCAGAAATCACATCTTGCCACTCACAGTCCCCTTCCCAGTAACTGATGGAGTTGGGCTTTGCTTTATTCAACAAAAACACTCACTAATCTTTTGAGACAGGAGTGTATAAAATGGCCAAGGACTTTAAATCAAAAACTGATTATAATTATATTCTCAGATGATTTACGTTACTAGTATTTAAAAGTATATTCTGAAATATCATTACCTATTGTCATTGATATTTGCAACACGTAAGAACAGTAATTCTCAATGTAAATCAGACTATACCTCCAATATCATTTTCTAACAAGTCCCAAGTGATATTGCTTGATACTGGAGCCTCCATAAAGTCCTTGTAAAATTCTCACCATGCAGATGGAAAATCCTACGTTGCACATTTATTGTCCTAATGACAAAACTGTCTTTCAGAAATTCATCAACTCTGTTGTACCAAACCAAGCTTTTCATACCAGTGCTTTAATGATAATTTTTATTAGTTTTGCTCCACATATAAAATCAGACTATGCCTGCTTGAACACTTGCCATAGAATGACTTCAGTTAACCTTAGCAACAACAGTTGTATGAGACTGAAGAGACTGGGATAAACAGAATCCTCTACTAAAACCAAAACAAAGCAGCACAACAACCCTACCTCTGCCTTCTGATAACTGCTGCTTTATTTCTGATTATAGTACACATGTAAGTAGAAAACAAGAATTCACTTATGTGCTCACATACAAAATCAGCTCTGTATGTTAAAAGGTATAGCATGTGCACTGAAAGTTATCAGCTTGATAACTCTGCACTGACAATCATATCAACAACTATATGCACAGATTCAGCTCCCTTCCTGTAAGTACAGATCTTTCCAAAAGCTCATACCCTCATATTTTTGAAGGGAGGGATTAAGATTATAAAATCTCTTTAAGTCTGCAATCAAATGCTCAGCAGATAAGTATTTATACATCAGTCACTTTGCTCATGGTCATCTCTATAATCAATTTAAGACAAAATAAAAAGCCATTTTCAAAGACGCATAACCCAGGAACAAATTAAACTAAATTTCATAATATTTGAATGAACAAACTGTTGAAGAGGCAAGAAACAAAACTGTTTCTAAATGAATTCTTTCTAACATAAAGAGATTACTATTGAGGCACCACAGAGGAAGTTTCAGGGACATGTCTATTTTCGTACTTACTCACTTGATCACTTACACAAACAGTTTATAATACTATGCTGAAACCAAAATTCCCAATTACATAGATTTTACGAAGTAGAGGACTACTAATTAATGAAAGGTAATTGGTAAGTCCAAATAAGATTACTTAAAAATCTGGAAAGAAATAAACGGAATGATACACCCAACAAATGGAGACATCAAAAGATACCATAAATGCAACGTTACTGTGACATTGAAGAAGAAAGGAAGAAACAGAATATTTAAAGTTTCTGAAGCCTTGCAATTAAATGTATAACAAATTCAGCATGCAGAATTCCTGGCTGTACTGCAAAGGCATAACATTTACAAAATGAAGGTGGTGATATTACCGCAATACCTTCTCATTTTCATTGCATGTAGAAATGCAAATCAGTTAGGCAGACAGCAAGCTATAGTCTAGGCTCGGCTGCTTGAGTTATTTCAATACCAATAGTAACAAATAGCACTTACTGCTTGTAGCGCTTTCTATTTTCAAGGTGCTACACTAACAGTCAGTCCTCAAAATATCCAGATAACAGATAAACATTTTTCCCTGTTCTTTACAGATGGACAAAAATTTATGTGATTTACTTAGGACCATACATTAGAAGCAAGGTTGTGATGGCTCTTGGGCATTCACACAATAGGATTTAAATATGCTAGACCAATAGATCTTTTATAACCAGAATCTCTATAGTCAGGGAAGCATGCAGACTTTTTACTCCCTACTACATTGATAGACTGAATGTTGCCTTAAAAGTTACCTCCTTGCATTTGGAGTTCTGGAGGCAACTAGACCACCTGTGGTCTATGCAGGAATGAAGGTGCTGAGACGTGGGCAATGTCCTTGAAAGACCACTGTCTATGATCTTTGAAAGGCCACAGAGGTGGGGGAGGTCCCCAACAACTGGAGAAAGGAAGGTCTGAAGGATGGCTGCATTGTGCAGCTGCTTAAGCAGGTGTTTTACAAAAAAACAGCCAAACTTCGTGGGTAACTGGAATACCATCTGGGGAGTACAATCTTGCTAGGCCAACAACGCCTAGGTAACCATGTAAATAAAAGCATAAAAGATAAAGATCACTAAGCTAATGATTATCAGAGATACCAAACATCAAGGACAGCAAAAAAAAGAGGTCCAAGGAATGGGAAGATGGAAGCTAATGTCAGCAGATTTAGGTGACATGGTGTTCAAGGGTTATCTTGGTCATCCCAGCTGGAGCAGAACAAGACACCAAATCCATTCTCTGGCCGCACCATAAGAGTTGCACCTGCTTCCAGGGTTAGGAGAACTGGGTGGGAGTGGGCAGTGAGTGGGGCTTTCCCTGGATGGCAGAGGAACACCTGGATGGACAGATCAAACATCCTGGTACCACCACATCAGTGCCTGCTGCAGGTCCAACAGCATTGCCACTGACCCACAACTTCACAACAGCTCCTCAGCCATCTACATGTCCACTGCCACTCAGTCACCTGCCTTATTCAGCAAGCAACCACATTTTCCTAGTTCAACGTCTTACTACTAATTATTGTAAAATTCTGATTTTTGCAACCTTCCTTGTTTTAAGGAGTTGAATCATATCTGCAGGCCATGCCACAACACAGATCATTTGCCAGTAATCTACACACAGTGGACACAGGCAGAAAGACTCACACATATCGAGGGGCAGCCCCAGTGTTTGTCTTTGGGAATCATGTGAGTGCTAATATTAAAAACCTAAGAATAATATACTGTCAAAGAGTTCTTCAGAGAGCAAATCAAAATTAGCACCTAATTAAAAGTCCTCCTATTTCCACTGACTCCACACAGAGTACTAAGAGCTCAGCAGCAGAAGCAGAGCGGGAGGTGACTATTTAACGAACTGTATATTTGAATGAGATGGTCATTTGGTGTCAGCGCAGACAATGGTAACCTTCCTTCATGATTACTAGTTTTCACTATGACTTTTTTTTTTTGACATGTCTAATTATACATCTTCTCTTACCTGTCACCTAGCAACCTTAGCTGTGATTTAATTATGTTTTGAAATAAACTATATAGTGGCTGGTACAATAATATGCTTATTCTTTGAGCTGACAAAGTAATGTAATTAAAACCTATGTAAAGATCCTTAAAATACATGTATTTCCCCATTTTTCAACTTATTACAGCTGAAGGAGAGGTATTTATTATAAATGTATACTTTTTCAACTTTAGATGTTACTTTATACATGTGATGAACGATATTTCAAAAAGAACAGATATTATACAAATTCAACAAAACACACCTACTTCATTCATCTGTCCTTTTTCTTTAAAGAAAAAATTAGATTTGTTGAAAAAGAAAATAGTTGAAAATGCTAAAGCAACTGTGAGCTTTTTGCTTTATTTTAATATTTCCAATTTTATTACTTTTATGGATATTGCTCATGTATTTTAGCTTTTATTTCTTCCATTTGCTTATTTTTTTAGCTTATGCATTTTATTATATATTTTTTTCTTCCTTTATAATTCCTTAATTTTCTCAGTCCCGTTTCCTTGTGGATATGGTTTTCTTGTTTGCTTTCCTTTTATCTACACTTGTTTTCCAACTCTCCCTCACTCTCTTCATGGTTTTCCCCTTCAGCCTTTTCTTTCCAGACTCACACCGCCAGCACTGTCTCTTGAGCAGCCCCAAACTAACAAGACTCAAACACCACTTGCCTGGGGGCTCAGGGGTTTGTTAGCTGAAGGATGCTTTGGCAAATGTGCTTTCTTATTCCTTATTTATATAACTGCCTTAAAAAACCCAGTAAATCTGAAAGCATTTCAGGTTGGTACTTTGCAACATAGATAACATATATTAAAAATAAAATTGAAAACAAACAAACAAAACAAAAAAAACCACTGCCACCAAGAAGCTTTTTACTAGCAAAGTAGTAAGTCTAGCAGAGCAGTAATATCTTGTGTGGTGATTTTGAACTTTCCCAATCTGTGGATCACTACAGGTGCTTAATGGGACTGTGGAACTGGCTCAGTGAAGAAGTTATAATGCTGTAACAGCTGCATATGGTGGTATCTATCATTGACTGCTATACTGTAGGAAGTGTGGAGATGGAATGAACATACTTGATACCAGTGAAAAATGTCATATATGCTTTCGGCAGGTGTCTCACTGGCTTAAAATTCTACATAAAAGAAAGATACACAACTATTTTTTTTTTCTTTTTCATAAAGCAAGTTCTTTGAGCAGTTTTATCTTTCTACCACTTTTCTGCAATAACATAGGTTCTGCCACTGCAAACATTTACACTCATACTGAAGTCCATGTGCTGTAAGCTTAATTGCTGTATTGACAGTGTCTGTTGAGGTACACCCCGACTCAAGACCAAGCTTATTCCCAATACAGAAGGCAAACTCCCCCCTATGAAGCAAACCCTGTTCACACAGCAGTCATTCAAATAGAACACAGCATATCATGAGTACAACCACTCCAGATGTTGTATCAATGCTATGTAGACATAACCATCAATGTCAATGGAATTACTTGCACTGTATAAAGTGAAGTGTATGCATAAGCTTTTGTGAGAACAAGGCCTAACATTGTTTTTACATAAAAACATTTTACACGACTCCTCCCACACTTCTTAAAACTGCATCCCTAATTATGGAGTGTGGAGATCTACTATAAGTGATTGATGTTGTTTTGTATGTTGTTATGGAAACAAACCAAGTAGGAGTCTGTGCTTTGCGTATAGAATTTTGAGTCAGATTTTACAGTAAATAACTAGGCTTTCCAGTGTATAAGCAACAACACCATATGGCCTTTAATCTCCACCCAAAGACTATGTCCTTATATGCCACCTGTTAAAATTAAGGTCTTTCCAGGAACAGAGAAAAAAATCAATGGACCTGGCTCCATCTTGTCACTGGTTGGTGAACAACAAGGTGTGGTCATCTCAATTAGGCACACTTTATAACTGTGAATACTTGACACACAAAATCAAAATATTTATAAGAAAACAACGTTTAAATCGAACATAAGCTGACAAATTCTGCAGCGTTCAGGACACCTGCCCTGGAGATGCCACAACCACATAAAGAAATTTATACAACCTACATTTCCACTGGATGAAGGATATATCTAGGTTAAAAGGTATTAATTCATGTAGCATTATTTTGGTATTAAACATGTGCGACATGGGTACCTTCCAAACAAAAAGTAGACCAGTGTTGCCTCAGGAGCTTACTATACAATGAACAGAGGTACTCAAAAAGGTTGTGAGATGAAAGGTGGAAGCCATGTGAAGAAAGCAAGCACCAAAGAGGTGTGGTTTAATAAGGAAACAACAATGTCACTTTTGCTTCTGTGGGAGCTAAATGACCTGAATAGACTGGTCATGATTCCTGTCCTCATCATTTTGGTTTGTGGATATTGAGTTAAACTTTAGCACCGCATATCTGAACCCAGCACTGACCTTCTCCTTTCCCTGCACCCAACAGGAGACTATCCCATTCCTTTGTTTCTCCTTCAGAGACTGTTGTAATTCTACTGGGATCCTCTTCACCAGCAGTGGACTTGTCATCAAGAAGCACTACTGATTATCTTAGCTCTTACTCGGTGCACTCCTGGACAGGTTCCCAAGCAGATAAAAGCGTTCCCCCAGCGTCAACTAAAAAAAAGGAAGTTATATCCATTTCCTGATGAACCATGGTACCAATCAAATTGCTTGTACATGTAGTCACCACCAGCTCATATGTCAATGGAAGTCCAGTAGTTTCCTGCCTTGCCCGCCCCTTTTTAGAGTCATGCTGGAAGCACTTCTGGCATTGCACAAAGTGATTGTTAATAGCCCAAATGTACAATGGTTGTTAAAACTGTCTGTTACCTGGCTGTTAAGCAGTACCAGAATGACCTCAGTTGGCCTCATAGACAAGCAACTTGATCCAGTCAGAACCTGTCTTGCCATTAAGGCCCACCAGTAAATCCTTTGGCTACAGGCTGCCTCATTTGGTCCAACAAATGGTCATAAACACACCACAAATCTGAACACCTGCTTTTATAATATCACACTGGTTCCTTGCCAAAAAGCCAGCCACTCGCCACAGGGCATGACCACTTCCCTTACTTCCTCGGGATTTGCAGGAAGAACATGGAAACTGCTCCTGGCCCCATCACCTTCTCATTCTAGCTCTTGATTCTTCTGTTGATCTTATTTTTCTTGCTCATATTTTTGCTCTGAGAGCATGTAATATCACTCTGGTTAGGGTGACAAGCTTTCTCACCCATTCCTGACCAAAGAGATCCTTCTGCCTGGGAAAACACTAACAATGAGCTTCTTTTGGCACTGGATATTTATGTGGCCCTAGTGCCCTTTGCTGCATCTCTGGGTGATTTCTAACCAGGCCTTACTATGATCCCATTAGTTATCCTGCAGCTTCGGGAACATCTAACACACACCCTGCCTGAGTGAGTACAGCTACGATATAAACCTTATGGTTCTCTGGTGCCTCCTCTTAACTTTTCTTAGTGCCAATTCAGACATCAGACTGGAATCTGGCTGAAGGATGAAGCTTAAATATCCTTCTAGGTGTGCAGAACAACAGTTTGTCCATCATCTGAATAGGCAGTGCAATGTGCAATGTGTCTTTACAGTGAAGCACTCAAGAGGACTAAGCAAAATAAACACCAGTCTTTTGTTCAGGCTTGTTTGCTTGAGCAATGTTATACAACTTTAGGGCCAAGTTTCATCTTATATTAGAATGGAAAGCAATGCCTTTTAGATGGCACAGGAGTTGAATCACAGGACTTTGAAAATTACAGAAGGCAGGTAATAAGAATATTATAGGGTGTTCTATAGGTGATATAATTGCAGTTATTTTTGATAATAAAAATCCATTGAAATTTGGATTTGAATTACACATAAAAGTAGCCATAGGGCTGTGCTTCTAAAATCTCTGCTGAGTACTCGATTCTCATCTAAAAGTGAAACCAGAATTGAATAACCAGCAGCCAATGCTACTCCTCTACAGTAAGAATAACTAATACAGAGGGAGTGAAATGAAAAAGCTAGCAATGCATTTCCCCCCAGCATATCAAGCAGGTTTTCATATGGAAGCAGTGGTCATCAATCACTACCTCATTACCAACCTGTCATCTGGGTTTAGGCTAAATGTATTCTGGCTTGCTGCCATACTAAATGTTCAATGAAACATCCTTAAGGCTCTCTACAAGTTCAGCTGAAGTCGCACATGCTATACATCAAAGAGGAACATTAGCGTTATCATAGCTTAATAAATAGTGCCATTCTGGCAATGTAATCCTGTGTTCTAGAGCTATCTTCCATTCCCAGTACTATACTGCTTAAGTAAACAATCTTGCTGTCTTGTGTGAAGTTTATTTAGTGATAAATGCATGTAAAGATAATTAGTCATACTGTTACAGATATACTTCCATCCCTGCTGAAGAACATGGGCAAAAAATAGCATAGGATTTCAAAAGCACACAATGACATAATGAACTTCATCTTGAAGCATTAGTTCATAATTCCTGCATATCGTAGTATATTATCCAAGTTTCACTGTGTTGAGAAACTGATGACAGTAAAAGGACCTCAAATCAATGTATTTTCAAAATAACTTTATCTTGAATATGGGACTTTTGCATGCCTCTGGGATGTACACAGCAACTAAAATGCTGGCAGTAGGAATTCCAACATCTATGAACGCTACTTGCTTTGGGAATTACTCCCCACTCCAACAACAATACTCATAATTAGTCCTTCATTTCCACGCACACTTGGAGCTCTAAGTCCTGAATCTGTTTTCAGATTTTAAAAACATCGATAAAAAATACATCTAAAGCGGTAGAAGCTTCAAGAGGCACCTTAAAATAAAACCTAAGTACACATTCTCATATATGTGAATCAGTTTAGCCAATGCAAAATATTTTAAAATAATGAAAAATGAACAGACATTGTGATTGAGGTGTAAAACTGGTTATAAAATATAATGTTCTTACTTCAAAGTCGCAATTCTTACTATTACAGACCAAGTATTAAAAGTATGCTCCATTTGAGAAGTGGGGCAAAACATTATTATTGAGATCTTTCTCTTTTCTTTTCCCTCCAGACTACAAAGAATATTTCTTTGCTCCAAACCGGAGCTCTGGATGTGCATATTTTGGCATGGACAGTCTCCTCAGGAAGGAGATACCTCAAAACTACCATTTGTTGCTCTCTTGTGCTCTACTTTAGGAATCATAACAGACTGAGCTGCAAGTTCCTCTAGGTCTTGTTCCCAGTATCACCTTCCTCACTGTGGATAACAAGGGATAGTGAAAAACTGTGTTTGGATTTCTGCATGTTTTCTTTACATAAGAAACCTTAAAAATCATTTTGGAGCATGTCTGTCTTTTTTGTCTACCGGATAGATAATAGACTTATCTGTCTGACCAAGGAATTTGAATCCAGACCCTTCAGTGCAGAAATTATCAGATCTACAGTGCTTCTGTCAGCGTTTGCTTCTGACGGTTCAACTTGGCTGTTAGTCTAAATTACTGGAACATCCACATAGCATTACTATAAATTATGATTACCTAATTCTTTAGGTTTCTTTCTTTCTTCTGTGTATACCCCCTCCCTCAATATCCCTATAAATATATATGGGTCAGGATCCTGAAAGAGTTCAGAAAACATTATGTCCAGCTGTTCTTCCATATGTTCTCTAGACCAACACCTGCTGCAGGGATACTACCCAAGATCTCATAGTTGGCAAGCTGCTCTAATTCCACTCAATTTGTAGGTTGAAAGGTCACCCCTTCAATGTAGTCAGTTTGTGGCTTCCACATTAAAGAAAGGGAGTTGCTATCACTGCTGGAGCTCTATTTCATGAAAACCAGTGACAGTAAACCAGATGCCCTCTGCTTTCATAATTGCTTTAACTGTCTAGTACATCTTACAAAAATAACTTCTAGGGCCTGATGAGAGGATGAGCCAACCTCTACATGAACAAGAGAACCTTCTAACTCAAAGCTATGACATTACTCAAGGACCCTAAAGAACTGGCTGAATTTATGGTCTGAGGACAAGATTAATTTCCTCTTCTTTTTAGTTCAGAGATACTATGAAAAGAGAATTGAAGATAAAGAAGCTTTTTTTCTACTAACTCCCACCATAGACGAGCCTGTAAGATCAAAACAAAATGAAGAACAGAGTAGAAAAGGCTCTGTTTGAAGAAAGTAAATGCTATGAATAGAATCTAACAGGATCTTAAACAAAACTTCTGATAAACAATGATGATCCTAAGTATCTAAACTGTGCCAAAACCCAAAGAAAAGTACTTTAGATGCTTATTGAATTGGACTGAACAGAAAAGTAAGGAAGTGTGTAAGATTAACACAAATATTAGGTGTAGGTTTATGGAATAGCATAGAACAGACCAAGAGCATATTACCAAATATTCCCCATTGGAAACAAATTGCTCCATAGTCACTGATCTCACAGAAGATGAGAAAATGGGAAAGCAGGCTGTATCTTTCCTCTGGCTCACCTTACTTATTTCCCAAACTGGAGGAAAGGCAGTTTTCTGCAACATGGGACTCAGGGCACTCCAGCTTGTCTGAACACATGTTGCAGTTTCATGGAGGTGAGTCTGCACTGTCATTAATTAGCTCTGTGTGACCTAAACTCCGTAGAAGGTCTGAACAGAACCAGGGAACCTGGCACCAGATTGACAGACACAGAAACATACCACAGAAACAGCAACGTCACTTTAGAAAGCAAACATCTGCAAGACAACCTCAAATTGTGGCAAAGTAAAATCTCCATCTACAAGTCTTTGTTCAGTTCCAGACGTGCAACTTATGTAGGGAGAAGAGAATTACACCCTTGTTCTTAGAACTGTATTTATAGCAAATTTAGAAAACATTAATGATATTTCCTTTTAATGATATTTTCTTCTAATGACATTACAAATTAATTAAATGCATTTTCCTGATTTCAGTGTTAAAATTCCATCAATACAGTTTTTCATTTCTATTGTATTTCTAAGAGAGAATCCTTTCTGTTTATTTGTGCAGTTTCAACAGCTGTATATGATGCAAAATGCAAACATTTAAGGGAAGTTCCAGCATATTAAGTTTAACCCTCATTTCTGTCTTGGATGATAGATGTAAGAATTCCAACTAGGTTGATTTTATGAACCGGTTAAATGATTTGTATTCAGAGCAACATTAAAAATCCCCATGACAAAGTGTACTTGAACAAAAATACCCTGCTTGTGACACATCCCTTACAACTAATGTGTTTTCATTTTTCACATGTTGCATCTCATTTATTTTATTCAGGCACACACAGTTAAATCTACAAGATATGGTAAGCTTCCAATACCTTTGAAATAATAAATCATTTCTTACAGATGTTTTCACCCACTGCAAGGCTGCTGCTCATTAATCAAACATTATCAGTATCTATCACTGCCCACTGCTAAACTGGAAAGGCACCTCATTTCAAGTTTTGACTTTTATTCAGCAGTTAGTCCCTGACCCTTATACTACTGTATGCTTATTAGAAATATGGAACCCCTATTGCACAGTAGATTTTACTACAAGGAATTTCAGAAGGAGTTTTATATAAGAGGTAGCATATTGTTCTTTGAGAACTGGAAGAAACAAAGTCAAGCTGCTTTGCAAATTGGTGATATAAATGCAATCATATTGACTTCAATGCTCTTTTCCAACATGTAAGTAAAATGTTACCATGTAAGCAAACTACTTCTGGTCTAGATCTTTTCATATTTGAAACTTTGAAATAAATCTATATTAGGCAGTATGCAAGATATGCTTCATTTTTGATAAATTATTAAAATTTCATTTCAGAAAACAGCAAGTTAGACAATACATCTTTAACAGCACAATGGTGTGAGGGAAAACAATGAAAATTGTGCAAAGTGAGTAAGAAGTTATCTGGTAAAAAAAAAATCGACTTTCTTGTGATTATTCACAAATTGCCAGATTTGTGCCAATTGCTCCCTTTATCAAATAAAGTTTACATTAACTAATTTGGTATTTTACTTGTTTCGCATCCTTTTCAAGACACTGGAAGAAGAATGCAATTTGGGGGAGCAGCACTACATTGGAGGTAGTTAAGAATAAAGATTTCTGTAGCTCCAAGGTATGGTTTGAATGTTTGGATGGCAAGAATATAGTCAAGCTTCTCCACAGTGCTTTTACGGTGCTGAGCACTTTTATAGCACTTTCAGTGTTAAGTCTCACCATTCCCATTTGACAGCAGAGAAGAATGAAGAACAGACACAGCCAGGAGTCCCACAGCTGACAAGGAAACTTAAGGCCAACAGCTAGAGCCTATGTCTCATGCTCAGCAGAGCACCAGACCACACTACTTGCCTCCAGTGATCCACTGGGGTGCATGATTTATATTTTTGTTATTAACCAAGTGAAAAATTAAAGGCAATGAAGGTGGCTTCCAGTTAAAGCCAACTACCACTGGCTTCCACAGCTGCAATTCACTCAATTCTACCTTAACTAAACATTTTGTTTGCATATTCTATAGCTTTCTGAATGAACACTGAACGCCACACTTGTATCTATGATTATTCACTCTGCAAGGCTGATTAAACACATTCCATTCTTGCAAGCATGGCAGGTCTACAGAAGTGACTGAGCTACAATGTGTATTTTCTGTGCTTCAATACAATAAAGGGCACATTCAGCACATGCAAAGCCCCATATTTGCATTTGAAAAATAAGGAACCAACTTGCCAGTGTAGTGGGTGTATTAAGACTCTCATGTCCCTATGATTTAAAAAGTGCTAAGATTTCAAAATTTCCTTTACTTAATTTTATTGGGCTTTCCAGAAAAAGCTGTGCACAAAGAAGGCAAGGCTGGTAACAATCAGGGGTGATTTCTTTAGATTCTACGTACTGGAGGAAGGAAATCAGTTTTTTTTAAATGCAAATTAACTCCAAGCGTTATTATCAAGTAGCTACAAGAGCAACAAAACAGGCAGGAACTTTATCCCAGTGATTAGTACAGACACTACAACTGAGTACCTCCTGCTTCCTGTGCAAAACGGTCACTGTGCAAGCCCTGCAAACTCCTTCCTACAACCAGCAGGCAAGAACTCAAACTCTGGATATAAGGAGATGAACAGGCAACTTAAAGTCCCATAAACTTCAGGTTCTGTAGTAGTCATGAACTCAAGTTCCCCCACACTAACCCCTGGCATAGCACACAATGCCGTGAGCTCCTGTGCTGAAGCTGCTGAGGCAGCCACTGGGATGGGGACGCCTGCGCTGGAAGAGGCTGTCCTGAGCCGTGCATGGAGCACTTGAGGGATGGCCACCACACCTGGGGGAGGGTGAAATCACCATAACTGCCTAAAACATTACTCAGAACAGGCATCCAAGTGCTTCACATTTTGGACTCCTCCTTTCTCCTTAGCCACCAAGAGTTTATTCTACAGCACAGCTGCAGAACACCAAACTAAGGAGCTACAAGCAACATGAAAATGTAAACAGCTGTCCTTTGGTTGTCCAACTATGTAAACACTTCGTTTGCTTTGTTTTTAAAGCAATCCTTACCAAGTTACCTAAAGGTTAAGAAATTTTTTCCCAGATTAAAAATTTAGCTATTATTTTTCTTCTACAAAAAGAAAAATAATAATAATTTATTGGGCCATAGTAGGGGAATCAAGCCTGTGTGTCACAGCAAACACAAAAGTAATCATGCCTAAGTCAATTGTAAATTGAAATAATAAATTGTAATGATTTACAATGTCTAACTGATAAATAATATAAAACTATAAAATCAGAACTGTTTCTTTTAGAAGATATGCTCTGTTCTCATTCAAAAAATTCAGTAATTTGAGAAAAAGCTAGGAATACTGTACTATTGAGAAATTGTCTTTGATAATGGTTAATGATGTCATTTAAACTTAAACAACAACCAGGTTCTTAAATTTTACTATCTACTAAATGGTTAGAATTATTTAAATATACACATCATGCTCAAGTAAACAACCATCTCTTATCATTAGTTACAAAACAACAATGAATTATTCCTAACAAGAAAACCTTCAGAAATTTGCAATGAGTTATATTTCCAATGAGTTATATTTCCAATGAGTTATGTTTTCCATTACATTAATTAAACAGTAACAAATGCAAAGCTTTGACAATTCTTAGAAATGTTGTAATGCACCAGAAGTTCCTACATTCTAAGTAACTGGTAATTTCAGCATAATTGCAGTATTAACATTAAAGATGAATTGACTGAAACCTGTTGCTCTCTAAGTTCTCATTATTATTTTTTTTCTTCCTATGAAAATAATCACCAAAGATCATTAGAGGGAATATCGAGCCATCATACTAACTGTTGAAATGCATTTTCACATTCTCTAATGGTTCATGTTCAGCTTGCTATATTTTTAGCACAAATGAATGAACAATAGCCAAAGGATTTCCTGTGAATGAAAACACTGTCAAGGACAATGTTTGGAAAATATTTTCCTTTGTTAGATAAACATGTAATTTGTATTACCATTATCTGAACACTCTGAGTACTTACGATGCTTATTTCTGTCTTCTAATCTTGTAAACATTGTTTTATAAGTACAATTTACAGCAAATTTAACATTAATACACTGAAAGCAGTAACAGTACAAACAGTGAATCTTAATTACTGTATAAACTCCACACCTTATGACATCACTCTTATTCCAAGGAAGAGCCAAATTTTGAGTAGGGCTTGATACTACGGTATGTGCACAGAGGAATATATATATGACTCATGCACAAGGAATGTCAAATTTGGTCTCAAGCCTACAGAATACCCCACTGTGCTACACAAACCCAGAGGAATATTTGCATACATTAAATTTTTTTCTCATAAAATACTTGCCAGGTAACACTTATTATATACTTATTATAATACTTATAGGCAGTACTCTAGTTATGTACATAATATTAATATTCATTATTAACATATACATTAACACAATGTCTTTTAATTTCACAGTGAAAACAATTACATGACTAGCATCTCTGAAAAGTATAGATTAGAATAGTAAAGATCACTTTTCAAGTATCAAGACCATGACAAGTGGTTAAAAACCTTGGACAATCTCTATCCACTCAAAATTCAAAAGACTGCAACAAAAATATTTACATAGCTTCACTTAAGATTACTTACTCCAGTGAACATCCAAAATGTTCTTTTTTTTTTTTTTTTCCAGACATTGGCTGCCATTAAAAACTACCATCGTGTTAAAACTAAAGAGATCACTGACACACAATGCTGGAAGGCAATAGACATCCTTTCCCACAGTGATAGGAGCTATTTCATGGTAGCAACACTGAAACATCATTGGATAAGAAAATACTAATGGAATAGGAAAGCTTTTCAATTAATGTGTTGAGCTGGAAGGGTTGATGGATTCCCTCTGGCACAAACTGACAGCAAGGAAGGCCAGCAGGTTACAGGAGGCCCTGAACTATGAATCCCACCCAGACAAAAAGGATCACTAGAGCATTCCCCAAGTTATATGAAGGACCAAAACCATCTTCAGGAACACCCAGGTGTCAGGAGACTCCCCTGAAACAAGACAGCTGCCCTTAATTATACCAATCTGGTCCTGTGTCAACAAAGGGCTGACTACCAAGCGAGGATGGCACGAGAAGCAGATGAGTGAGAAGCATAAGGCAATAACCAGGTCAGATGGAAGCGGTGTGCCCTGCCTGGCCCAGCAGTGGATTCCTAGGGACCACTTGCCTGAAGCAGAGAAGTGGCAGAGGAAGAACGTTTCCCACAGCAAACTCTAAAAGTCCATCAACACTACAAATCCACCTCACCAATTCAGGTTTTGTCGTAGCTTGTCAATGTAATCCAACAAACAGATAGATCGCTTGTTGAGTGGGCAGTGAAGGGAATGTGAATTCAGAAAGAATTTATTTGAGGCATTATTGTGTACAGGAAGACTGCTTAAAACTTTATTCATTAACATCTAAAAGTGCTTGTCATTTTCTCACCAATAATTGGCACTAAACAAGTGAGATTTTTATATGCAACCTACTTCTGTACAATCTTAAAATAAATGCAACCAGCCCATGATTTAACTAGCTTAAGCAAACTGATGGAAAGTCAAGAATTTCTAAACCCATTGTTTAAATATTCTATTGTATCAGTCCTCATATGGTACAAAGTAGAAAACCTTTTCAAAAAGTGTCTGATTGCATTAAATGATTCCATTTGTATTGGACGATACACACACTCCTTACAAAGAAAGAGAACTCAACTGAACTAAAGGGTTATGTACCAACTGATATCTGGACTTTATTTTGGCTGTTAATTCCTTGTCTGGTTGTAATTCTTTGTCTGGAAGAAGCATGTAGAAGCAAAAAGACGGCAGCATAACTAATACTTGTATATCTAAACAATACAAGTAGTTGTGTGGCTCATGTGGAATGAACTTTTGGAAATAACAAGCATGTGTGCAAAACTCTTTTTTTATGCGTAGAGCACCAAAAGGTGTAACATCAAGAACACAAAACTGCAGTATCTAACATCACTATTTTCTTCAATATTTTCTTTTCTTAGGTATTTCTCAGACATCAAAATGCTTTAAAATAGCTGCTTGACTAAATTCCCCCCAAAACACTACATAATCTTAGAGTAATTAATCTTCTCATATATTAAAAAAATTAGCTACTCAAAACAATAGGTACCAAATTGATTTTGTCATTATATTTAGATGAGCATTTCTTCAGGGAAACGGTCCAACATCTTAGAAGGAGACAGGAGAGAGTTTTGTAAAACATGTGCAGCAGAGATTGTTATGCTAAGTAGTTTTTTGGTAGGAAAGATAAGTAAATAAGAGCATGAAAATCTGTGTAATTTGCAAGTGAATAAATTAAGGATGCCCAAGGGCAGATTACTAGTTTTTTGGTTTTTTTTTTTTTTGAAAGTTTCCTAAGATTATTAATAATAAATAAGCTGTTTTGTGCATCTGAGCCCTAAAAGCTTTCAACTGCCTAGTGCTTCTGATGTGTATTAGGAACGTTCCACCAATAACCAGAGCAGCAGTAAAGACCACAGAAATGGAAGAACAGATTACTACAAATGCCAATAGTAGAAAAGGATGCCTCAAGCATAAAAATTCTTGGATGTATGTACATCACTGGTCTCCAGGAAAGATGCTGCACTGGGAATAGAAGCAAGTTCAAACATCTGCTATAAGCATGTAAGAACAGGTTCCTTCACAGATTTCCTTTTCTAATATAACTATATTCCTTTTACATTTTTAATAACAATATTTTTAGATTAAAGAGATGCATTAGATGAGAATAACATGAATATTGAGGACTAACACTCTTTGCATCAGAATTGATTTATGGTGCAATTTCCTTATAATGCTCTTCCCATGAGACATGAAAAAACACTAGGAAATGTGGCATTAGAGAGGGGTGCATTAATTCCCCAAGCTGTGAGACACAAGTTAAGGCTCTGCAAGAGGTGGACTATAAAGATGTCCTATACTTGACTGCACAGACCTTTGTGGACCTTCTTCCTCAGGAAGAATGTTTCATGCCGTTGTAGTTCAATGTGCAGTTTTGATTCTGTTCTGCACTAAATTGCACCACTAGCCTTCTCATGATATTTATCAAAAAAAAAAAAAGCAAACTATTTTTTAATATATATAGAGAGAGAATTTATTCTCTTTACTGTGTGGTAATAGTGAAATATTTGGAATTGGCTTTGTCCAAATCCCACCATTGCTATCTTTGTCACTGTTATTCTTCAAATTGTTCAAAGTACTCTCTTTGACTTTGGAACTCATCTTCATGACTTCATTCTCATGTGCATAACCAAAGCCTCAAAGCTTTTAGAAACTAAATAGATTTGAATATTTCTTTTAGTCACAACAAAACATAATTCCTAGTGTCCTCCCCAGTTATGCAGCCTTTATTATCTTTTACTGCATAAGCATACTGAGGCCTGTAAAGCCACTTTCTCACCATTTAAATGCTGAGTGAAAAGTGCTGTTGTTGCAAGATTCTGAGACAATGACAATAGTTGTCTACAAGTGACAATAAAAACAACCCAGAAACTAAGCTACACACACAGTCATTTTGAGTATCTAGCTGATTATGTTTCTAACTACATCATTCTTTCCTGCACAGCCTCCAACATATATTTTTTCTTCTGCTTATTGTGTTTTATCTGGTCTTTGTGGTTTGGCTTTTTTGCAGTAAAAACAGCATCACCTGTGAAGTGTCGAAATACTGGTGACATTATAAAATAATAAAAAATAACAGCAAATAACCCTCTAATAATAGAACTGAAGATCCTAGAACACTAAGGCTGTGCAATGCTTTGTACTACAGTTCCATCTTTAACCAAGATGCATTATATTTTACGTGACTTGCTACATTACTGCTGATCCAAACAGGTCTTTGCAAAGAGGCCTAAAAGCATAATTTTAGGGGTCATCTTACATGCCATGAAACAAAAAACAATTTTGAAATACAACCAATCAACAAATAAATCCTGGATATAGTTTCAAATGACTCTGCCTTTAAACTTTTCCCTTTGGAGGTGATAACTGAAAAAAATGATGAGAAAAAGAAGACTCAAAAATATAAGGTAAAACAAAATCAGAGAAACAAACAAACAAAAATCTGTTCAGAACCTGAAATGAGAACAATTTTGAATATAACATATTTCTTCCATAAATGTTTGTGTTGGCCATGGGCCTACGGGCCCCATATGCAGATTTCATGTCCTCCAAATTTAGTTTATGAATCAGGAGTACGAAGCACAATTTTTTCCTATAGCACAAGCAAAATGAACATCTGTTCACTTTTTGCCACGTAGGTTTATATCTGTGTGGGTGGGTGTGAACAGAGCTCTTGATGTGTAATATTCTTCCCATCTGCACACCAGGTGGCACTGCATAGTTAATCAGAAGATAATAACAGGCATGAGGAGATTACTTACTTTTTGGGGAAGAGACAGTAAATCAGTCTCACAGATTTTTGTTGTTGTTGCTATTATTTTTATTAAAAAAAAAAAAGGTACATCAATGCTTGGACTTCTTTTTTTTTTTTTTTTGGGGGGGGGGAGGGAGGGCTGGGAGGGTAATTTCATTCCAATCAATGAAATAATATAATTAGATTATTGTTTGAATGCTATGTTAATTAACTATGAATGACTGCAATTATCACAAAGGTTCTTTCCACGGGGGATTTCTTTTCATTTTTTTTCTTTTTTCTTTTTTTTTTTTTTTTTCCTCCAATGTATAGTCTTAATCCTTTGCAAGCAGGACGTACTCTTTATGATGCATCCAAGCAACAGTCTCTGCTTGGATTTCCTCTGTACGTTCATATAAACTACAATTCTGCAGTATTTAAAAGAACCTCTGAATGCCCTAACACAATAAAACAGACTCTACAGCAATCTAAAATCACAAGATGGAGGAAGAAACAAGAAAGCCTCGTTACTAGCTGCATTTTGCACTACAATGAGAAATTAATTAGAAAGTTAGGAAGGTCCATAAACTTACAGACAGTTGAAGTACTTAAGTAATTTCTGGGAATGATGGCTTAGATTTTTTTTCAATGTTTTACCAAATTAAAAAAAATAAATCTTTGAAGACATATTTCTACATGATCTTTATGAAAAGAGAACATAAATGTTATAGAAAACCCCCAAATTATAACAAAATGAGACAGAATACATATACAGGTTTGTGTAAAAGTCTGTAGAGAATACATTTATGGTTAATATTCTTTCTATATATTTATTTGAATGTCATATCAGACATTCTTAAACACTTTAAATTATTTAGGTCATTCATTGTCATTCAATTAAATAGCTGCATAAAAATTGGTTTGTATTTTCTCTTTCAAAAAGGTTCTACAAAATGCTTTGTGGAGTCTTTAAAGACAGAACCACAGAACCCTGTTTTGCAAAGAATGTAGCTAAACTTCAAGAAGTAATAAAAGCCTAGCATTTCCGCATTTGCTCTGATAGCGAAGTGAGGCACATACACATGGATTTTTTTTTGTAAAAATCTTAAAATACTTAACCCTGGAAATCAATCAAGAGACACAGTAACACAAACTGATCAGGCCACCCTGTTCTCTGTAAGATACTGCTGCCTTACTTTTCTGTCTTTGAGGACAATGTGCTCTCTCCTCAAGTTCCTCACCTCATTATTGATTTACCCTGACTTTAAGCGTACCACTTCTCTCTTGCCCTCAGTCTCTACACAATGCAGTAACTCATTTGAGATTTTTTTAAAAAGCAAAATTTTCTGATATGTCTGGTGTTTTTTTTTGATAAGATTTCTTATCAAAATGCAAGTTGATTCAAGGTAGAGTAGGTTGAGTGTAAACTATCAAATCTGGAAAATAAAATATCTGTTTTTTATGAATAGTTTTAGGGGTCAGTTTGAAAACTTTCCACATTCAATTGGGATACTTAATTCCTATTCATCAGTGCTTCCGAGTAACAAAATAAAACCAAAAGACTTCTAACTGGAAGATGAAATGAGTATTAAAATGACAATTTTAAGGTCTCTATTCTACATCTCTAATTCTTAATTAGCATTTTTAATTGCTCATTGAAGTAACACTCAAAGTTTAGAAATTGCACACAACTAAATGACAATGAAAAGAATCAAACAATAGAGACTCCTAGAATCTATTTTACAGATTGTTCCTCTTTAGTTTTTGCTGCTGCCCTTTTGTCTTGTGAAAATATTTTGTGTGCTATTGTTTATCATAATTTTTGATGCAAAAAAAATTGATATTCATAGGCCATCCTTTAATGTAATATAATTAATAACCTTTTAATGTTAGCTGTAACCTGAGATCAGGACTGCTGGAGAAAACCAGAAGAATCTGTACTCTCTCTTAGGTCCTTGTATGTGAAACAAGATAATGTCTGCTGTGAGATGTTGCTAAAATATGTCTTTGTAAAGCAGAAACTGAGAGGACATGAGAGTAAATGATGGACAGGGAAGAGGCAATTAGCATACTGAACTTTGAGAAATAAACATTTAGCATTATTCAGTACAGCACTACGAACTAGTTGTATGAAACACTTCAGATAAACTGTTTTGATAAGGAAAAAAAAAACAACACAAAAAACAGGATATTGAAGGAAAGAACTATGAAAAGTTAAATAAGGCAACAGATAATCCTGTGACTGAAATATTTGCCTACCATTTCTGTTCTCAGTGTTGGCTTCCAGTGTGCCATGGCTAAGTCTTGATCTCCTTCATTACCATTAACCAGGTAACTATGAAAGCTTTTCCACACATCTAGTCATCTGTACTCGTAAACCCAAATTCCATATTAGTCTCTATCATGTTATACGTGAAGCCACAGCCTATTTGGAAATTGAAGATGGTGCAAAATAAAATAGTGCAGAGGTAAGGTGTGTAACTTAAACTAAGACAACAGAAGGTTGGTGGCATACCCTGGCCATCTGTTCATTCAGATCTAGTACAACGTGTTTTTCTGAGTTTCAAATAGTGACCAGACTTACTGGCTGCAGAGTGTCATTCACCTTAAGATAAACACCATCATAGTCTCAAGGCCTCAATAACCAAAGACATGGAACTAAGCATCATTTTTTATTACTACTTATTTATTTTAGAGAAAGGCTGATTATGTATCATTTTGAGAATTTGGGAATTCTTTGCCTTTCAGGTCTGAAGAAGAGCAAATACATCGACTACATCACACTTTTAATACCTTTCCAAACAGCATTCATTAACAGCAGAAAGAAAGAAGCATTTCATGGGAACATATGCTACAAAGTTTTAAACCATGCTAGGCAAGTGGCTGATATTTCACTAAAAATAAATAAACAAATATTTTCTTGTTTTTTCTTTTTCTCCTCCACACTAACTTCCTTTGTTTTTGATGCACACAACATATCTAGAATTCTGGAGAGGTGTTGTCTTTTTTTTTTTTTCCTGCCAGTACAGAAACATAAGTATAGCTAGTAAAACTTAAGCTATTACTACTGCTCCAACAGAAATCCTTTGCTATTCATTTCTCCTCAATATGGTCATTTGCCTCAGTCACCTCTGCTGCATGTTTTCCTTTCCACAGATGCAGCTGAGGAATGCACTTCCCCTATCTCATGCAACATTGCCTCAGAATAATAGCTTTTTCCTGATATCTAACTGTGTTAATACAGCTTTCCAAGTTCTCTTTGAATCTCTACCTGCCCTCATATAGCTCTCTATTTACAAGTGCTCTTCAACTTCAATAATCACCTGGACTATTGCACAATCCTGACTGATAAATTCTTGAGCTTCACCTCATTTGCAAGACTAAATGTTGTTCTCTTCAAAAACCATGTTGCTATGAAAAAATCCTTTCAAAATATCCCATCCTTTTCCCATCTGGAACTTCATCTTCTTTTATGCTTCCATTCATTTTTTTGCTCCTCCGCTACTAGGGAAAACCATAAACTACCGTATTTATTTTCCATCAAGGTATGCATTCATTCAGAAACAAATTTCCAACTAACTTAAAAACAAACAAACAAACAAAAAAAACCACTTCTACTTTATGTAAGTAGTATTCTTTAATTATGTTACTTCCAAGATTCAGTATAACGTCCACAGTAGCAATTTGCTAAATATATGTTTGTTCCGTAGACAAAGAGCAAATAAAGAAATACAGCATGGACTCATTATGGAAAAACAGGTGTTACTGAGAGTTTATAAATGCTCTGTTGCATTAATACATCTGAAATTAGAAATCTGTAACTCCTTGGTTTGTCCTCCGTCTTTCACTACCAGTATGCAAGGCCATGTTACTGACAAGTGCCCTACAGAATTCTGTGAAAAAGAGATGACAGGCAGACATGGGGGTACAAAGAAGGACCAACCTCATCACAAATGCAAGGTAGCTACCAGTAAAAAAACTTTCCAGGAACACATAATCCTTCATTAGCATTTATGACCTCTTTTTCCTAATGCATTCAGTGAACACATGGTTTACAGGAGAATTATGCTTCAGATAAATTCTCTTGTTTACTAAAGCTCTGGCTCTGTCCCTTTGCCTAATGTTTGTATGGCAGAATGTTGTCCATATAAAACATTTTTTATTAGAAATGTATATTAGGATAGCTTTATTAGGGTCAGAAAATAAACCCACATATACAATACAAACAGTCCAATCCTACGTGCAAAGTGCTCAGTGGTCTTTTTTGCTAACCTTTAACTGAACATTTACTTCAGACATCTGAGTCAGAAATATGGGGATATCATGCTGATATTCCAAAAATGACTGATAAATTTTTCCTAAATGCTAGACTGAGAAAACAAATGTTTATTTATGCATCAATCCCTAATTGGTGAGATTCCAGAAAGCAGTTTAAAAGACAGATTCAAACAATAAAGAAGATAAGCTGGTCCATTGCCTTACATACAATTGCATCAAAATATGATACAACAGAAATTCCTCCACATAGGTCTTCAACAATGTGAGAATTTAAGACTATATAAATCACGATGTTCTGTACTATAATCACATGATGACAGAATAGACCTGCAAAGCTTATTATACTGCATACCCAGATGGTAAACAACAGTTGTCACTGTACTAAGAATTACATCTCTGTAATCAATAATAGGAAGGAGGAACAGTTGGACAACTTGTTTCCTATTATGTTCACTTAAGCAACGTCTAGATCAATAAAGAACATTAAGCCTCATACCAACTGTAGACGATGCCTGCTCAACATGCCTATCATACGGTAGTGATGAGTCCAGCTGTACTTCAAAACACTTGTGAATGGATAACAATTCTAATCAAATGTTAAAAAGAAGTAATAATTCAAATAGCAGGCTGGTGCAGGACTTCTTTAGCGTATGAGAGAATACAGACCTATGATGCCAGTTTTAGTATAACTCAAAGTCAGGTTATTTTGTTAACCCATCCCATAATTGCATTTCACTACAACCTATCTGGAAGATGCTACATGTTTTATATAGAGGATAGAAAAAGAAATCAAGCGTGGTATCACTGACTTGCATGTATATAGACTCAGTAATTACATGGGTAGAGTATGTTGTTCACAGAAATTGAAAACTGAACCTGTATATCACACTTCAGCCAATATGGCAATTAATTACAAATAATTTTTCAGTTCATCTATTTTTGAACTATTTAAATAAATAAAAAAAGAATCAAACCATTCATCTACTTTCTTGTCTTACTTAAAAAATCTATCATATGCATATAAAAATTGTAACAAACGGATGTTTCAATAGCTGTATTAAAGCCCTAGCTTTGTCTTCCTATTTTTAAAGAAAAAAAATCACATTCCATATTTTCTTAATGCTTTAGATTGAAGCTGTCTCACATCATGTTATTAACACAGATATAAGTCCCAGTTTATTCTTAGACAGTCATTCAATTTCAAGATGACAAAACACATCAGGATTGAACTATTCTTACCTATTCCAATAAAGACTGCTTTATAGCCATCTTCTTTCAAGGTATGGAGTGTCATTTCATCCATTGCAAGACCTTTACGAAAAATTACCTGAAATAAAGATTAATTGCTTTTAATTTGGTAATGTGAAAATCATTATTATTGTGCCCTCCATTCTGACACCTTGTAGGGCCTTCCAGTGAACAAGCAAAGCAAATTGCTTTTTTTTTCCTCAGGCCACACTTAAAAGACCGTATTGGCTCTGATTTAAGCAAGTGGCCCAAACTAGATCTGGGTAAAAAAATACCTTCAGATCATCTTCACAGCCACCACAGTCTAGCCTGGTTTCTATTGTAAGCTACAGGAGTTAATGAAACAAGCTAAACAAACAAAACCCATCTATGGAACACAATACTGGGACAAAGCTGAAAAAGGCAGTTTTATACTGAGTAAATCACTGTATTCGGTACTGACTACAAAGGGTAATATTCCCAAGTGAAAATCAGAATTTAAGAAACATGATGTGGAAGCAAGAACCTAGTTTAGGAAATGTGTGTGCTAAGCAGAACAATCACCCCATACAGCAACTGAAAAAACAAGCCATTTAGGGTATTGCAGAAACATCCGTGTAAGTATGAGGCTCTTAAAAAGAGATAAAGGAAATAAAAGGCACAACACTACCCTGTGTTAACAGGGGTTCTGAAAGAAAACCAAGTGATGTTTTCCAGCATAGTATCAGGCACTTGGCCATTCTGCAGAATGCAACATCAGTCCCAAAGGAAGGATGGTGTTTCTTTGTGCTTCACCCTCAAAGCTCACAGCCTGAATTTTGCAGAGACCACTAGCTAGAACACCTTTAGGCCAAAAAACACTTAGTAAAGTCAATGGTGGTTTTGTGGATTCAGAAACCCTACCTGCAAAAACTGGGCCAGAAATAGCAGTAAGTCTGAAGAAGTAAGTATCCTACTTACTCATAATGAAGCAGACTATTCTGCACAGCAAACTAACAAAGATTTTCAAAATTACAAACGTGATCCGTTTTGATGTCAACTTACAATTGTTTAATTCTAATTTAGACAAACAACAGTACCAGTGCAGTCACTAGTATTATTGAAAAAAAAAGTCCCAGTAAGAAAAATGCATATATAATCTATAATGTTACAGTGCAACTAATACCTCCAGAAACAAAAGGTGAAAAATGTATGTACAGTAACATTCCACCAGCAATCCAGTTTTGAGCAGCCACAGCACAGGTTGACCGACTACAGCTGTTCTAAGAATGAAGGGGAGGAGTGTTTCCTGCGTGTTCAGCAAACCAACTATAGTAGTGTTCTGTACAGATGTCATGCAATTGAAGATGCACACACCTTTTGCTCATTTCTGCCAACCCCAAGGCTTTTGAGTACATAAAGTGTATATGATTCCTCTTCTGATATTTTGTACTTCTGGACGTAGGCATGTGTGTTTTTATCTCCCAATTTTAGACTCTCTGAACTTGCTTGTTTTCCCCCAATTTGTGTTAGATCACTTGTGCATTCACTTCACAAAATGCCAGGCTCGACTGTGTAAGCACTATGCTTTGTGAACTTCACAGCCTAGTCTTCATGTCATTGCATACCTTGTTTGCTGTTGAATCTATCTATATTCCATTTACTACACTTTTGAAAATGTACTTTTGCCTCAGCTGAAAAATAGCGGATGTAAAATACAGTGTACAATACCTAAAACAGAGGCTCTTTTTTTTTTCTTTTGTAGATTTTGTATAATTTCTATTAGAATTGCAAAAGCCACATACAGTTGTAATCCTTTCAAGAAAACAGACTACAAGCTCATTGGCAACAGAATGCATTCCATAAATGGTCATTACACATTTTTTTTCATCCTATTGTGTACATATGTTATGAAAATCTAATGAATTTAAATGGCAATACTATTTTATGTGGGGTTTCATAATAATCCCAGGGCCCAGCTCTGTAATCCTTATTCACCTGACTAATTCTTACTAATTTCAGTAGAATTACTTGAATAAACAGCGGTATTGAACATGTAGACAATACAGCACTCTCCACCACAGATTTGAAATGCTTTAAGCAAACACCAGAAAATATTTTCAGATTATACAGGTATAAAGCTAAAGGACTTAGTTAACCAGCTTGCCAAAGGGTCAATTACAAACCAATGGCAGAGCTTGGAAGCAAATTTACATTGAGATTCTCTGCTGCACTACAAAACAACAACGGACTTGCAGGTCAAGATGACATGATGGCTCTCCTTCTGGAGAGGTGGTCATAACTGCTTACCTGGGAGAACTGAGTTTTGCAGAGGGTTCCCAAGAGTCTACACCCAGCAATTTTGTCTAAAATAGGCTCACTGCTCTGTTTTTAGCTGCATGCCTAGCAACACGTCTATTCCATCAGTCTTTAAAGATACATTTGTAATCCTTTAAGGCTGAAAAAATGGATCTGCAGCATTTAGGCCTTGCCTTACATCTAACCTGGGCAGGATGAGGTTCTCGCTTGGGTCTCGTGACAATAGTATACCGCTTTTATGGTATGAATCAACATGTAAGATTCCTGCAAGATTTTCTTGCTTGACTGACTACTTTAGTAACATGCTAAAATTGTTATTACCCCTACTACTACTACTCAAAAATTTAATCCAGTGATGAATTCTACATTTATAACATCTATTAAAATGTGCAGCAGTTGTAAATACTATCTGAAGTTTCAGCTCAGTCCCTAACTTAACAATAAAGCAACATTCCCATAATCTATAAACAACACATGTTTAACAGAATAATGCATAACTACTGCTTTCCAAGAAGTTGAATGACTGCTATTGTTTATAACAGATGATCATGTTAACACTTTATTA
Source organism: Cygnus atratus (assembly GCF_013377495.2). Classification (NCBI taxonomy): domain Eukaryota; kingdom Metazoa; phylum Chordata; class Aves; order Anseriformes; family Anatidae; genus Cygnus; species Cygnus atratus. Next base: position 2,499,697 of record NC_066369.1, read on the forward strand.
ATTTTATGCATTTTATTATAAAATTAACTCAGATGCAAGACTATTATAAATCATTAAGAAAAAACTCAGGGAGAGGGAACAGAAGACAAGGGGGAAGTATCAAATATGAATGTCTTAAGTAGTGCCAGACTTGCATGAAAAAAACTCAATTAAAAAAATCAAATCATTCCAATAGCTACATTGAACCCCTAAAGCAATTTAGGAATTTGTTTCTTACAGACAATTAATCACATGCAGGCATGCCAGATGAAAACTATTGATTGCCCTTTTCCAAACTAGTGGCATTCAGACAGGAGACAGACAAATGCCCTGAGCAAGAGGAAGCATCTTCCTGCTTCTGTCTAGTGTAGCTTTTAATTGTTCTTTACTAATGTGCATGACATTTTGCTGTTAATCTTTGGCACTATTCTTGTTCTTTTTTTCTTTGAGCTATACATAGGCAGGATATATTTCTCATTACCTTCACTCCAAGATCCTTCATAAGCTCAGCTTCAAAATTCACTACATCATATGGCAATCTGAACTGAGGGATTTCAGATGTACTGAAATACATAAATAAATACAAAAAGAAAAAAAATGTAAAACACTTCCAGCTATTAGAAAGAAATGATTTTAGTTGTTAAAAATTAAATGCTTATAACATATCTTTCTTAATTCTGATGTATTTGAATGGAAATGTACTGAAGCTTGATGGTGAGCTTTTTATAATTGTTAGAATGACAAAAATGAATTATTCACACAATACTAAAAATACAGGCCAGGAGGCAGTACCTTGAAGCCAACCCTGCCCGCACTTGTAGGTAATCCTTTAACAGATGTTAAGCTTTGATCCAAAAGAGCTTCAGCTCCATTCTTTTTGTTCACCAGAAACATTTAACACTAACATGCAAACAAACTTATGACATCCATTTAAGAAAAGGTCTCATGGCTACTAAAGTAAGGTGATCTTCTAGAAGTCATTCATTAAGCTATCCAATAAGAATCAAATTTGCCCTAAATAAAACAAAGTGATGCATATGCTATTTTGAGCAATGGTATTTAAAACTGTACTCTCTTCCATTTCTACTTCATAAAAAATTTATGATCTTTCAGGATGTACAAAGTCAGTAATTTTCTATCAGCTCTTAGATTCATGACTGCTTTTTTGCCTTAAACTGCTATTATTAGTTGGCATTTTACCTCTTTGGTAAGATTAGGAATGACATCTTCAAGTTTCCAGCACCATGGGTCTTCTGTAATGGATAACTCCAGTGCCAGCACAGAATCTAAGTTTATATATACTATGTGGTATAGATCTTTATGTCCAATGAAATGACATCTACATGTGCCAGTTCAAAATCTCTCTTGTAAAGCACATTACAGGTAAACACAGTGAATCCCTATTTTAGATACTTTTATTCAATGAAGATAAAAAGACCAAACATGTAGAAAAGTGAAATTTTCTCCCCAGATATTTCTAAGCTTCAATTTAAACTATTGTCAAATTAATAGATTTAAAATTTCCATAACAAAGCAATGACCCAAGAGATTGATCTTAGTTTTATTTTACATGTTGCTAGCGACCACCCCATCTTTAGCATTCAACTTAGGCCAGAAGGATTTTTATTTTTGGTAAGTTGCACCAACCTTAATTATATTGATAAGAAAATGGTGTTCCTCCTTATAGTTTCTAATACAGACCATCTTGCACCTTTTCTGACCAGTGTGCAATGAAAAATGTTCTAAATATCAGATATAATGAATGTGTCATGACAATGCAACTTTCATAGGTCATGTTGAGTAAACAGGTGTCTGAGACAGAAAATAATGTATGATCCCACAACAGAGATTCAATTTTAAAAATAATTAAAAAAAAAGGAAAGGTGTACTTTATCAAGCCATCCATGTATTTGTTGATGACCTGTCATTTCTCTAACTCTTGGAAAAAGCCAAAACAGCACTACCAGTGTTACGTCACTGTCACAACTTGTAGATGCATTTTTCCTCTTACTAAAAATTTATTTACAGTTTTGTGCTATGGAATATACATGTTCATATAAATATAAATATACGTGCATATGCAAATATAAACAGTTGTGTGGAGCCACATGCATGTACATTTATCACACAAATAACCATTTTATGAAAGTCAACTTGTACATCAGTAATTCTGCTACAATTTCTTTCAGCAGATGAAGACAGTCTCTGACGCTGGTGGAGATGCAGGAGAGAAGGAAACACATCTGAGGTGCAGGTGGGTAAAGAAGAATCTTGGGTGGGAACATAGTTCCATGAATTCATCTCTTCCACAAATCTGATCTAAGTCAGAGGAGCTTGGACAGGTGCCTGGTGTTTCTTGGGGATCACAAATTACTTTTGCCCAAGGGACACACCTCTGGCCTAGTAAGAGCAATATTTAGGAATGCTGAAAGCCAGTAGCATAGCTAGGAGTAGCATAGCTAGGAGGATGAGCAGTGAAGCTTGTTCACTGTCTCTAAGCAAGAGCATGATCTTCTCATGTCTACTCTATTACAAAGCATTGATTTTACACAACTGTTGAAATGTAAGAAAATTTGCCTGTGAACGTGAAAAACATGTCCAGACAACCAGAGTTATGCTAGGCTTAAATATCTCACTACTGAAATTGAAATCATTAAACAACTTTCTATTATCTAAATATTATTAAAGTCAGCTATGTCCTAATATGTATGACTGTACATCCTAGTTAAAAACACTTGAAAAGGCAGAACAAGTTTAAAAGGACCTAAGCACTGCCCTTCCAAACAGCTGACTCTAAATACAAAATTAATTTGCTCTTGTTAGCCATTTGCAACAGTTTATGAAGCCTTGAAAACACACCCATCAATAACCTAAGCTTGTTAAAAGATGTACAAATGCAAAGATATACAACTGCAATAATGGATGATTGCTGCCACAGGACAGCCTCCCTTCTGTTCCAAGATTAAAATAAGGACGAAAGGAACTGATGCCCTTAAACCAGATGTGAAACTTTCTACAATGAATGAAAGTAAAAATTGACCATGAATGTTGTGTATTCTCAAAAGTAAGAAAGACATGGGGACGTGAACTGCTTGACTACTATGAATATTCAAAGAAAACTTAATGTTTTTTTTCAATAGAACAAAAAACTGACTAAGATTAGTTTTAAATTCAAATTAAAATATGAAGATGCAGCTTAAGATCACATTGCTTCAAACATGCAGGCAGCATTATAAATTGTAAGCAACTGCTAAAAGTACTGTATTGCATTGCTGAATCCTACAAGAGTCTAACCTGTCACCAAGTTTCATTATTTACTACTACTTTTCAGCAATGAAATGGATTTTAAATCCATGTATTTATGAAAAGATTACAAGCTACTCTACAGATGAACAGGTTTTTCATACAGTGAGTTTTCAAACCTTTATAGCAACTAGTTCAAGTAAAAGGGCTTCACATAGTTAAATGCCGATGTATTAACAACTTGATAATTACATAGAATACTTTTGAACCTCACTGGGAAAAATGCAAGTAATCAGTTCAACTTCTTCAGCATTGATTCTCTATCTTCCAGAGCTCTGAATAAGTATTTGACATTATGACATTATGGACCAAATTCATTAACAGTGTCAACTCTATTGATTTCAGTGATGCTACAGTGAGAGAAATGTGAGTGCATCACCCGTCTTTCTCTCTATTACTTTTCACTTGTTATTTTGTAAGCACTTTAGTGTGGCTCCATCCTTAACAAGTAAAATTTAATTTTGATTTTGAATTGGCTGGTATCCATTCATCAGTTTCTGAAATACTTTATCTTTTATTTAGGAATTCCAACCAGCTTATAAGATGACCTCAACAATTGTTACAGTAGTAAATATTCATCTTCTAGTATAGAGGACATGATACTGAACCTGAAGCATGTAAATATCATCCAAAAGCTTACCATACTGGCAAACTGCAGAGGCACTTTTCTCTGTTTTCTTTATAATTTGTTGAAAGTTGAGAATTGCAGGGGGTTGATTTCACTCTTACAGTATGGTTTACTAAAGCTACAAGTCCAGGCAGACATAATGGATTTATTCATTGTCACCTTTATTTCCATAAAGCAGTTCATAAAAACATTCTAAATTTAAAATTCCCATTGAAATTAGTATATGTTTAAAGAATTTTAAACATATAGTATTTATATATACACACACACACACATATATGAATATATATATATAAATATATATATAGAGAGAGAGGATGGGGCCAAACTTTTCTCAGTGGTGGTGGCCAGTGATAGGAGAAGGGGTAATGGGTATAAATGGAACCACAGGAGGTTTCATCACCATATGAAGAAGAGCTTCTTTATGGCTCAGGTGACAGAGCACTGGAACAGGTTGCCCAGAGAGGTTGTGGAGTCTCCTTCTTTGGAGATATTAAAAAATCTGCCTGGATGCGATCCTGTGTAACACGCTCTAGGTGACCCTAGAGCTCATTGTGTAGGGCTACAAGTATATATATATATATATTTATTTTTATTTTATTTTATTTTTTTTACCTTAAGCCACCGACGTACTCCTGCTTTTCAAATATGGTGATGTTTGTATAGCCCAATCGAGCCAAAAAAGAAGCACAGCTTAAACTTGCAGGTCCTGCACCAAAAAGAGCTATCTTCACGTGATAGGCTTCAGGCATATCTTCTAGAGGAGGCAAGGAAGGGTTTCTGATCTGAGGAATATTCATAGCTTTGAACACCTGAAAAAGAATACATTCAACAGGTTACATACTTCACATTTCCTCTTAAAATTTTGAGTAATGTGGTGGAAGTTTCCACTAGTACTGTCACATATCCTTGACGTATTATTGCAGAATGCTTCACAACTTTATAGGGATTCTCAACTGATATGATACGTACATTTGTGAGGGATGTTGTAGGTACAGGATTTTGTCCTCCTGTGGTTCTGTTTGTCTTAAAAAGGTCTGAAATCAGATCTTTCACCACTGTAAACCTTATCGAGTAGATGGAGCCAGACTAACAGCAACAACAAGATGGCAATACAAAGTAAGCAAGATGGTAAAGACCTCTAAAACACCAAAAATTTCTTTCCAAACACGGTTCAGATTACACTTATTACTAGAAGAATATTTTTGTGAATAATGCAAAGGATTGCAAAGCTAGTGAAAGGGCTCTGCTTCTTGCAGAGATATCCTGTGTGATCCCATATAAGTCACTTACGGTTTTACTTTTCAGAGGCGAAAGGTAACCAGCCTTAGGTGGTTTTAAACTCTTATTAGGAATTGTCTCGTCTTCATCATTATATTTTAAACCTAACCCCCTACTTTAGATATGTCCTCTTAGACAATTCTTACATGATTTATTTCATGTTGGTTGATCATCTATTCCAGGTATTCTCTACTTTTCAACTGGGTATCCAAAGTTGTAGGCATACCTGAAAGTTAGGCTGTTCTCTCTATGCCTCAGTTCTTCAACTGTAAAACAGAGAAGATCTGCTCCATTCTATCTTGACTATTAAAACTACTTTGGGACAGTCCCTGACCACTATGATGTATTTATACAGAAACAGGCACAATGGGCTTGTTGCAATGCACTTTATTTCAGATTTGCACTAAATTATTTTGTTTTACACAGGCATAAAGGTAGGCTAAGGCAGAGGTATTCTACATTCACTGAGCTTGACTTCACTGTTCTCTGCATGTACCTACATCATAGGGGAAGGAATTGAGTCTCTATATTGTAAAAACTTTAAAAAATGAAAGAACAGACTCACAGCCCTTATAGGCTACTAAATATCAGGAGCATGGAAGAGAACAGTTACGTCTTCATTTTATTTTAGGCATTAGTGGAAGAATATTTATCCCAGGGAGTATATATCTTTGTAACAGAAGCACAAAATCATACTGAAAGGATACAAGTATTCATTGCATTGGGATTCTCAGTCATATCACAAACACTTCAGGGCTGCCACTGAATACTACCGAAAGACAGCATTTTTTCCCACCTATTTCAATGCAGGACTGCATTCCACAAGTACTAACTAGCCTGCTAAAATATACACATTGTGATTTGTCATAATAAATATGATATTTAAGCTATTCAATGTTTACCAAGTTTTTACTCTCCTTAGAACTTTAGAAGCAGGTTTTCCAAGTTAAACTTTGGCAGTTCTACTCACGAATAGAGGTTTTCATTTATGTTTTGAATCAATGTTCATTTTCTTCATGTGCACTTGAGCACTCAAGCTAGATAAACCAATGATTAGTTCCTTCCCCCCCTAAAATTTGTGTCAAATTCCACCAGTCTTTGTAAATTGACATAGCATTTTAACAAACTGCAAGAAGCAAGAGACGGATAATTGTTTTAAAAAAAAAGAATCATTTAAACCTGACAATTCATACAATATGAGAAGGTTTAATGTGGTTATTAATGGATTTCACAGGTTGAAAAGCTTATATTGTTTTGTGAAACTAGACTGTGATAACCAAAATGCAATAGGATATTTTTAAAACATCTGCTTTGTTACCTTCACATAGAAATGGCTTGAATGATACCAAATTTCCATTAAAATCTCATGCAGTTGTTTCAGAAGGCTACTCAGTAATGAAAATTGCATAACTTGCATATTTAATGTTTGCATTGAACACTGTGAATATGCACATGCTTAATAAATTTATTTTGTTGTTGACATAATTATTTTTATATTTGTTATTGAATAGTCATACCCATCAACTAATTTTATACTGAAACCCAGCTTTACTGTACTGCAGTGTTAAGCTCCAGGAACCAAGCACTCATGCAGGAAATGCTACTAGTTCAGGCTGAATGGTCAGCTTTAATTCTGCCCATTTGCAAATAGGGTGAAAATGTCTTTATGCAGCACAGCCAGCTTGTGTGGCAATATCTTACCATCTGGATTTCAGTGGCAGTTTTGCATATTAAGGCTGGCAGGGTAACTGTGTGAAAATAGCAAACTGCTTCAATGCATTTCAAAAGATTTTCACTCACTTCATGGTGAATTTTCACTACTCTGTAATTCACCTAATTAAATATCACTGAATTCTTCTGTACAAATCTTTTGGTGTACAAAGATGACTGCCTTGGTAGTAAGTGTTTAATGTCACATTACATGCAACTGACCTCTTCAATTTTTCCTCTCCTTAGACTGTGATCAGAATGGCAAGTAAAGTTTAACACTATTGTCTTGCTCGTTCATCTTCCTCTAAAACATATTATTTTGGTTTTGTTTGGATGGAGTTTTTCTTTTGCTTTACAATGCTTTGTAAGCAAGACCCGTTCAGAAAAATCTGACCAAATAATAACTTTCAGCTCAGCATCTCAGTGGGAATTTCCAGACATTATTCCCATTATTCCCTTTCCTTCTGGTTCTCTCACACAAACAAAATAGATTAGTAATAAACATTAACTGCACATTTATTCTTTACCTTTTTATCAAATCATAGCCAAATATCATTACTTCTACACCCATGACCTATTCAAACTAAACCCACATAGATTCAGTCCACTTTTAATGTTTCATGTCCATTATGGTCCATAGAAAGGATGTCACAATTTACAAAAAAGAAGTCTCCACCACCAATTTATTAGAAAGTGGAATTGAAGAGTGCAAGTACTGAGTTGCAGAATAAATCCTTTTCTACTTCTGCCAGCATTAGACACCAGTTGTTCTAAATGTTTTCACATAGCTTCTCCCATAACAGTGTCAATGACCAGGCTGGACTCAGCATTTATTACATGTACTCAGCTTCGAACCAAGAGCAGTTTCTTCTGACAATAAGCTCATGCAAGATAATGGAGGTTTTATCCTCGAGTGTGATACAGTTTGGCCAATCAGAAACAGCTGATCTATTCTGCTAAAGTTCCAACAATGGGAATGACTTCATAAATATCTTAGTATCCTAAACTTAATATATTTCAATTCACATATTTATAACATATTATATTTCCCATATTTCCATTACTTTCCTATGTAAAGCCATGAGCCCAATTGCTCAGTGTTGTCTCTAGTGCAAAATTTGGCGGTTTGTTCTCTTCTCCCTTATAAATCAAACAATTTTTTCCCTGCAGTGTTTGTTTTTTGCTCCAAAATATTCAGTAAACTCAACATAAAGAACATAATTCCAGTCACTGAATGCAAAAAAAAGTTTGTATTAAGGTTCTACAATATTACCAAACTAGCTGTTTTGATTGCTCAGCATCTGATTCAAGTTGAATTTTCCTGGAAAGTTTCAACCAACTCATTTTAGATGTTTTTCAAAAATACAGACAGGGAAAAGCGTATTCTTCTGCTCGTGGTTCTTTTCTTCACTACACAACTCAAGTATTAGCAAGCTTTGATGAAAAGATGACATTTGGCAGCATGTGGCAGGTGAGTAAGAAATACTTTTTGGCAGCCTGATGAAAATCATTTTATGGCATAGTGAGCATGATTTAAAAGCTCTTAAAAAACAATCCAAATTATTACAGCATGTTAGAACTGTTATTCAGAATTGATATCAATATTTTTATAACAATTAGAATAAATATAAAGTAACTCACTTTTGTCACTTTGGAATTTTCTGATCAATATATTTAAGAGGCACTTACTGTAGATATCCTTCTCCACCTCTTCGCAGAATTCACATACGGTCAGACAATATTACTCTAATTAACCTTTATTTAAAATTATCATTGGACTATGACAAAGAATTTGATAAACAAATCAGTAAATAGATTGAAATTTTAATCTCTGTTAAAATGTAGAACAAACAAAACAATTACAACAACCAAACCGTTGCCTAATCCTATAAAAGCAAGCTTGGTAGTCTCCAGGACACACACAGAACATCACATTTCTAAAGTAAAAAGTGAGTATATTTAATCACTCATTTTCAACACAAAAAGGTTGAAATACAAAAAAAAAAAAAAAAAAAGAGCAAATGGAATGGGCATTTGGAGAATTTCATCTTCTAGCAGCAAGTTTTGACTTTATTATTAAATTGTTTAGGTTCTCAAGGTGTAGTGTTTGTTTCCATGCTTAGAAGGTTATATAAATAGTTATTAGATTATCTTTAAATATCTTTCACCAAAATGATGAGGTATCAAGCAGCTACTGTTAGCATCTAGCTAATACTTATTTTAGGTTGAGACATATTAGTATATTCTGAATTATCAGATTTTGCTAGTGCACAGAAAGAAAAATATGGGCAATGAAATCAGTAACGTTTAGGAATTGATGGTGTTAATTTCACACTATCCCACTGGATATGTGTAGACTGGTGTATATTAATATGGGGAGGTTGAATATTTAAAGGAGAAAATAATACTCTGCATAGATTTTAACAAAAACGAAGCAAATTGTGTGCTTAGTAATCATCTGGAAGCTGTTAAATTGTATGGTCACACAATTTCATATAATTGCAATGGATAGCACAGGAGGTACAGGAAGTATTTTTTTTTCTACAAACATGAGCTAGTTATAGAAACCAGTTGATCCTCCCTCCACAAGTAACAGTTACACTTGCAATTCTGCAAATTTTTATGCAAGTAGCTGAGTGTTGACAAAAATAGGGCCTAAAGCACCTCTTTAAGGACTTTTCAAACTTACATAACAACTACACATTCATATTATCCAGGTCTCAAGAAATCCCATGGATCTAGTATGTTACAGAGCCTACACCTCAAAGCTCATGAATCTCACCACTAAGAAGGACAGAACATTCATTCCAATGCCTTAAAATTACATGTAACATCTAAAGCGTTCTGTAGAAAAAAATATATAACTTGCCGAAACATCAGCAGTCTTTCAGCATTGGCCTGAGAAGTCAAAACTCCTCAGATTCATCCCTGGAACTATTGCAAAGGCAACACCATCCCCTTCAAACTAGCCTAAAAATTTATAATTCATAATTAGAGGTTTTAACATGACTTAAAAGAGAAAATAACCTAAAGATGTGTTAAAGTAAAAGCTAATACCAGAAAATAGCCATTTGTTTGTTTGTTTCTGTTTGTTCTGCTGCCTCAGCTCCCCAGAGCAATGCTCCTTGGCTGATGCTGCACACCCAGTGGTGCAGGTCCCGGCGTAGGTCCTGGTGGCCATGTCAGGGCCCCATGACACCCTGGCTGGCAGTCCAGAGCCAGCCAGCTGCAGGAACAGTGGCTCCATGGGAGCCACCACCTTCACCCACTTACATTAAGACTGATCAAAGTTGTCTATGCACAAATACAAGATGGACCCTGAGCCCGCTGTGGCAGCACACCCCCCCCCCCCCCACGGCCTTCCCTCCAGGCAGCCTCTGCCACCTCAGCCGTGGTGGGTCGGGGAGAAAGGAGGGACCACAGTGCAGCCCACCTCTTAGCCCAGCTGTTCTGCTGACATGCCCCTAGATTAACAGCAAATAAGCTCATACAACACATCTTTCACATGAAAAAGAGTATCAAGTTCCCTTTTCCAATTGCTTTCCACTGTAACAACAGCCAGAACAGATCTCCAAAGGGAAACAAATGACCAGAACTGTAGCTGGCATGAGAGTCACAGTGCCAAACAATCTAGTATTTATCTAGTATGCAGAGATTAAAATAATATATTTTCTATTTAGCTTGTGCTGCTCCTTTCAGAATGATTAACTAGAAACAGAGGAGACCCTTTAGATTTGGTAATATCTACCCAGAAAAGCAAGATTTTGAGGACTTCCTAGTAATACTGCAACAGAATGCAATAGATCATGCTTCCTTTCCTACTGCAAGCTTACAAACTTGTACTCAAGTAACCAGTAATTGTAGTTTATTTTATGAGACTGACAGTCATATAGCTCATGCCTGTATGTATTGTCACTGCAATCTCAGTATATTTTCACTGAACTTGTGTTCCAAAACCAGAAATGCTTCCTGGTTCTAAAGTACTTGGGCAAAGGAGACAGATAAAGACATTAATATAATATTGACCTGTGCAGCAGCAGGTGTAACCTGCGCTTGACACTCATCATTTATAATAGTGAGCTCTAACTCCATGTTATTCTCTAGATGCAACAGTTACCGTGGTAACTGCATCCCAGTATACACATTCTACATCACAAATACAAATGGGTATTTCCTTTTTGTTTGTTTGTTTGTTTTCCATTTGAACATTTAATTGTCAAAATCCACATTTAGCATTCATTCAGACTAGATTACAATTTACTTTGAAAATTAGGTTAACAGTTACAAAGCTATATGGAAGGACAGAACGAAAAGACAGGAGGTGTGAGGTGCCATTTTTTTGTTCTACCGTATGCAAGACAAATATTTTACAATTAGGGAGTTTTATCTGCAGTATGAACAGATGATCAGTCATTGTTCAGAAGCACAAAGGGGCATACGTCATACCCATATATTTTCCATTTTAAACCCACATTCCTGCTTTACTGCAATTTTATCTTTTATCTCAGCTAGCAGTTGTGCCTTTTTATTATTGCTCTCTCTCATAATGCAGCAAGTGTATGATCCTCAGACTAATTCCAAGTAAAAAAAAAAAAAAAAAAAAAAGAAACCTAAAATTGGCATTATGCACAACGGAGTTTTCAGTAAATAAGCCCCTGTGGGACAAACTATTACACAGTGCATGAGAATTACCATGCAGCTCTCATTAACAGTACCACATGTTGCACACCTAAACCACACAATTTGCTAAGTTACTCTTATAGGTTAAGCAGTGAACACGCTTTGTTCACACTATATGGGCCAAGTCCTGTATTAGCAGTAGTAACACATGATTTTCTTCAGTATTTCAATCTATATTTTTACAGTAATTGTTATTTGGAAACACTCATACTATTGGGCTCCTTCAATTATACATACTTTTATAGTAAAAATTAACTGAATGAAAGCTAAAAAATATTAATTACAGAAGTGACTGCCTACTATTGCTAATTATGTGTACTACAATACATTCAAATTCTTTTTAAAATGGCAGTAATTCTAAAGGTTATTAATATCTGCATTTTTAGCAAACGTTTTAGGATACCACAAAAATAGTGAGGAGAATAAAATTTACCATAAAGTTATCTGTGTTAGAGTGCTAAATAGAACTGTATAGTAATTTTATTTTGTTAGAACTGTTGACACTAATATATCACTTCAAACAAACTTGGAGCATTATGAGGAAAGCCATCCTGAGCTATTCATCCTTTCTGCAGTTTTCATATCAATCATTGTGCTAGCACTGAGCTTTTTTAATAGATTTCTAAAGATTTTTGAAGAAAAATGGCAGATATTTAGCATTATCTATCAAGCCATAATTCCTCTCTATTAATCATAGCATTAGGGCTAAAAGGAGACACAAATCAAGTTTTAACACATATCACTTGCATTTGGTTCCTCAACAGTAATATTTCACTATTATATTTATCATCTACTTGACAACTGTTTAATCTTTTTTTCTTTTAATAAGTCTTCTGCCTTGCAACAAATATTATTTTTTTACATATATGGAATAAAAGCCATTAGAAGAAGAGCTGATAAAATCACCTCTTAACTGATAAAAAAAAACACAAATACCTAATATATAGGTAGAACAAACACAGTTCAGCGTCTGCAGCCTCATTCCTGCAAATGAGAACTTGGGTTCAAACTGTACTGATCCTTACTTTTGTATGTTCAAACCTCCAGCAAATTGAAGTGGACAGCTACTTAAATGACAGGGGATAGAGAATGTTCAGCCGCAGCTAACAAAACAAAACAACAACAACAACAAAAAGTTTAACAGGTGCTCCAGAAGCTTTTAACGTCTCCTGGTGAGAAGAAAGATGTACAGAGAGACCTGCAGCAGGTAGCAATATTTGCTCATCGAATCACAGCCCACAGCCACTGAGAAGGGGGTGTGAAGTCTACAAATGACAGCAGAGGAAAAAATTGGCCTTACAGACATATCATCTGTTACTTCCAGATTGATTCGCATTTCTATTTTGGTCCGTCCTACAAAGACATTTTCTCAGGCTTTGTAAAGGTGACTGGAATTTCATCATATGCTTGTAAATATGATCAGCCAAATGGCTCAAGATACAGAAAAGGGACACGCTCAAGATACACGAAAGGGACATATTAGTCATGGACTGTATGTCATCTTCACCCATGTATATGCCTTTTTTTTCTTTTTTTTTTTTTTACATAGCCACTTGCATAAACTTCCTCACTTGTACAGACCAAAACATACTTCAGACAGATCAGAAGAGGTGCCAGCTGAAACCATGAACTTAGTACAACTTCTTAATGCCCTCAAGGGAAGTTAAATGAGCTGTAGCCTCCACCTTCTTCAGATGTAAATCAGATGTAAATCTCAAACATTAAATCTATACAGAAGTACATGTGCACCTCAACAGAAACCCTTGAGAAAACTTCCTAACATCAAATGATCTTGTTTGCTTCAGTGGCTAAAATACACACATGCATTTATGAACTAATAAAACAACACACAAACACGTGTGCATCTACAGCTACTTAAATAGATGAACACAGACATCTATTTCAGGCCAATCTGAACCTGTTTATTTACTTGGTTTTGGCAGAAAAAAAAGGAGAGTAAAATGTCTTAAATCATCTGGAACTTTTCCTTTCCAAAGAATATACAAATCCACACTAATCCTGCAGCTTCTCATATTTTAATTTTAAATTACCAAAATGTGTCCAAATTTCCATTTCTGCGAATTAAATGAAGCCAGTACTTGGACATGTACATTTCTTATTATTATGGATCCTCAGACTTGCAATATTTATATTTGAAAATACTAAATTTGGGGTAAAATTTGGATTGATTCCTCCTGTCTGTGACTTTTCTAAAGTATGCATTAAATTTTGTACAAATCTTTTCACATAACAAAAATGCAAAAGAGCTACAGTGTGTTGTGCTCAGAAATAAGTTAACTTCAAATAACAAAACAGACTCCTTGCTACATTAAAAGAAAAAAAAAAGGCTTTCAAAAAAGAAAGACATCAAAGCAACTTATCCATAAAGAACAATTAAAACAAAATGAAACTTTTAACCGAGGAGATGAGAAAGCCAACTATTTCTGAATAATAAATACTACCTAACCATCCAGCTGCTATGGGAGAACAGTTCTTCTTTGACCTCGAGACCTAGAATTCTTGCAGAGTGTGTGGCTTCACAGAGAACAGGGTTCATCATAGCCAAAGAACAAGTTAAACTCTGCTGTAAGAGCTGCCCTGTGCCCAGAAGAGTTCAGCAATTCCTTAATGTGCAGTTACTGAAGGAGGTACACTTGATCTTTTTCCCTATGTGGCCTACTTCAGCAACATCTGCATTTTAACATGGCTTATATAAATCTTTAATTTTGAACAAATTGACTCAACTACTAGTGTTTCTAAAGAGTTGTCTTGTTCACAAATAATGTTATGTTCCTATGTTTCCATTGCAAAATCACTTCTAAATTTCTGAATGTGCCGTAAGAAAAAGGATAATTATTTTAACTTCCTATGACTTTATTTTATTAGTACAGCTTTAAAAAATCATTAAGAAAGGCATCCACCTATGTAATACCTGTTGGTACATAAAAAGCATTTTAGGCATTTATGAGTTCTACCTACCTCAGTAGCAAACTGTTGCAATCCACCAATATTAATTGGTCCCTCCTCAGTGGCATACAAATTGCAGCCACCAACACAAAGATCTGATGTTGGACACACCATTCCACAAGTCAGGCCAAGTGGATTGTCGGAAAAAATCATTTTGGCAGCTCCATAATAGTTCTGAAGAAAAGAAAGAGGGGGAAAAAAAGATAGTCACATACCAAGAAAAATAAAATTCAATAGGAAGTACAAAATATGTTGTAACTGCCTAGTAGAATACTATATACATATAATGAATAATGCTGACATCATTTAAATGTTACATAGAATTATTTCAAATGCACTGGAAAGAATGTCAACAGAGTTGTTGATTATGCAAAGACAACACTTCAGTTTGCAAAATGGTTATAATGGTTATATATGGTCTTACGCAGTTGTAGGATTTTAGTGGTTTAACAAATCTATGTTAGAAAACTACTGTGCCTGCATTATGTACTTGTAAATACTTTCTCCATTTCTAGGTCAATTAGGCAGTAGGTGAATTGTAACCTTTGTTGGAGATCTGACCAGACACTGCTAGTTAGATTATCAGTTCTTCATGACACAGGGAATTAAAAGTTTATTCTACACATTTGTACACACCATCTCTGCAGATATGCTTGTCCTTCACACCATGTCAGCAGTGTCAATTTTCCCAGACCCGTGATGAGAATAGGTTTCCTATGTAACTACCCATAGATTTGAACTACTGAATTTTTTGAATTCTTTTTCCTGATACACAAACTGACCAGGGCAAACATTTTCCTGTTTCCCTAAGTGGCAAAACAGGGAAATGATTAAAGAATTTATTTAAAATTTACAACTTAACAGATTCTCAATATTTAGTGTACAGCTTCAGAAAAGGAAGAGTTTCCTAATATATATTAGAACTAGCAAGATTTGTTTCCATAATAAAAAAGGTAAGGAGTGGACGTTCACAACCTCCTAGTGCCTAATACAGTCCGTAAACCCTTGATTATTTTAGACTGGGTAATTCTCTAAAGAGGGAACATCAGAGGAAATGCCAGGAGTGAAGTGAAGTTTCATTTAGAGGCTTAGAACTACTGATGACAGTTCTGCATTCATATTATATTTACATTAATGAAATTATAGTGTAATTAAAGCAAACCTTTCACATCCTGTATTTTCTTCTGTATGGTCAATATAGAAGCTTGCTTAATTATAAGCTATAGTTCCTTATTTTACCACTCCTCTCACCCCCCTCTAAAAGCCTCAACAAGGAAAGCCCATGAAAGAGGTGTTAATGCTGGAGTTTCCTTTACAGGCCACTGCAGTTCAGAAGATTACAATACCATACCAGCTGAGGTTCCACAAAAGTTTATTTGGTGAGAAATTAATACCGGGATCTCATTCCAGCTTTTTTCAAACTAGTAATAACTGAGAAATTAAAGATCAGTTATGTGTCCTTCTTCCATCAACCTCTTCCACACTCCAATCATCATCAATAACATGAAACTGGTTTAAATTTTTTCTTTATCATTCTATCCCAGGACAGGTGGCTAAGAACAATGAGAAGGTGTAGACTTCAAAGGATATGAGTTACTCAATCACAGCAGACCCTAGCTAATGCCTGAGACTTCTTGTCTGCCAAGCAGGCTAATGTATACAAGTGTTTTATTTAAAGATAACACAATCCCACACTGAGCAAAAATCCAGTTATGAATAAAAAGAGACTTGTCAAGATCTGACAATATAACAAACAGTGTGTAACAACTTTGGTTTGGGAAGTTCAAATTCACCAAAAGGCATTTTAAAAGATCATGTGTAAAATTCTTCAAGTTAAAACAGATGCTAGACACTGCTAGAGATTCCCTAAATAATGCTAACGTTTAAGAAATCTATTTGTAGACACAATGAGACCTTTTACTTACAGGTGTCAGTCTACTGCACAGCATGAGCCCCTGTCCATCACCTGAAAACATGAAACAGCTACCTAGGTGTATTTTCATAGGATTTTCTTAGACATTATTAAAATCCATTAAAATTCTAGTTCTAGCTGAACAAGCAATCCCTTTACACAACTGTTCTGAGAGAATTCCTTTCAACCATTTTGCCTGTAATGCACATGGACATTATCGTGCCCATTTCTCATTTATTCTGATGTAAAGGAGCATTCGTTAAACGTACATTCCAGGTATTAGCAAAAATTTTCGCTCTGCCAGATGAATGTTACTGTTTTGATATATCAGAGATTGTTAGGGATGTTAAAAACAGCCAGTAAAGACATTATAAGCTCAATTCAGAAGCCAAAACACAGAAGTCTGTTTATGTTGGAGATTTCCCTGACACACAACCACGCAGATGGCAGAGGTGACAGTGTCAGTGCTGGAGACCCATGCCTTCCTGAAGCAGCACTCGAAGGCCAGCCTAAATATCCTAGAGCATCTTAACTCGCAATAGATGTCTGGTCCCCAGGCAATTACATCTAGCCCTTCCCAAAAAATCCCCACTCTAAAGGAATAATTATAAACTAGTAGTGAGGATTTTCCTCACTAACTCAAAGACAAAATGTTTTTGAAAGAATTTTTGTTCAATTTTATATTTCCCAAAGTATGAGAGATATTTTCCTTTCCTGTGTTGTCCAGGATTATTATTTTTGTTATCTTCAGCTCTGGTTCAATTGAAACAGTTACAATAACATGCATTTGCATTTAAGTAACTTCATTACAGATTTCCTACATTTTTAGGGTTTGTAATTAAAATCAATATATAAACCTAGTTATTATGCCTAAAAACCAAATCCGTTAAGCTATTCCTTTTTAAAATTAATTTTATTACATATCTGTAAAGTATGTAAAGCCCTTGCACTTGAGCTGTGCCACTACAGGCAGTGTCAACACAGCTGAAACATTTCACTTGCTCTGCAAATTCAAACCAAAATCTGAGCACAGCTACGCTACACAGCACAGATATATGAAGACTGTCACTAAAGCCATGTTACAGCACATAACTGAGGCTGCAGCAAGGTAGAGAAAGAGGAGATAGTATGTTAGAGTAGCACCTGACCAGATAAGATTGGACCAGGTTCACTGTGGGTATATGACTGAGATCACAGCTTACTGATAGGATATAGAAGGAAACCTATCTGAGGACATCATGCTAGAGTTCTGTAAGAAGAAGGCTGGGACCAGTGTCCTAATGGAGGCAATGCCAAGTGCTGATGGACTCTTAATCTGGGGCAACATGAGTGTATTAAGGCAAGGTCCCTATCTGGGAATTTATGAGGAGTTGCTGTCATGATCATGATCTGCTGATGCTACCAATTCTAGTGGTAGCGCCTGAGCACAAGATGTTTAGGTACCCTCACTTCTTCAAAAGAGAGTACTGAAAGACATATAGTACATACTACCATACTAAATATTAAGACATCAGATGAAGTGTATCAAAGAGCATGTCTCTCCTAGTCTTAACATCCGAAAAGTTTTAATGATAAGCTAATTAAAAAGTTGTCACACCTGAAGTGCAGTGTTCCACAAACTTACACTTTTAGAAGAGCTGTAGTTCCCTAACTCTCCTCTTCCACACCCTGCCTCAGTTTCCACCTTTCAGAACACCAGCATAACCACTGTTCCCATTGCCACTGATACTGGTCACCGCCAGTGAAGGGATATGGCCACATGCTGCTACCATCACTTTGTACTTAAGTTCAAGAGTAAGCCCATCTGCAACCTTCCAGATACCCAGGGCAAAGCCCAGCACAGAGACAGGGCCATGGGCAGGACTTCAGGAGCCCAGCTCCGAGTCGCTTCATCTCTTTGTCGTTCCATTCTATCTATTAATTTATTCTGCTTTCACTGTGCTGATTCATTATCTAATGTATCAAACATTATTAAAAAAATGTTTTCCAATACTTTACCAAAAAAACTGGCAGGAAAATATATTATAGTTTAGAAAGTTACACTAAATGGTGTCACATAGACTGTGTTACACCACTGCAAACCATGAGTTACTACGGTAATAAGCAAGCATTTGCAGTATATGTACAGTAACTTAAATGCTTTGTTATATGAACACTTTTTCTTACATAACATCCTCTTTTTCCAGCTGAAAACATGTATTACTGATCAATTACCAGTGACATTAAAGGCAGAATACTCAATAGAATATTCACATTCCTGAAAAAAAAATATTGATCATTTTCATTTCACAAAACCAGGGTGTAGTAGGGCTACACACAACACAGATATGAGACACAGACATGCCAAGTTGGTAACTACACACTGCATGCAGTACAGAAGAGCAGACCAGAGTTAAAGGGAGGCAGACTTCATTAAAATCACTAAGTTACTACAGTGCATGAAATGATGCAAACTATCTTGGATGCAAACAGTTTGGAGAGTTTTTTTTTAGATGCTGAAATAATAAGATGTCTCAGTTGGCTAGTTTTTTACAGACGTCACAGAAGAAACAAGTCTAAAACTAGAATGTTTCTGAATTTTTTAATGAGATAAATGTCTGCTTGTGCTTTTTTTTTTTTTCCTGTGCACTTCCGCAGAAATAAATTAATCTAACTGGATAGGATGCTTTGTGGCTTCCTACATCAAAATGTCAATAAATACTACATTGCTAACACAGGGAACAAAAACAAGCCTTAAACAGACATCAATAATCTGTGGAAACCAGGCAGAGGAGAATCTCTACATGTATCATTTGGAAGCATTATATAATTTGCATGTAAATTAGACTGTTTTTTACTTGAAAAAAAAAAAACTATTAGAACACATAGGATCAATACTGACAAACCAGAAGAAATTGCATTTACTATCAGGAAATGCATACAGCATCTTTTCTTTCATTCAATTTAAGAGCTTTTTATATAAATTCCTTATGCATCGGGGTGTTTTGATATGGCAGTTTTCTCAAAAAAAGATATTCATTATTGTGCTTTGTGTAATAAAAATGAAAACATTGACTTCATCAGGATTATGGGATGGAGTGAATACATTAAAGAAGAAAAAATAGTAATTTCCTCTTCCTCTGGGTGAAGTTTAAAAAAAGAGAGACATACCAAAAAATACAGGAAAATATCACCTCCCTCTATCCGTGCTCCTGTTCTGTGATGGCTTTCAAATTTGCTCAAGCTGCATTGGATTAAAATATTTTCCCATACCGAACAACCACTATTTAAAGTACATTGTTATATAAGTAGCATTTTTCACATTGACACACACCAGTTAAAATATAACAAGAAACGCCTCCAGTCTGTCAGCCCCCCACCAAAATATCTTCCGAAAAAGAATGAACAAAACATAACAACTTACCAAATCATACATATTCTATATTATAATGCTGATGATTTTTAATCAATCCAGAAATCTTTCACATCATTTGACTTATGTCATCATAACAGGACTGTAATTTCACACAGTGTCACTATCTTTTTATGAAAAAGAACGGAAGAAATATCTTGTACTGTCATTTTGTCCTTTGTAGTCTAGAATGTGAGAGATTCCTTAATTGACATAGTGTCATCGCAAAAGTCTATTCTACATAATTACACTATGGCAACTGAAACCAGCTGTCAGCCATTCCATTACACTAAGTACAAACAGACATCTCAAGAAAAGTCACTGCTTCAAGTACATCAATTTAACACCATTACTACTTTCTCTTTTAAATGTTTTTTTGTATTTAGTGACCTGAAATATAGAAAGATTAACACAGAAAGCTGAATAAAACAGCCATTTCAAAAGCCTGAGGCCTCAAAGTAGTACTTAAAGATTAATTGTGATGCATATCTGTATATAATTATTACCAATCATCTAGCAGCTTTCTGACTTCTACAATCTTTCACTGTATTAACAGTATCCCACTTACAGTATTCTACATATGAACTCATGATTTTCTATGTCCTTTTAAATGACATAGAGATGTCCTTTGTTAATTTACTGCAAGTTCCTCTGGCATAGAAAAAACATCATTCTGTTTCTCCCACCTGTCCTATGCCTCTCAGCACCCTTTCTCTCTTGCAATCTTTTCTTCATTTCATCTTCCCTTAATAATCCCACTGCTTTTTGTCTTTTGCCTTCCTTTGTCTACCCACTTTTCCTTCTTTCTCATTTCCAGTATATTGCCACATACATTTTTTCCTTTAATCCTTCAATCTCCCAAACTTCAGCTTCACCTTTACCCCTTTGGTATCCTTTTATACCCTCTAGCTCTTTCCCTCTCCCATTTCTCCCTTGAAAAACCTCTATTTCCTCTGGTTTTATTTTAATCTAAGAATTTCTCTAAAACTTACTCTTGTGTTTCACAGCTATCCTGTACTTTCCTGGTGTTCAGCTCTTACTGTACCATTTCCCTACCATTATTCCACACAGTCCAAACAGTCCTACAGTCCTATACAGAAGGCAGTGTGGCTTTTTAATTTTTATTTATTTAATTTTTTTTTAATGCTTACCAGAAGGCTTACATCCACCTATGAGGTCTATTAGAAAATGGTGGACCTGTCAGCTCAGACCAGGTGTGGGAGAAGATGGTCAATCTGAACAAGGAGAAAACTGTTGGATCAGTCACAGAGGGCTGAAGAGACAAAGTGCAGTTTCAAGTACTGATGTCACAAAAGATACTTCTGCATCCCCAGTTCTTCATTATTAACTCAGACTATAAAGGATGAGTCACTCACTTTTTATGCCTGTGCCACGTAACACAACTTATTATCCCTATGCCTTGCCTTAACTGCACCATCGGTTGTTTTTCACTGTGACTACTCAACCATGAAGGTGTCCGGTAACAAAACCTCCAAGATTGTCTCACTGCACAGTACAAAGGCAGAGTACATGAGCAGCTGTTGCTCTTCAATGAGCAGCTTCCTCTAGCACAGACTTCTGCTTAACAGGAGGAAAGCTGGACAGGCAGCAAGCATTTAGGCTGAGAGCTGCAGGATTCCCTTGATTGTACCAGCCCTAAAGGATGACAAGTGTTGGAGCTCCATTTTACCAAACTCCATTTTACTTCTTGCTTTGACATATTAACACAAGGAAAGGAGGACGCAAAATCCCTAAGATCTCTCCTGGGACTATTTCAGAGGAGAGAATGAAGCAAGGGAGAACCATTCTCCTGCAGCATCTAAATGTGATTTGTTTTTTTCCCTTAGTTTTTTGTTGTTGCTGTTTTAGAGGGGGAGATAATGAAGATGGCTCTTGTCTATTATAAAACGAAGAATACACACTTTGCAATGCGAAGGCTGTACATAAAGAGAGGACAGATGGAAGTCAGAACACTCAGCATCTTCTGATGTTTAAAAACAAATGTAGTTACACGTGCATGGGGAATTTGAAGTCTGGTCTCCAAGAGATGCAACTGCAAGCAGTCTGTATGAACTGAGAAACAGTGACTGGGAAGACACAACGGACTAGACTGTACCTTTAGAAAGTGGAGTTGTAATCCAGTTTGAATGGAAAAGGAGAATGGAAGTTGTGGCCTAAAGTCTACTGAGTTACAGTGCCCTAACACAATGCAGCATAAGTGACATCCTTTTTCTCAAAGAGGCTCAAGGCTCATTGAGCCTGGCAATTCAATTACCCTCTCAACCCAGAAACTACCCCTCCTTCCCTCTCCCTCTTCTACTCTTGAGCTGAGGTCTAATGGCAGAGCAGCGAAGAACAGCTACATTATACATGGCCTCTAAATATCTAAAAAGCCTCAGGCTTCAGAGAACAAGAATCCCTGACCTTTTATGATTGCTATAGCAGTTTTCCAACAAAACAAACTACATACAATAGAGCTCTTAAATATCTGACAAAGTAATTCATTTCCAGTACATTGCTGTCTAAATACTCCATATTAATAATGAATAATGTTTAAATAAATACCTGAATACCATACTGCTTACTGCTTAGACACAGATGAGGAATTTATTGAACAGAATCTCCTCTAAACAGCTAGAAGGGTAACCTACTGCAGGGAGTTTCTTGAGAGAATAAGGAAGAAAGATTCAGAAGTGGGAGAAGAACTTCAAATAAGCCCAGAAACCCTACTTGGATTTCCAGGACTTACTGACCTTAGTACCTGAATATTCTGCACTTCAGCTTTTTATTTTGTTTAGAAGCTAACAGATATATTTATAAACTATTGGATTAAAAAAGAAAATGTATTTACAAGGTGAAAACAACAAAAAGATGTATAATTTTGAAAAGCATTTTCAAAGGCATTTAACAAAACTTTGGCAGTGTGAAGTATACTTACAACAATAATGCAAAAATATTCAGCAAGTGTATTGCTGAATGATATCTGGATAATAATTTTAATACAATTTTAGAAGAAGTACAGTGAACAGCTATGGAACATGGTGAGAAATTACTTGTTGGTTCCATTAAAAACTTCCCAAATTATAAGCTTGAAGTTTCAGTGTGTTTTTCAAAAATGCGCTGTTCTTGACTTCTGTCTGCTTTAAAAGCAGATGGTGCAGGTACCTCAAACACCACAGCAGCAGAATGAAGCAGAGGAGAGGACACTGCAGTACTCACCACACCAACTTCCCCAGGGCCAGGACTTGAAGTGAACCATTTCAATTTTCCATATCTCCCTCTCAACTTCCACCATAACTTTTCCACTAACTTTGTAGAAAGCAATAGTTTCAAAGTGCAATATTTAAAAAGGAAAAAAAATAATATTAAACATATATACCTAGCAAAACATCCTATTAATAAAGGAAAATGTAAGGATGTAGGGTTACTCTTCCTGAACAGAATCTGTCATAATAGAAAATTTCTATCAAATGCATTGGAAGTAAATTCAACAAAAGAAAAACTCAGCCTAGCAGAATGCAGCCATCAAGACAAGGTTGGGTTTCCTCTAAGCAGCATTACTTCCCTGCTTGGTACATGAATTACAGGAGGTACAACCATTGACGTGGAAGCCATAAACAAGCAGGATTTCCCAGCCTTGTTGCTCAGCCCATGACCTCACCTATTTGCTAAGCATATTTGATATTTTGTTTTATTTTTTTTTAAGTCAGAATTCTCTGTCTCAGAGAAATGCTCCCATAACTATGCAATATTGGATTTCTCTTTTGTTTTAGGGTAAGGAGAGAAAGCAAAGGGTCAGCCTGCATGTAAACTTCTACTTGAAACTGAATTTCATAGATGCAGTGCTGATTTTACACATGCAAGTTCCCATCCAATTATCTTGGCTAACAGAAACTGACTACCTGACTTTTTAAAACTTCCTGTGTGTGAAAGTGTCCTTCATTCTATGCAATTACCAGGCATCAACATGAGGCAAAAGCAGTTACCAAAATCACAGTATGCTCTTTTATAAAAACTACAGTTTCTTACTGGATATAGAAGCTACTACTAGGGATGGGATCCAAAAAGAAAGGCTGTAAGTACATTTCAGTAATCTGAGACACAGGTTTTCCCCTATGGAATCATAAGCCTACTAAGAGAATAGCAGTATACTGCAATTCTTTTCTAAAGCAGGATTTTCCAATAAAACATCAACTGATCAGGTCACTTGTTCAGTGCAAATGCAGAGTCTTACCTAGCATCTGCAACTTCCAAGATGCTTTAAAAGAGTTATCAAACAGCCCAAACACTACAGGGTTGACCTGCCTCACCGACCATCAGACAGGTAAAATCTGGCCCTATTAAAACCTTGCAGAGTGTGCCCATTGGTGTCAGCAGGGCAAAGACTTCACATCTATAAGGCAGATTCCTGTTATTATTCTAGTACACCTTTGCCAAAATATAACTCTCAAAGCTCTGCAGTCACCCCACCTTGACTTCCTCTCCTCTGTAATGGATTCACAGAATTCAGAATGAATCAGCTGTTAAAATGACTTGCCCTTTCTGCCAAGTCACAAAAGGGCATTATATTTCTGAGGCTATGAGAATTTAAAAGACCCACCAAATTTCTCATTTCAAGATGCTGCTGGTGTCAGTTCTTCACAAATTTTCTGTTGTAATTTTCAGTTTGCCTTCTTATTCTTTACTCCCAGCTTTCATGTTTCCATACTAAGGCCCCTTTTCTTTCCTCACCAATGCATCACCCTATCCTATCCTAGGCAGTAACACAACTAACCCTTAATCAAGAAAGACCATCCTGGTAAAATACTTTCATAAAATTTGCTTTGCTTTTCCTAGAACTACAACGTGATCACAGGATGAGACTAACAGTTTTGCTACTGCCTTGTACCTTCTCTGTTCAGTTCATCTCCTTCATAATGCCTGGCAGAGGTAATAACAAGCAATATGCTCCATGCTATACTGTGGTTGCAAACAGATGTCTACATTCATAAATACAAATGCTACACTGACAAGGTACAGATAATATAAGAAAACTGTCTATATGCAGATGCCGGGCATAATGCCAATTCCCACATCAACACACAGTTGTATTATAATTGATACGTGTATCTTAATATCTCCTCTTATCCTAATGTTTCTTGTTAAGGTGCAAAATTTACCAGTGTTTTCTCCCCAGAGGACAGAGCACAGTACAAGCAATGTGGATGTTGGCTCATGCACGGCAGCACTGCTGTTGCCCACTTCTCTCCAGATCTACCCATGTAGGCCCTTTCAGTTGCATCCAACAGCAAGATGGGCTGGAGCATAACATGCGGCCAGAAAATCTTTGTATCACCTCCTGTGGTTCATGAGTTTAGTTGGGCTCATACAGATAAACAAATCACACTGCTGCGAATGATTCCACAGATGGGAAGTAAGTTTCTGAGATTGCAAGGGGCAATAATACCCAGTCATCTTTAGACTATCCCAGATAGCCTAATGAATCTTGTCATATCAACTTTGCAGTCATTTTTGTTTATTCCTATTTCTTACTGTTAAAAGTAATATGTAGACCACAAATGATAATAAAGTTTTTAAGCTTTCAGTATTATTACAGTAAAATAGCCTATTAAGAAAGGAAAATATACAGTACCTCCAAAAAAGGGGGCTCAATTTGTTCCTGTAATGTTTTACTGCTAGTCTAAGTGACAGTCCACATTTGCATTAGCCAGAGCCTCTTACTATAAAGTACAACAGTGAGAAAACATTCCTTGAGATGACCACCTTCATGTCAGATTTCTGCCGAAAGCAAATTTAAATTATAATCACTTGTTAAACAACAATAACAAAAATATTTAATGAAAGAAAAGTTTTGTAACTCTAATACCTCAGGTAGCAGCAAAGTTAAATCACTGCATTGTAATGCTCGGTTTTTGTTTTTTTTTTTTTTAATACCATTATGCATGAAAACCATCAAAAACAAAAACTTTTCAGCAATAGTGACACAAAGAAGTAGATTTGCAATATACACTATCTGTTCTAGCACAGAACAGCAGTAAAAATAATTAAAAAATAGATTACTTGAATTTTAAAGTATCTGTTGTAAACATTTTACAAAGATAAGCCTTGTAATGCAATCACATTAACAGAACTACAAGCAATCACTGCTATCTGCTTCCATGTACTACGGCAAGTCTGATTTTACCTTGTTTGCAATACTTGTGATGAATGACTTGATGTCCAGATTAGTTGGGCAACTCTTCTGACAGGGGGCATCTGCACACTTCAAGCATCTACAGGAATAAAAGAAAATGTGTCACAGAGACATGGAATACAAATGCTGCCAATTGCATAATGTTTTCAAGTGAGTGTGGTAGGAGATAAGTCACAAGCGAATAATACAAAGCATTTTCATAAAATTTCTATTTAAAAAGCTCAAGTGCTACATGATCATTATCAAATGAATTTGCACGAACATTAAATTCTGTTGACTCCACAAGTGAAGTGAGTAGGGTGCAGTTACAAATGTGGACTATGCGCACTAAGTATTAGGAAACAATGTCCAATTACGCTTTTTTTTTTTTTTTTCTCCTGGAATCCAAGATCGCTAAACTTCTGACAATTTCATTTTCCCATTTGAAAAACACCAATGCTGTGAATGAGAGTTTATTAATGAAATTCTGCAAGTGTTACTGTGGATTACATTCTAGAGGTTGGACAATTAGATGTACTAAATCAACTATTTCCACAGAGGAAGGAACTAGTTTGTACTGTATTGTGCCAAAGAACAAGAATGGCTGGTAAATTTTCAAATCACTTTTCTATGAGTTTCCTAAAATATGTCTGTGACCTTTGAAAACACTTCAGTATTCCTAAGCATACTCCCAACTCAAATGCCTAAGACCCTCTTCTTGTCATCCCTAATGACAAACTTTATCGTATATTAAAACACACAAATTTTAAATAGCAATGATTTACAATCTGTGCCTGCTAGTCATGCATGGGGGTTTACTGGTAAAGTTGCTTGCACAAGTCCCTTCTAAGAAGTAAGCCTTAAGGGTTGCCTATGTAAGTTACAATAAACAAATCTATCACAAAAGGTAAAAGTCAGCTGAAGAATGAAACGGTTCTCTAATAAACACAAAGATATTTGCATGCAATTCTTGGTTTTACATACCCGTGATTATCACAGGTCAAATGCCGCACTTCTAATTCACTAAATTACTCCAGATGGTCTTTCAATATAGTTTTACTAATGCGCAGAATTTATAAAATTTGTAGTTTTAACTACTTTTGGAAAATGAAATTTTTCTTTTTTTTCTTTTTTTTCTTTTTTTTTGCATATTGTCTGAACATGACTACTTACAGTCCCACAACTCTACCTTAATCATCATTACTTAGTAGTAAATGATGCTGCACAACTGGCTAGGACAGACTACTTTCAAACATAGAGAAGTGCAAGAGTCCTACAGAAAACACACAAGGAAATGAAGAGCAAATTAAAAGAGAATGAACAAGCCTGAAAGACCTGAAGTGAAAAACTGGTCTAACTTTGTCAGTCACATGCGTTGTTTGTGTTTTTCTCCTCCAGTTAAGGGTGGAATAAGAGTGAAAGCAAAGCCAAAGTAAAAGATTAATTAGTCTTTAATCTTCTCATTCATTGTCACCTAGCTGCGTATTGCAGCCACCACGGCACCAGTCATACCGCACCTGAATTGAAGGTACATATGGTAGCATTGTTTGGATTTCCTCACAGATCTATTTATGGGAAAAGGGCCCCAAAGGAAATATTTAAAAGAAAATAGGTCTCATGGACAGCAAAGGCAGGAAAACGTGGTAAAGCCAGATTCAGGTTCAACACCACGGCAGGCTGCTAGTTCAGCTAGCCCAGGATGTCAGAGGGCTCATGCAGAAGAGCACCAGCAAATTTAGCTGTGGTAGTTAAATACACTGCTGCCCAGCACAGCAAGCATATGTTATAAATGCCTTAACCAGCAAAGTCAGGCCAGTGGGGACCTCAAAAGGTGCATGTGTCCAGAGCACTGAGTCATGAGGATGCTCTTAGCATTCTAAGCAGCTTGAAAGACAGAAAAGTTCTAGTACTAGAAGCCAGGAATATAGGAGATACACTAGATAAAATCTGACACTGTAAAGGCTTGGATGATCATTTTGTCTGTGTAGGCAGTAAAGAAATAATAGAAGCAGAAAATCATACATTTAAAAAAAGGCAAGTATTCCATTATGACTTCTGGCTCTTCACATTCCTGAATGTGATTCACTTTAAAATGCAGCAGTCCTATATCTAAGACCAAAAGAATAACACTTAACATAAAATACATTTCTGTGGACTATGTATAGAACAATCTCATGTCAAAACTGACTAGAATGGCACCTAGCAGGATAAGCAGTGCACAGCTTTCCAGTTGTGGCTATTAAGCATCTTTACCAAATTGTATCTTTTTTGAATTTTGAAATGGTTCACAAATAACAGCTGTTGAAAATGTCAGCTATTTAAAGGGGAGGAGGGAGGCAACACCAACTTGAATGTGAGCTTTTGGGACGAGGCGAGGGTGTCATGAATATGCCAGTCCAGACTTTCTCTTATAATAAAACCATCTTCCCATTCTCTAAGCACTCTGCAGACTAAAGTGCACCAGGCTGCCATTAATCCCACTTATCACCCTGACAGCTCAGTAATTACACTCCCACTATAGCTAGGTACTGGAAGGTACTGTAGGCCTAATAAAACATCAAGCACTGTGCAGAATGCATGCTGGTGAGGTGTTTTATTAAACTTGGGGGGATGATCATCAAATGACATTCATGTTGACCTATTTTTCTATTTGACAATAAATTATGCTTTGACCATACCATAATATATATTACAAAGTGCATTTGCTGTACTAAGGAGCAAAGGTATTGCATTCTGGTGAGTCGGGCAAAAAGTGTAAATACAATAGCAGAATCATTCACCGGGAAGTTTTTACATAAATTGCTGCAAGTGATTGATCCTTTCAGAAACCACAGGAAAAATATCGTGCTTAAGGGAATATGCTGGCAGTTACCACGAGCTTCAATTCAACATGCATGTTCCCACATGAAGAAACATTAAGTATTACATTTTTTTATCTTTTCCCTTTTCTTTAAGTGCTTGCCCATTCTATAAAACCCCTCCTTGCAATTTACAGGGTAATTCCATTACTATGGTTTTAGTTCAAAAAAATGTAAAGAACAAAGTAGAAATTTAAATTAATTTTTTCTAATTCGCCTACTTGCTTCCATCAAATATAAGTGAAGAGCTACATGCTCACTGCTAAAAAGAAATATCTATGTTTTCAAGTAGTCATACTATTCTGGATGGCATAAAGACACAGAGCATTAGACAAAGCTAGACCTATGCTAATCTCCAAGTAGTTTTGGCAGCATTTGTTAGTAAAATATATAGGGAAAAGTTTCCTACTACTCTATTATCAGTTGTTTCTCCCTGTTTGTTCCTGGAACAACATCACCTTTAGAACCATATAAGCTATGCTGAGTCTAAAAAGATACTGTATTCACTTTATTCGTGTATTTATTCCCATGCAAAAGGCAACACCATGGTCTTTGTACCACTAACCCCGATCTGAGGAACTCAAAGAAAATTAATGATATTTTTCATTTTGAAAGCACTTAGCTGTTGGTTCAACTCAGTTTTATTGTGAAATGGTAAATTAAGGTAGATATAAAACTCCTAGAAATGCTATGCAAGCATAGCATATTTATATAAATATTTATACAAATACTATCATTTGGCATAGCTTTACAGACATGCCTGTGACTATATAACGACAGAAATCCTTGTTTCCCACACATCTAAACTCAAAATTTACATCTCTTACTGAACAGTGTTAAATTATACATATGTATCCCCAGTGAACTTAAAATCTTTAACTTTTTATTTTAAGATATTGCAACACTAAAGCTATTTAACATTTAAGGTAAGCCTGCTTAAATCTCTTACAGGCACAAAATTATACATGCAAAGGATACTTATGCGGTAGCCCAATATTATCAGCTCTCAGGTTTGTACCTAATAATTTTGTCAATGTAAAATAAGCACCCAAAACTGTGTGTACACACAGAAACTCATTCAATCTACCTCTAATAGCATAGGTACTAAAAAAGCAAAACCAAAAATAAGAAAAAAAAAAAAAAAAACAAAAAAAAACACAGCAGTAGATTCCAAACATCTGAAAGTAATAAAAGGGAAAAGGCACTTAAGAAGTAGTGAATTTTTTTCAATGCAATAAAAAAGGAAAATGAAATAGACAAGCTGCAAATTTCTGGAGCAAATACTACCCTTTGGGGGAAAAAAGATGCAAGAGAAATATAAAGTATGTCTACATATAAATAAAAGAAGAGATAATAAATGAGGGGGGAAAAAGAACAAAGACGTAACAAATTTCTGTACCAAATTCTTTCCTTTGGGATAACATGACACAAGAAAATTGTTCTACACTTTTGTTTACAGAAGCAAGAAAGAAGGAAGCCATAGACAAAGCTAATTTTCAATTAACAATTTTAATTGTCTACTTGTTGAAATATTTGTAAGTATCCTATTTTAAAGTCAATATTTTTGACCAACAGACTAGCCCATAACACGTCTTTGCTTCTAAACAAAGAAGGGCAATTTAGCTACATCATTACCTAAAACTGCAGTGAACAATTGTCTATCTAACTGGCAATAATACTACCTAAAGGGCAATCACATGTATGCTGAAAGGCCAGGACTGAAACAGATAATCTGAAATAATATTCAGCAATGGATCATTAGTGATAACCTATCAAATTTTCGTATATCACAAAACAAGCTAAGTTACCTTTATCATGGTTACTGTTGGCAGAGGCTTAGAAGCAGATTAAATCCTAATCCATTTATGTGGGTTTCTGCAGGACAAACACTAATTTTGAAAAAGGGTTTCCAGCTCTATAGAAATTTCTAAAGCTTTATCTGCTACTCAGAAAGATAGCCCCAATACCCACCTAAACTGTACATAGTACACAACAATATTCAGTATCCAATTCCTGACACTTTGGCCAACTATTTTTAAGAGAATGGTAGAGCTGACTCCACCTAACAAACTGGAGGCCAGTTAAAGTTCCCAATGAAGAACAACCCCAAGAATGCTGACGTCAAGACACTTGATTCTAAGTCTCTTGTGTCCCTCTCTAAACTGAGAGCTGGGGACACTTAATGGTGAAACAAGAAAACCATAGGTATGGGAGAAATAAATCTATAGTTTCCAAATAAGTCTACAATTTCCAATGTCAGAAACAAAATTATGGTAATGTCTCAAAAAAAAAAATCCTTGGTACTTGGTATAGGAATAATGCTCTCAGCTTGTATATGGACATGAATGCCAGTGAGTGTCAAAATTTAGTTGTTGTTCTTCCATCTTAGTGGTGGATTTAAATGGGCTACATCAAGCATGCAGTTCCTGACAGGTATCTTCACTAACGTATCGTACACTTCTCATGTGAAACCCAAATACGTGCTTTTACCTGAAGTAGTTATTCCATCTCAGCCTCTACAATTAAAATCAGAGTGAACCTCTGATTCTTTATTTGAATGTTATTCTTTCTCAATTCTTGAAATCACGCCCAAAAGATAAAGGTTTCTTTCCAGTTTACAAGTGTTCTATGTTTTGGAAGGGGCTATTAAAAATAATAATCTTCTCTTTCTGCTCCATAGTATATCAATGTTGCTTCAAGTCTGATTTTTAATACTACTGTTGTTACTAGGTTTGCATCTGGTAATGTAGCCAGCCAGGAAGTCAGACTTTAGCCCTAGATAACACAGACAGTAGCTATGGGTTACAGCAAAATGAATGTATCTTCCTTCACCAGGAATTTTACATCCTGTAGCAGCAGCTGCAGTTTTGGTGCTGTCTGTCACAGAAAACTATCATGGGAAACGGTACCTGATGTCCTTGGGAGATTCCGGGCCTTCTCCTCAACTTTTGAGTTATTTCTGGCCCCTTATATTGTGGCATCTCTCTAATGAACTTTGGTTGGTCCCTTTATTGATATTCTCTCCCAAATTAGGGTGATATTGCCATACCTCTTCAAAAAAGGTTGTATTTAAATTGCTACATTTTTGTCGTTCCCATGAACAACAGGGTAGACATTGGTGTCAATTAGCTTAAAAAATTCAATAAATTGATTTTTTCACTGGCTTTAAAAGCAAGCTGGGATTTGGTGGTGGTGTTTTTTGTTGTTGTTGTTGTTTTGCTATTGTTGTTTGTTTGGGGGGTGCTTTTTGTTTTTGTTGTTGTTTTTAACAAACCTGTTACATTTGCACATTTCTTTCTAACCATTTCTTTAAAAATCCTCTACGGAAGAATCAGCTGACTTAGCTCATTGCAAACACTTCCAGCCAGGCTTAAGAAGTTTAAAACAATCCTATGAGAGCTCTGTATAAAACTACAGAATTTACGTAGTGGTACATAACACACCAGATGTTGCCAGATGTGTTTAAAATAAGAAGTAAACACATGTAGTACTTGAATTTTTATTTTAATATGTTGCATTAGCATTAGAATTTAGGTTTAGGTACTGCAATAGGCCCTCAGATCTTAGGCCTAATCGCTCCCAACAAGCGATTGGCTAAGAAGTTAGCATTGCTCTCTGATAAATGAATTTTTCAAGTCCTTCCAACAGGACTAAGTACATAACTGGTCTAAAGATTGCTGCTTTGTACAATGGAAGAAAAGGTATTTGGGAAGCTGGGTCTTCAAATCTGATTATTTGAAATAAATATAAGAGGGAATTAAGTTGAACTTAGCAACGTACAAAAATACAGGATACATTTTCAGAAGAAAAACCTAACTGAGTTTAATTTTCAGGTTTATATTTATGCCGACACCACTGGCCAAACACATCAACATACACATGAACATGGGAACAACAGACACAAGGGAACAGCATATACTGCAACTATTAAAAAGTCTGTATTTAAAAATTTGAGGGCAAATTTGACTCTACTTGTAAATAGGAAGTTCATTCCATAACCTGGATAGATATGCATTTCTCATAGTTCATTATTACAAAAAGAAAAAAATTAAAAACTCGCACCCTCTGAATAAAGGATATATTGAGTAAACTACTTCCTCTCTTGCACTCCAGAACTGAAAGAACTGTTTCTATTTCAAGTAGAAGAATTTCAAATATTACAGATTTACAGCAATATTTATTCTACACATTGCTCCCATTTCCTTTTTTTTTCATTTTATGCATTATGAAATTGCTATATTTTCAAAAGCATTAATCAATACTCAAAATTAATTAAATTGTCCCAGAAATCTAATTATTGTTGCAATTTATATTACAGTCAAAAACATTTTAATTTAAAAACTTAAGAGTTTTTAGTTATAAAAGAAAATAGTTAAGAGCCAATTTGTAACCTCTCTGGAAATAATAAGTACATTTTACACTGCATACTAATTAATATTTCCTCAACATGATAATAACACATTATGGCTTATTGTTTATCTTGCCAAACTTGGTGGTATCCTATATTATTCCAGTAATGTAAAAGAGACACAAACACCCTCACTAATAAGCCTTTGATACTATTTATTTGGAACTCAGACTGTGCTCCTTCAAGTCCTCCTTATTTGACAAACCTCCTCTTTATTTGCTTGCCTCCTCAAGCACTTTATTTGCCAAACCAACCACTTGTGGCTCAGCCACACCTAGCCTTGCGGATTGTTTTAAACCATTACATTTCTGTTCACCACAATAGTGATCCATTTCACGTAGAAGACAGCTGTTACATGATGTTCAATATCCTTTTAATCCTCTATAGACCTTAGACAGAATGGGTTGACAGAACTGACAGTTTTTATTATAGCTCACCCTGTACACAATAATCTTCTTTCACCTGGACTATTCTCCCAGAAGTGTTGCAGACTCTTTGACTTACATCAAGGATTACTTCTAGTCTTTTTAAGAGAGAAGAAATTATTTTTATGTGGCATGATTCTTATCCTGTGTAAATTACCTTTTCAAAATATGAAACACCTGTTGTCTGATTATTTTAATGTGAATGAAACTCTTTTGGGTTCACTTCAGGAAAAAATGTACTTTACAAGTTAAGTCACAGATATTTTCTCCCAAAATGCTTTCATCGTCTATGCCCATCTTTCAAATGCCACTGTACAATACATCATTAACAACATGAGTGTATATTTGCCATTTATTTGTACTGAAAACTTTTAATACAAACATTGTTTAATGTGTATAAATAATACATCTTTATGTATATAAATAATACAGTGTAACTAAAATGCATGCATTGACAATTTAAGAAAATCTAATTTCAGAACTAAAAAGCCAGAAGAAAAATGTCCTTATTACAGCACACAGAGACCCTAACGATCAAACCAATAGTGCTAATGCTCGTCTGTCTTGCAATTTAGGCATGCCAGCAATTCCACCACTATGAATGCAACAGAGATTTAGACAAAGAACCTTTGTGAAGAAGTTGTCCTGGGAAACGCAGCAATAGCAGGATAAGCTAATGTTATCCTTACTTTTAGGAGCTGAACTCCAAATAGTTCTTTGGCTCTCTCTTTACTACTATCCTGCCAGTTTGCCTAGAGAACCAGTATCATGTTAAGCTTGAATCTGGCCACTTCCAAGGCACGCTTCACTGCTCTCTGCACAAAGCATTCCCACCATTTCCAAAACTAGGATGCTATTAGCAAGGAGTAGGAGTGGTGGGAGGGGACAGAGGGTAAAAACACCAAATAGGTCTGGGTAGGCTTTGCTGCTAATGTCACCTGAAGATTTGTTCCTACATCGAGCACAATCTGAAGCAGACAAAAGCATGAATTACCTCAGTGAATTTTGTATTCAAAATAATAGTTTCAAAAGTTTCAGTTTGCCTTTTTTTCTTACGCTTGGAGAAAGAAGTAACATTTTTTAGATGGTACTGCAGTGCAGGACTCCAGAAACAACTACGAGTTCAGCCACATTTCCATTGTGAAGCTGATAAAGATGCTTCTTCCCATACAGGAGATAAGTTATTGACCCCAGGTAACCATCTCTTTCCAAATTTTATAACTCTTAGACTATTCTCAGTAAAAACTGAGTCGCCAGATGCTGAGCACTCTAATCTGACTGCTTACTGTGCTTTATTTTAATATGACTGTAGTCCCCAGCAGGCTTAGACCAACCACTTATTTGCTTATGATTTAAGCCCTTAAGCAATTTGTTAAACCAACCTAGCACATCTTCCAGAAGCAAGTTCCAAATTCCAGAGCCCAAAATATTAGGAACAGCCCCAGTGTCCTCACTCTCTTCCTCACCTAAAAAATGAAGCAGCTACATGTTTGAGAATGATGTGCTGTTAATATTTTTGCTAGAAACTGCATGTGTGCAATCACAGCCTTCCATCTTCTTTTGCAAATGATTTTTTTTTTCCCCAAGATACCCTAATAAGTAATACTGGGTAAACACAGACATCAAGACCAAGCAAAAAGGAAATATGCTTCCTATATTTTCTTCTAATTTTCTAAACTTCATGTTATTTATATATATATATATATACACACACACTTTAGCCATAGGAAAATAATACATCCCTGTCTAAAATATATGAATATCTTAAAAACAGGTGGCATTTTCTTGTATGCTTTGCTGTTAAAGGAAATCATTTGGCTTTGCTTCTCTACCATAAATTTGTTCAAAAGCAAAGATTCAAAACAATCAGCAGATTAAAAGCTTCATGGCACAATAACAAAAATCATATATGCAAACTACAGAGGTCAGCACTGAGCAAAAAGAAGCCCTTTACAAACTACACAGCAAATCTGTACTGCATTCATAAAACTCTGAGTTTAAAGGTAAGTAACATTTCAATAGGAAATAGTTGAAAATTCAGTCTTATTTGTTTACTGGAATAAATACTCACTGAGACTGAATGAATGGTATATACATGCTATATCTAGCTTTTGCTATAATCACCTTCAATCTGGACAATTTTACAACATTCACAGTATGATGACATAAATAAATGACAGCTGAAAGTCACTCTCCAGACTCTTGACACTTACATGAAACAAAACAAAATTAAATAGGATGACTTTTTTTTTGTTTAAAAAATAATAATAAAAAAAATAGATAAGCACCTTAGAGACAGTAGTGGTAACATGAAGGTTCACTTTCTATAGAACTGAATGGTCAGTAGTTTAGAAGTAGTTTAGAAATTTAGAACCTGATCCTCTTGATGGAAAGACTGGTTTACAGAACCACTGTACTGTGTACTTCCTCCTTATCACAGCTTGATTTATCAAGAACAGAGAAAATCCTACATGCAGACTACTTGATTAGGGCTCTAAGATAGCTGTTCAACCTTTAAAGTCTCACCAACCATGATTACTGTGAAGTTAACAGACAGAAGTCAGACGAGATGACCTAATATGTTTAGACTATCTTTGCAATTTCTCCTAGTATATTGAATAACGGCCTCTAAAAATGGCAAATCTATGTCTGCTTATCTATCTGCAGTTGAGGTTCCCCACAGAGATAAGCAAACTTTACAGAATTTAAGAGTTCATATATTTCAAGTTATTTAGGATTACAGTAGTGACACAAGTGTTCAAATAATATTTT
This sequence comes from Cygnus atratus, assembly GCF_013377495.2. Classification (NCBI taxonomy): domain Eukaryota; kingdom Metazoa; phylum Chordata; class Aves; order Anseriformes; family Anatidae; genus Cygnus; species Cygnus atratus. The sequence goes on from NC_066369.1 coordinate 2,536,183, forward strand.
CCATATAAGTTAAATTCCTGTTTTTAGCACCTTACCAGACACTCCAAAATTAGGGCAAATAAAAGGACTCCAGTTAAAAGAAAAGCATCCAAATGATCTAAGATAATTGGGTATATACACAGATTTTCAGATAAAACTGCCTGAACACTTTTTAAAAATGGTTTGATTTCTAAAAGCTATTGCATAGGTTTTTAGAGGGATGTATACTGGGAAAGAAAACTCCATTTAGTAGCTAAGCATAAAAAAGCACTGGTCTGCTATCATCAAGATGGTGTAGGTGGGAACTAGACCAGAATTGGCTGATCTGTGTTTGCAACAATAGTACAAATATTTGTTGCTATAAGGAAAGCACAAAAAATCTTGCATTTTAGGCTTTAGCCTTACAACCTAAGTAGGAAGAATTTTCACATCCTTTTAAGAAGATTATATGAAAAAAGTATTTGTCACATTTCCTCCCATATTGAAGCTAATGGCATAAGAATGAAGACATTTTCTGGATGGTTCAGCAGCTAAGTGCTGTCTGTAAAATATTAAATTAAATGCTTTTTCAGAGAAATGCAGCTTAGAGGAATTTTAAGGTGGATTAATAAAAACATTAATCTGTTAATTCACCATGGTTTTATATATCACTTGTTCTCAAGTATGTGGCATTGTATTACTTTGTATATGCTCAAATTGTTAGACCTATAGCAAATATGGCAATCCCAGGACCATAAACGTAGTGCAACTGAGTGTTCTTTTCCCATTTCCCAAAGGCATTGCATTTTCAAAACCTGGTGGAAGGATTTAAATATTTTCCTTTGATAGAAAGTTTCTTTTGCTACAAATGAGCAGATGTCTGCCTTTTGGCAATTCTTTTATACAGTTATTTGAAAACAATTACAGAAAAACATTAAAATTGATTTATGTAAAAAGTACTCCACAAAGATCCAAATACTGCATTCCTCACATAGACAAGTCACACCGAGAGACTTCATAAAGCCTAGGAATCAATACAAAGCACTGCTTCTCTTCCACCCTTTATTACTATCTCGTCTCCACACAACAACACACATAGTACCAATGATTAGCAAGTTCACACTTGCTCCTACATCCCAGGCTGAGATGCTGTGAGTTTAGTGTTGCTCTTTTTTACCTTTGAAGCATTAGGGTTCGATGAATATATCTAATAAATTCAAGTAGCTTCATGACTCAGATTTTAAAGGATACTATGATACAACCTGTGGTATCAACACATCATGAGTATAGCTTCCTTATCAGCATCTCTCTTCCTTAACAGCAAGAGCTGCTAATTGTTTTCTGTACTACATATTAATGCCAAAAGAAGGGGATACCTATAGACTCATATAGTTCTTATTAAATTTTTTACAATGAGAATCCCAAGGCTTTGTACTCCCACTTTTTATCATTGGAAAATCGTCACTCTCCCTTGTCTTGAGCCTGCAGTGCTTCCCTGGATCCCAGCTATCCCATGAAGGGAGCCAACAAGTGAACCTGCTTTATGGGTGCTACTGCCATTCTGCTCCATTCCTGCATCCCTGACTCAGGAAAGTCAACAGGCAAGCCTAGCTAATGTTCTCCCTCTCCTCCTCTAGTAGAATCTGATCACATTTGCAAGAGTTTAGATTGTGAGTGCTGCTGCTGCTCTATCAGATTCCTTTCTCAGTGAGGACTTCCTCATCAGGAGCTTTAAAAGCAGTTAGATCACCTGCGTGAAGGCATCTTGATAAGCTACTTTGTATTAGAAACTCCCTCCAGGCATCTTCCAGGTATATTCCAGGGCTACATTTTATATGAGGACATGAATAGTAATAAACATTGTTCAGTCAGGATGGGTACATAGATATTAAAAACTACCTAGTTCTATATTCAGTTAGGCAGTTCAGTGAAGAATATCAATGTAAATTCAAAAGAATATTTTTAAGTCATTTACTGTTTGTGCCACTGATATGCATTCAGTTATGTAACATGAAGCAGTGGAAAGGGAGAAGATAAATGCATGTAAATGTATTTAGTCACTTGTAATTCAGTCAATACAATTTGTTTTTCCTTTGTAAGCCTACAACAGCAGAAGGATACAGTTATTCACTCTTTAATTTCAGTACGGGCTTAAAATGTACTGGATGTGCATTATGACCAGTAACACATTCTTTTTTCCAAGCCTCAACATATTACTTCGAACACTCATCTGACTAAAGCAATTTTCTTCATAATCAGAAGATAGGATATTTTGTCAATCATCATAGGTATGTCTTTCTGCATTAGACAGAAATGAAGAATAGTAAGACTCTCTTTTCTTCATGCTTTCATTTCCATGGATATCCCCCTCTGTAGACCAGGAGACTTTCAGAGAGGCAGAAACTTGACAGCTCTCTCTCAATGAGAACAATAAAAAATAAATGCTGAAATGAAAAAAAAAAAAAAAAAAAAAAAAAAAAAGGAAAATCAGCGTAACTATGAACAAAATTCCTGTTTTTGTTTTTGAAATATCAAATTTTGGTACTTTATGAATGCTGAAATCCTAAGGAATTCTACTAACTTTTGTTTACAAAATATGACCCCACAAAACCATGTCCACACTTTCAAACAAAAGCAAGAGAAATATGCACAGTATTACATGAGGTAATATAGCCTCTCATTTTCAAGCAAAGAGGAAGCAGTGACACTGCTCTGACAAAATGTCTTACCACTAGCACTACGTGGTCTCTGTTAAAATACACTTGAGTATACTTATTAGTGCAGTGCAAGATGATGTATTAGCATAAACAGTTAACTCAGAACCATGAAAGTCAAAACAGATCAACTAATGTTGTGCATTATTTTTTGTGTTTGTTCACTTGCTAATTTGCACAATTCTGTAATTCATTAAAAGGTCTCCCTATCATTAGTGCAAATTAGCATTTTTCTAGAATATAATTAAATTTACACTTCATATTGTTGCCTTTGTAAAGACAAAAAATATTGCATGGTCAAATGAAATTCTAAGGTGATTATTCTGAACCCATGAATAGTTCTACATAACCTCCTGACATATTAATCTATATCAGCCTGGTGGGTATACAATATTATCACCAGTATTTTTCTGCTTGGCATGAAAATATAATGCTTTTTTTTTTTTTCCTGAATTGCTCCTGATAGCATTATCTATCCACATATTTTAAACTGAAGCCATTCCTACACTAAGTGAATCCTGTTACTTCCACACCAGTAACATTTCACCTGTCCTAATCCGTCTCTAACAGATACTTTTTCCATAGTAAAACCCAAAGTCCCTAAGCGGAAATAAATCTCAAAGAGCAGCAGGTTCCTTCACAAAATTTAAACATTAAATTTTGTTTTTAGATTCAGACAAACAATCCTTTAACTATAAATCACAGTATGGATTTGTAAGAGTGACACAAAGTTCACGGCAATTTTTGAAGGGATGAGGGCTATTTTTAATGCATCTCTCTCATTATTAACAGAGTTCATAATACAAATATTACAAATATTAATGAATAGTTCAAATAACTTTCACCTTTCAACAGAACAAATGAATCCAACTCATTTTGAGATATTGTGATTTAATTTTCCATTTCTATATATTATGACAAAAAAAAAAAACATGAGTTCCAGCATTTTCCATATACTCACAATGTAAGGAAGGTAACGTATGGAAAGCAAACCATCCCAACCAGAGTTAAAATCAGTTCAGTTAGCATCTGTGTGACAAATGCCCTCAAGTATTCCACCTTTTATACAGGCAGTTCATAATGGCTCATGCTACAATCTATTAAATATTTAATAATTTACCATGAATATAAAGTATGACCTTAACACCTTATTCTTGGGGAAGTAAAATTTTAAATTACTTACACACTGTATCTCAGGGGGAAAGAAGAGCAGGAAAAAAAGGTGGATTTAGAAAAAGGGAGGAAAAAGAAAAAACAACAATAGTGAGCATTCACTAGCTGAGAAACTTACCTTTTGAGGCCCAGTTTCTCAAGCCAAACCTCTCCCAAAAAAGTCAAGTTTTTCAGAATGCTACAGATGCTAATTCATAGAATCATAGAATCATTAAGGTTGAAAAGCCCTCCAAGATCATCTGGTCCAACCATCCAATTCTGGTACCAGCATTTGGTATCTAGAAACCCACTGTTCTGTTGTAAGGACACTTCTGCTAATTTGCTGATTTTTCATGTGCCACACTTCCAAACTTTCCTCTATAAAGAAAACGGGTATATTTATTTAGAAATAGTGATATTCTAAAATGCAAATATTTGTGTTTTTTTTTTTTTTTTTAAGTACAGACTTTACTGTACTAAATCTTCAAATAGGTACATCTTCAGTTACATGACAAACTTATTTCTGCAATATTGCTATAACACAGCAGATTTGTTATTTTTCTTCCCAGTTAGATCTCTTCCATTACTGGGGACCAGCAGCATTTCTTTTTCAGGCTCTAAATGTAGGCTTGTCGTTTCTTTAAAATAACTGATATTTTTTTGCCCCACTAAGCAACAGACAAAAGCATTAATTAAACCTGATACAAAGTCATAAACCATTCTCAAAAATATTTAGTAAACCCTGACTTGCTAATATAAAACTTGTTTCATTGTGACTCCAGTAGTTAGCGTTCATCCTGAAAATGGCAAGTCAGTTACAGTTAAGGAAGTACATTTCTTCATTCAAAAATCAAGTTTAAAAAAAAAAAAGAGTCTGAAAGACTGTGTTTATCCCCCTTGCATTTACCTTTGCAACCTGAGCATCTTTTGCCTTATACTCCCTCAACCCCATCAAAGCTATAAGGCAGAGAAAAAATATTTTTGTTTTGACAATGAAGTATTATGGCATAGCACACTTTAGCAGCATTCACCAGCCTACAGCACAGAAATCCCTTGTATCCAAGCATCCAAGCCAATACCAGAACCATTGAGTTATTCCTCCTTTCTGGATCTCCACTGGACCATCATGTTATATGCTACATTCTTACTTAATTTCATAAAAGTTTGTTGGTTTTTTTTCTTGGTTTTGTTTTGTTTTCCTTTTTAAAGCTACTGTGGATCAACAGCAGAACCCTCAACCCATCGTTCCAACACAAAATCATGGCTGCAGTGAAGTCTCTAACTTCATTGTACCCTAAGGTGAAATTACAGCAACATTTTCTTCAGTTTTTACTCATGTTCATTCTGAAGAGTGAAGACAATTCAGCAGTTACTTAGACTTCAGAGTAAGTCATTGATCATAAGGAAGATTGTTGAGTTTCAGATGAAGAATCCTTACTAAAGCATTAACGACAATAAAAAAAAGACATTTTTAGGTTGCTGTTGAAGTTGGAGGCCTATTGATTAGACATTTTTAAAGGAAAAATAACCTGTAAACAAAAGCAGTAAATTCAGAAGTCACTGAGATTCAGAGTTCCTTGATAACATATTTGTAAAATACCTTTCAAGAAAAGAATATTGCTTTAATAAATAACATCAAGTAACATCAATTTTTGTTTTTCCATATCATACACTTGTGAATGAGCATTGACCAGAGCACCAAAGTAATTGTATTGATTTTAACACCTGCATGAGAACAAGCTGCATGCCATTATTAAAAATACAAACTATATTTTTTCATTTAAAAAAAAAAAAACAGTTGCTTTCTAGCATAAAATTCTACAGCACAGAACATACCATTTTTTAGATACCATTTGCTAGAGATAGACGTAGTCTCAACAATAAATATCTGCATAATGCCAGATGATAAAATATTTTTTTCTATTTAGGGTGACAGTGGTGTGAAACATCCCAAATCTCCATATATTGCATTTTTTAATAGCTGAGATAAGTCTCTTACGATGATCATTGGTAAAATTGTCTGAAGAATCTTTGGCGTATCTTTGAAGAAAACGCCAAATAGTACTAGAAGAAATCAGTTCATTTAGCATTTTTTATTTTCAGAAAACTAAGAACTCTTACTTTTGTGGACAAAAGAATAGGTCTATTTGCATTTAGACAAAGAAAGAAGCAGAAAGTATGTTTGAAATTACTGATAATGAGGAAAGTCTGAATATCCTTACATCATGCATAATACTCAGTTCACTTGACATTGTTCTCCAGTGCATCTAACTACAATATTAATTATTGCAATAAACAGTATGCTCACACAATAATGAAAAATCCTACAGATTAATTTATAACATATTTTTCCTGTAGTGATTCTCCTATCAGTTTGATCTCTTGGATCTAAACATCAAAATAGTTTTCATAAAGAAAATAAGGTGTAATTTAGCATGTACACATACAACATCATAACACAATCATTTTATTTTACATCTAATACTGTTTTTCCCAAAAAAATCCAGAAGGTAAATGAATGTTGGCAGACTGCATTCAAAATACACTGAACAAAAGACACTGATTTGTACATTGTGATCACCACATAGAATAATTTAACCCACTCAAATATGTTATCAAATGTATCAGAGTATTAAAAGAGCATAAAATTCTCCTTTTTTTTCTTTAGTTAAATAGGAAAAGAAATCAGATATGCACACGTTTATCAGAGTACCACATTTAAAATCTTTCCCAGTTGTATGCAGCATTTTGAAGACATGCTCTGCACAGTACAATCTCGCTTCTTATCTGAATTTAATGTTAGGTAACTTTCTTACTCGATTTATAACACTTTATTACAACTTAGTACAGTTCTACCTTTGGTATTCATTGCACACTATCATAAAAGAAATAAGGATCCTTCATGTTGATAAAATATGCTATGACTGAAGACAGTAAGCATGTGTGCATTTGTTTACAATAGAATGTACAAATCAAATGTTTTATTTGTATCGGGGCTGGCACAAATCACCTGCTAACAAAAGCATTAGTGCTATCCTGAGGCCGCAGTCTGCAAATAAACAACTTTGAAAAGAAACTATCCTGAAGGAAACCTCCATTTTCACCTGTCAAATAAAGCATCCATCTGTCTCATGCACACTTATGGAATGAAAGTGAAATTGAAGTGCGGCTGTGGTATCCAATCATTCTACTGACTAACTTTGAAGGTATTCAATAGAAGGGGAGTTTGTGAGAAGTAAGCAAATCTCTTCTACATAATCAGACTTTTAAATTCTTTTAAAAATAGTTAATTTCATTAAATTTAAAATACAACAGTTTCTAAATGAAGCCAGATATGGCATTTCCATAAAGAGAGGCTCGGGAACAACAGACGTTGGAGTTTCCCTGTTTTCAGTCAGTATGTCAGTAAACACATCTTCCTGACTGAGTCCGCCCTGCCAAAGACCAACTAGATCAACATTGCTCTATGACTTAGAAGCAGGAGAGTTTCCAAGAAGCTAATTCCAGTTCCAAATACTTCTGTGTGCTGCTTGGAAGATCTAGAGAAGGTCCATCTTTGCGCTGTTTTATTTCTGTGGTATGCAGAGATGATACAGCTTCTCAAAGCAACTCTGAGCATCGCTGGTTGCTTAATTGAGAAGCAAATCTCCCAGGAGTCCTTCCTCAATGGGTTTTGGTTCACACAGCAGAGTGGTCTTGAAGCCTACAAATAGGATTTCTTTGGGATGAAACTAAACCAAAAGAAAAGCTCCAAAACTACTTCTTAATAAGCTCCAGCTGCAATTCAACACACACTCCACCCTACATCCAGTCTGAAACATCCAACCAGCACACACAAAAGGGTGGACTCTGGGCTGTCAGCACCAGCTGCTTCAGGGTCCCAGCTGCTCCAGCTGGGCCGTGCCACTCTCTGGTCTGTGTTCCCTCTGCTGCTCGCCAGCATGGCAACATCCGACTAGATGCAAAGCACTCAGTGTGAAGGAGCTCCTGCTGCGCTGCAAGGAATTTCCCCTATCTCGTGCTAACATTGAAGATGCAGCATTTGGACCCGTATCATTTAATCTCTAGGGTTTTTTCAGTATTCCTGAAACAACGCAGCTTCTCTTCCTGAATAGTTGTACCTCAGAAACACCTGTCTCCAGACACATAGGCTGATAATTTTCTGGACTTAAACTCATTTGGCTATGTTCAGTACCACTGTTTCCAGGCTTTACAAGGTTCTTTACATTTCCTTGACCAGTAGCACTTTCAACTGCTTTAAATGTACTTTTTTCTTTTTTGATAATTCAAATTCATGTGGATTTTAAATGAAATAACACTAACAAGCTAAACCACTTCAACTTTTTTTTTCTTTTTCCTTACTCCTTTATTTTTATGGCAATTGACTCATGCCCTCCTCCTACATTTTACCTGAAATATCCATTTTTGAAAACAGTTACATGGAAAATACTTTCACTTTTCCTGTTTTACACATTTTTTCAATATCACATCATCTCTATGTATAATTCTTTCTTCGTGAAAGAAAAATACTGAAGTTACAAAATTATGCCAAAAAGGACATACTTATAGTCTTACAATCTCTCAACAATTTAAGTCAGTATTATTAATGTAATTTGGGGGAAGAAAGGTACATGAATGTAAACACCTGCCACTGTACACCAGTCTTGATTATGGAGACAGACTATTCATCTTTTAATGTATAAAAGAACAAAAAAAGCAGGTCATCTATTAAAACTGAGCCTATTCATTTACAAAGACCGGAGAGTCCAGAAACAATACAAGCGGCTATTTTTTTGGAACTTTTTGGAAAATTTCTAACAGCTGCTACAATGCTATCTCAAAATCCTAGGTTTACAACCTGGCTGACAAAAAATAAATAAATAAATAAATAAATAAATAAAGCCACTATTTTTTGCCATAATATAATGTTACATGATTTAAGCCTTTTCCCAAACATCTTAATTTACCTTCTCTTTAATTTTTCTTTTACCTTTAACATCAATCCTAATGCAAACAAGCAATTAGAAGAATGAACACAACAGAAAGTCCTTGGCCAGCTCTTCCCTGCTTCCAGAAAACCCTGGAAACACAGAAGATGCTTACAGGATGCCATGTTGTTCTCCAGATCCAAGCCATGGCAGACCCAGGAATATGAGCAATCTTTCATATGAACTAAGGTCCCTTTTCTTGCCTGCCTAGCAAGGCACTGGTCTGCACTGCCGCATTAGGAAGAGGATTATCCTAAAAACAAGTTCACTGGTGCTTTTACTTCTCTCTCTAAAATAGATACATATCTTAATTGCTGTTCAAAACCAGGCAAATACTTATGTGGAATGCTTAGTATGTGGCATACCCTCACATCCTACATGAGTTTCTCTTTCCACCAAGCTTGCAGGGGACATAGTTATTCTCCCTTCCACAAGTGAGCAAGTAATATGCAGATTTCAACACTATGAGTTAAAAAAAAAATCATAAAAACAAAAAACGATTAAAGATGTACAGAATATCCTCAGGTGTAATTCTCAGTACCAGTAGACACCACTCATAATGCAGAGGGACTCAGCACTCCTCAGTATACAGGCTCCTACACAGCCAAAAATAATAATAATAAAGCCAGACAAGCAGAATCAGAAGATAAATTCCTCCCAACAGTTACTTTCTTAAAACCTACATCTAGGCTTGCCTGCAAATAGATCTACCATGGGATGCCACCAGGAAGGATTGGAATGCTTTATAACTCTTCACCTGCAACTGTACATACACTTTTGTACTGTTTCTACCACTTAGCTGGGGCAGGAGTTGCCTGCATGCAAGGGAGGTGGGTGTTGCTGCTGGAAGCTCCCAGACACCTCACCTGCACTCCAACAGACCTGCCTGCTTACTGTTACACACAAGTCAGTTAGACAGAAGCAGCTGCCTTCTTCGGCCACTTTTCCAGAGCCAAACTGTTGTGCTTCAGCCTTTACTACACAAAGTAGCATATGAAACTTTGTCCAGTGTGCAAAAATTATGCATTGCTTACAACGCTAAGTACACAGAGACAGAGGTATTTTTCAGAACTTCTAAAACTAGCATGGTGCCTACTGCTCACAGCCCAGCAGAGCAGACTGCACGTCATCTGTAACGGCCATCCAGCAAGCGACCTACAACCCATAGATTTGTTTACACTGTGTAGTACTGAATGATATATATTTATGTATTGTAAAGAGAAAGTTGTATTCCTCAAATTTATATTAAATTCATGAGTATAATAGTTTAATCCTTTTTTTTTTTTTTTTTTTTTTAAGTACGAATAAATTCAATAACCTGACTAAATAACAAATTCAATTAATTCAAGGAATGATTTAGAGAATTATTAAATGTAAATAACATTTCAATTAATCTTTCTGGGAAAATTAGAAATATTTCACATAACATTTTCTGGGTTCCTACAAGTAAAACAAATAGCTTATTTCCTTCAAACCTCAGAGGGAGGAAGAAAAGGAGGAAAGAAGCTATATATTAAATGAAATGTTATTTGCATGGTCACAAGTAGTTTTGGTTAATTACTCTTAAGATATTAGACTATCCAGGTTTTAATAAATAGAGCCCTACTCTGGTGCAGATGTTGACATCTGTAAAAGTCGGTGCAATTTTGCCTCCTCCAGTCATTGTAGCACCTGGAGAAGCCACAGGGAAGGCAACTTGGATTCTAATTGAAATTACAGCAGCAGCTGTAAGCTCAGGAGGAGGTATACACCGACGTGCACCAGACGGCAGCATTGTACAAACCCACATTCTTTCGTCTTAAATACAGTCTATAAGTAACACAGGGAAAGCTGTGATGAGAACACAGCTTGCCAGATGACAAAAAACATCCACATTCATAGGACAGGCATACTTAAAGCTTTTAAATCTGTCATACAAAACTAGACCTTGATTTGGTATTTAAATTAATATGACAGATACACTATAAGCAAAATCTTGTTCAGCTCATGGTGGCAAGATAAGATACTACCGTATCATTAGACATAAGTTAAGAATCAAATACCTGGATTTTAACTTTGCTGCATGGATATTGTTTAAAACCACAACTAATAAGTGGAAAAATATTTATTACATTAACTCATTTTTATCACCTTTTTTTTTTTTTTTGTGGCTCTACAAGAACTACATGAAAAAGTATAATATACTGACAAAACATTGAAGAATCTGATAAACATAGACCAGATACTACAGAAAACTCTTTGGCCTTCTCCAGTCCAATCTTGGAAAAAAGAACTCAGATTTTTTTCCAGTTTGATATTACCTTCCAATTGTGAGATTTGGAGATGTTTGTGTCACAAACTTTCACAAAGCACTTGTGACAGAGCTGTGAAAACAGCACAATTAGACATAGCACTGTAGCCCTTCCAATAGGAATGTCTCACCACAGTCAAAAAAAAACAAGGCAAAAGCTTAAAATAATAGTCAAGTATTTATTGGGAGTTTTGTACAACGGTGTAATGATAAACCATGCTGATCACTTTTCCAGGTTAAATTCCCATCCAATTTGTTTGCATGGAAATAAGCTAAAACCAACAAACTACACTGTCATGGCAGAAAGGAAAAAATGCAAAGCATTCTCACCACTCAGCCTTAGGGTTGGGTTTTTTTAGGCAGTAATTTAAATGCTTTCCAAAGCCGTACCACCAAAGTAGAGGTTCACAAGGCAGCTAACACCATCAGCTCTGCTGTACCCAGGAATATTTGAAATAACAAAAATAGAGGAGTACTTATGTTTCCTTTAACTTCATAATACCAGAATTCTATGAAATAAAAGCAAGCAGAATGCAATGCTGGCAACTTCAGTATGTATCCCAGATCCACTGCAGTAACAGCTCAACCTATTATATGACTCACAACACTTAAGAGTAATCTTGAAACTTCCTTCTTTTTACAATAAAGTGCTGTTAACCTCTTCCTAACTCTACAGGAAATATTCTATGAGCACTATACAATAAATAACCAGAATTTTAAAGCTGAAAGATGTAATACTAATGCTATGCGTTGGCGTAACTCTTCACTTCTGTTATTGGGGTTTTTTGTTTGTTTGTTTTTAAATACTCTTAAATTAATCCACTTCTGCAGGGAAACAAAAACAGATTTCAGACTACCATTTCACAGAAATCTGACCCAGTAGGTACCAGGGTTTTGAAAATATTTTATAGGGGTGAGACCAATTTCTCTGATGTATGGCACACTTACGAAACTTACTGTGCAGAGGAGGTCAGCTTCTGTTCTTGACCTCAATCTATGAGCACAACAGATAAAAGCTGACAATTGACAATCTATAGTCAATCACCCATTGATCTCAATGGGGTAATGTGCAAAAATTAAGACAGAACAGATATTACATATTATTGAACTTACAGATTATCGTCATTACTTGTTCAGTGCTGTATTGTCATACTTAGGATCACTTGGGAGGAAGCATACCTCTCCCTTTTTTTTGAACACTGCTTTATTGTACTGTCCCTTTCAGTCTGCATTGTTTCTGAATTTGCTACAACTCATTTTAGCCTGTGCCCCAGAAGATCCACTGAAATGATTACTTCTTAAACAAATGCATAGACTACATATACAACAGTCTAATACTTGCACCCAATCATTAGGTTTCAGAGATAGTCATTCCAGTGTCATCAGTGTGGGAAATGGTGTGCACACCTGCCACGCCTTTTTTTTTTAGGCTGCTTTCAATGTAAATCTCCACTGCAGCATATGAAATAGAGATGACATTTGGTTGGCTCCTATCATAAAATCTCTCTCCTGTGGTCCTTGCCAAATACTGCATCCAGTTAAGTTATTTTGAAGACTTCATAGTAATTCTGAAATTATATTAAAATTGTGTTGGGTGCGTATGTTTGAGTGCATTCAAAATTCAGAACACAAAACTACGTGTCATTTTGTCTTTGGATGAGACAAAATGAATTATCCAGCCAGAGTTATTGTTCCAGTGTCATTTGAATATTTTGAACCAAATTCATAAATGGAAAGAGAGCTCAAATAAATCCAAGCCGGGGAGATTCCTGGGGGGTACATGATGGACATGCAACTGCTAACATTCTCTTTGCTTCTCCTTTCCCAATTACTTACACTTATGAAAAACAGAGGTTTTGGTATATAAAATAGAAGAGATGTGAGTGGGTATGTAAAAAATAGATAGGATCTGAGGGGAAACGGAAGTCCAAACTGAATCCAGCTATCCAAAACATGTTCCCTTGTGCTGTTTCTAATTCATCTCAACACAAACAGGACTAGAATGATAACACTTACCTTGAGAATTGCAACATATCTAATTTCTTTGCCACCAGAATCAAAACTAGCGTTCTTCAAATTTCAAATTTCTTTCAAAGCGAAAGAAATTTGAATTACAGGCTCAGCCTTATGTGCCATCTTGAAGATACAGTAATAACAGATTTGTCCTTCTCACAGTTCAAAAACTTGAGAGGGATTTTAGAACATCCTGCATTCTAAATCTTATAACATTTACCACTGTAACCACTTATTCAAAGAATTAGCTTGTATTTGACTGCTACATCTTTTCTGCTAATCAGCCACGCACTACTTCTCTTTCCATGGATTCCAAATGGAAGTATTATACTCATGATTCTGTCTATTGTTTCATCTGCAAAGGCAAGAACTGGGCTTTGCAACCCCCAAAACTAACTAAATGTAACTTGAGCTGTTCAGTGAAGTGGTTTTACCCAAGTTGGATGCTCAGGCTCAAAGAACACATTGAATGTACTGACAGAGTAGGTAGGGATATGCGACAGAGATTCTCAAAAATCAAGGTGCTAGCTGCAGATAGCTTAGTTGCTTAAATATGTGACATGGCCAGAGACAAACCAAAGTTACGCCTTTACATCTCCAAATGTTATCACTATGAACCTGCTCATGAAGGAATAAGTTTAAGCTTTGCTTTTCCATCTGACAGAGGGGAAAAAAATAGTCCCACAGCAACTACCACCGGACAACCTATGTTCGAGCTCTAAACTGCAAAAGACCCAAATTTAATCTGTTACTTAAGTCAAGAATAGCAGAGATTTGAACTCACATATTTAATACGCCAAACACTCAGCATCACATAGTTACCAGCTCCTTCTGTACATCTGTCTTGGTTTACCGAGATTGACTGGGAACAGGAAGACCCTCAATTTGGAAATCCACTGTGGAGTTCAGCCTTGAGAAGCTCTTTAATTGTACAGTAGCATAAGTGCTCTGGCAGCCTTTAGGTGCTCTCAGGCTTTAGGAACTCACACGGGCAACTCATAAATGGCTTTCATAATCACCTCCAGAGTCTCATAACTGCTAGGTATTTTTGAAAGAGCTGATCATCTAAAAAAAGTGTTCTCATGTTAATTACAGCCTCAATATAATAATTAAATAATCAGTCCATTTCTTTGAAAAATTATTGTATATTTTTCAGAAAAAAAATGAAAAATACATCCTGTTGAACAAATGTATGCTATTTCAAAATCACGTTTACAGAGGAAAAAAGGTCCAAATGAATACTTCAAAGGATGCAAGCTAGATGCTGCATTCAATAAATGTATCTATTTCTACTTAGCATGATATGAAGCACTTTTAGCCACTGTTTTGCTGCTATATATAGTACATTACTCATTCTGAGAAATAGTTAGCATAGTATTTTACAAATGGAAGAAAATAGCTACTTGCACATACATTTGTTATTCAAAGTCTTCATTTAAACAATGACACCCATCCATCACCAGTATGCCACAGTCCGTGCCTTTTTAACAGTTTGTTACATGCAATGAGAGAATCTAAATATCCAACATGTTTATAGCACTTCAGGCCTTCCTTCTAGCACATCAGACTGATGCTGCTATTGGACAATTTCCTCATAGCACGTCAACCACTCCATCATTCATTAATATATCCTTGCAGCTTCCAGAAAGAGATGGATGATCTCTTCTTGGATGCCAGTACAAGACTGTACTGACAGGTGCCCAATTTTATCTCTAAATCTGAGATGAGTATGCCTCATTAAAAAAAAAAAAAAAAAGAAAAAAAAAGAACTGATTAAGTATCTCATTTTCTTTACAGCACTATGGAAGACATTAACAATAATGTATATTTACATAATCTCATAAGAGTAAAGTTCATACAAAATACTGTTTCAGAGTATTGCTTTTTTTTTTTCTTTTTTTTTTTTTTTTTATAATGATCAGTTGTAAACTGTTAGGCAAAACTAACTGGAATGAAAACTCCCAACAGTTGTTCACCTATGATAGGCACACTTGACATCTAAAGACAGATCATTTCCGTGTGCTATGAAATTTGATAGAACTCCAATACCATCAGTGCTCAAAACTCATGTACACCCATGATCTAAAACTAGAAACAGAATGCAAGAAAGCCATGCAGGTTTTACATACAACCATACGAACATCTTTTAGGTTTGAGGCATGGATAAAACATGCTTAGTCTGATCTGAATTACTGCAGTGTTCTTGTTAAAAACTACCATCTGTCAGAGATTATCCTATTTTACACAGAGGGAACATACATTAATTATTAATCCTATTCCTCACAGAAATGTACTTGCACAAGATCAGGACTATCCATGGTGTGACAAGAGTATTAGTGTTCTTACTAGGTAGTCTCTGGATGAAACACGGGATGGTTCCCTTGAGTATTTGAAAAAGAAAAAATAGAAAAAGATGAAAACCAAGCTGTTTCAGGGCAGGGCACTGGCCACATGGCAACGCATCATCACACAAGAAACAACAGCAACATTTCCAGGACCTGAGCCCATTTCCATGAACCAACATAAATACTAAATACAGTACAGACATTATATTTGCAGAGCACTGTGGCCCTATGTTATGCATACAGTAAAGCACGTGTTTAAGTTTAAGCACATGAATTTGGCTTAATTTAAAATTAAGTGCAAGAAGTAGGAGCTTTCTTGGTGTTGCCCAAAGTGCTCAGCACTCTGCTGACTCTTCCATGTGTGCTGGATTCACATCTGTAAAGAGCACACTGATGTGCAGATTTAATTAATCTAACAACAAGAACATGATGATATTCAAAATAAGAAGATGAAGAAAGCTTTTCAGTGATTTAAGTCAGGGACAATAAAAATGGATATTTTTCACAAAGAATTTCCTAATCGTATCATTTTCTAGAAAAGTTGGTAGGCATCACATTTCTGCTCTATGACATCTTTTACCTATTTTGTATTGCTTAAGTTTACAATGCTCTATATTGCCCTTCAGTAAAACCTAAATTACCACTTAAGCTTGTTTCACTGGTCATAAGCAAATTGACCAAAGCATTTACAAAGCTCTTCAAAGCAGGTTTCAGTATTTCAATGAGGAAAATCTTATCTTCTGCTCGGTTGTAGAGAAAGACTACCGAGCAAAGTAATTTAAAAAGTCCATGTAGAAGTAGCTGATACGAGAGAACAACTCACAGTCCTATGCTAGTCCTAGTGGATGCCTGAACCTGTCTTATGATCAAGAACAACAACAACAAAGTATATTCTTGATTCCTCAAAACAAGAAACAATACAAGCCAGAACTTGGAGAATTCTAGATGAACAGAAAATATACCAATGCCCATAAGTCTTGAAACCTTCTATTTTTAAGGCATTATTTGACGTTTCAATTTCTGTATCTTCCTGGGCAAGGAAGAGGTTAAAATCTTTCCTTCTAAAATGAGAAAATGCTCCACTGAAAAGCTGCCTAAGCTGCCAAGCATGGAGGGATAGTACTCCAGTTGAAACTCATTACAGAGACAACACAGGAGAACTGATCCAGCTTTTTATTTACAGGAGAGGCAGAAATGACACGAACATCTTTCTATGTAGACCTAGAAAAATATGTTGGCCCTGAAGCCAGGGATCAGAACATTACCAACCTTGCCAAAATGATATAGGTTCGTGTTTTTTTTTGTTGTTGTTGCAGAGTTTTTGTTGTTGTTTTGTTTTGTTTTGTTTCCTTATTTTATTTAGAAAGATTTGGCACTGATTCATACATTTTCCCCTGGAGAAGAGGAACTATTTATATTTTTCAAAGCACAGATCATAATTGTTAATTTCCAGTGGCCCTACATAAGGATATGGTAGTCTTATTATTCTGAAACAAGTGCACCACAGCTTTTAATCTTGTAAACAGACAATTTTGTGTAAAGTCATTTTTATCTCTTCTGGTAGGTGGAGCTTCCAAGAGAAAGGATTTTTTCACATAACCGCACATCTGTTTCCCTCAGAGTCACAGACTGCAATAAACAGGAAGTTAAAAAGTTAAAAGTTCACCTTCCATCAAGTGAAGCATAACTAAGGACTTCTCCCATTCTCACATGGTTCGTTTGACTTCTGGACACAGTTAGAGCACAATGCATCAAGTGGTGTCAATTGTGAGAATATAAAAATAACAAGTGTCTCATCCTTTGATATCCTGTCCCTTGACACCCCTAAAGAAGGTACTCACTTCTCATATCACCATTCAGGTACTATGCACAGCCATTTGTACTTACAGCGCATAATATATAGCTCAGCTTATATTGCTACAGCACTTTAGGTTGCCTCTGTGTTTGACACAAGTCATAAGAACCTGCTGGATGACCTTTCCAGGGCTCTGCTCACAGACCTCAGTTCAGAGGCTTACAATGACTATGCAGCAGGAGACAGCTCAGCTATTATGTAGATACTGACCCTCTGTAAACAACCAGGTCCTAATCTGCTTCTCCGGCAGTCAGATCTGGACTTTAGCTTTCAATCTGCTTCCACCGAGCACTTTGACAACTCACCCGCCAGTCAGAGACTGAAGGATGTAAGATCAGCCTGGAAAGTCACCACCTTTCCAATACCTACTCCATAAGGGAAGGAGGAAAGTCTATGTTTCAAAGCTTGGCTCTGTACTAAACTAGTGAAGTCATGGTCAGCTACATGAGTAGTGATAGATTTAAAAAAAAAAAAAAAAGTATACTGGAGACCAAAAAAAAAAATGCAGAGGAAACAAAAGGGAACAAAACTAGGTAACAAAACTAGGTAAGTAGGAGTATAATACCTTAGCAAAATTGAGCCAAATAAAAGTGCTTCATCTTAAATGTGGAAGCTGTTTTTCTTAACTGGTTAACATCCCACGCCCACCCCCCCCCCCTCCAAGAAAAGCCTACTTTTCCCTCCTGTTTCACCATCAAGGTATCTGAAACTGGTCATCAGGTGGGAGGGGAGATATTAGAAACCCATCAGAAAAAAATGAGAAGCTGAAACTATTCCCTTACTTGAAAATTAGCAAGAGATCAAGCCTTCCATGATGTTTTAAAACAATAGACATGTCACATGCTGCACAGAATTATCATTATTAGTCCAGTAAACCTACAAAACCATAAATAAATGACACCAAAAGCAATAAAATAATTTAAGTAATGGCTCCTCTATTTTACAAGCAAATTATTTTTAATCATCACTGTACAGTTTGCCAGGCACTTTTACGATATCAGTTTTGGAGATGCATTCAATTTATGTATTAATGAAACAGTCTATCATACATTTCAATTTCAGATTCATCAAAAAACAGCTTTATTATATTTACTTTTATTAAAAAAATACACACCTGTCATTACACAACACATAGACCTGAGCAAAACTGTTTGTTTGGGTCACCAGGTGTATGAAAGACAATATTTGATTTCTAGAAACAGTTTGAGCTTCTTGCTCATTTCTAGCAGCAGTGAAAGTGCCCCACAGTACCACAACAGCAACCCTGACCTCCCCCTACTCCTTCCAAAACTGGAACAATGAGCACCTCTGGCGGCTCTAAACCTTTAATGACTTGCTTCCACAAGGCTGACTCTTAAGAACAGCATGCAAGGATTGCAGCAGATTTTCCATAAACTCTTAATCAGACCAAGCTGTTTCTTCCAAATGAAACTTATATGGGTTAAACATCACCGTACCGGAGCAATACTGTGGCATTAAATATTGGCTTGGCTCTTGAATAACTAGAAGTGATATAAGGGGGGAGTAAAAGGAAGGAATATTTAAAACACAGTTTTTTTAGAGTATTCTCAAGAAGTCTTGCTAATATCCATATTAATTAGCAACCTCCTCACACTGCAATAAATATACTTGTCAGCAAACCTCTAAAACGAGCGACAAACATATGATAAACAGGAGTCATTCCATGAAGCCAGTCCGTTAATTACCATACACTTTTTCACCATTATTCATCACATGGATAATAAATGAGCCAGAACATAAGGTTTATTTATCTTGTGACTACTTCCTCCCTCGACCATCAATTGTAGGGTTTATATGCATGTGGTATTGGTGTATTACATCAGTGAAAAATCTCAGCAGGTTGTGTTGACCCAAAGAAAAAAAAAATCAAGACAAAGAGGATTGGAACGTTTCTTTCCTAGAGATGAGTGTACAAGTAACACACCACTGGAAAATACCCCAACTACTGCTTAAATGATTCTCCTTTTCTCCTTCAGGTAAAGAAATTCAGAAAAACAGATCAGTGGGAACTTCATGGAAGTGACCTTTTCTTATCAATTTATGTATTCCAAGTTAAAAAAAAAAAAGTATTTTGATGCAGAACAACACATTGTTTTGTAATTTCTTCGTCTGTTTTTCATTTGTTTTAAAGAAATGGCATCAGAAAAATTATTATTTTGAAAAAACACTGATAACATATATTGGAAGTCTGACACCCAGAATGGTTTTTTTTTCACATTTTGTCATCATTTGGATGTTATCCCTACTACACTAGCTTCACCACTATTCTATTCACATCTTCAAAAAAAAAAAAAAAAAGGTAGCTCGTTCATGCAACAGAAAAGGTGCAATTGTTGTATTTCAGACAAATTTGCAACATCTCTGCAGCTCGAATCTTGGTGATGCAGCACTGATGCACATTTTAGAAATACTCATAGACACAGACAGTTCCTTCAGAACATTGTTCATATTTATTCCTCCACCAGTCAATTCTCACAAACAAGCTTATCAAGCTGTTCTATATTTCCGTTGGTGCAATATAACCAAATATCCAAATATAACTGGGAAACAGATTCAGTTTTCAAGCTATCTGCAATTTTAAAAAATACTTTGAATTTAATTAAAGAAACATTTTCTGCAAAAGAATCTTTGAAAAGTTACAACTAAAATGAGAAAACTTTCTCCAATTTCATTTACTATAAAATATTTTTAAAAAAGTTCATCATTCCGTTAGGGTTATTTTTCAATGAAGTTTCATTAAAATCTAAATAGAAAGAAGACTCATCATCAAAATCTTGTCCTTCAGTGAAATTTATCTTGCACTCATAATTTTGATAATTCTGAATTACCACATGCATACAGATTTTTGCTTGTTACAGACCTATTTAATTAGGTGCCATTTGCTTATTCTTCCTATATAATGGTATCTATGATATTTTTCTAAATGGTTTGTCTCAAAGTTTTCTTTCTTCCTCCTTAGGATTTAAATATTTAAAACTCTTGGATTCTCAGCAATTTTGAAAATCTGGTCATTAGCCACTTATTTAAAATGGGAATTTTAAAAGGAGTTTAAGGTGAGCTATTCATACACAACTGCAAGTTGCACATCTTAACTCCCTGTAGGACCTTTTGAAAATCCCAATCTAATGAAGAAGAGGAGGAAAAATAATCACTGAACTTACCTTCCTTAAAATATGTACCCTAACCTGCAGTCCCTCAAAGCATACTTAATTCTGGTTTTAAGTGATACAAGGAGCACCCATGCCAACTTCACCACATTACATGACCTTGTTTTTTTTGCCATAATTAAGCTTCAGCAGCTGCAGGTCATTATTGTTGTTTCTTATATATTGGGAACAGTATTTTTTTTCTGCCTATTGATATAAGAATATATAATGTAATCAAATTTCTTTCCCTGTCTCCTTCCATCGAACAGCTGCCATAAAGTGGCAGCAATGAAACCTGAAATTGTCCCTTAATAAAAGTAACTATCCCAAAGCTCCCTTCTTGAAGGAAGATTCCCAATTTCATGTTGGAAATAATGGAAAAATAACAGCTTGACTGTTACTTTGTTAAATTAGCACACATATGCAGCTATGATTCCAGCTGATAATAGACAGCAGAGGATTTTTTTTGGTTTTGTCTCTTAAGTGTTAGGGTTTTTTTTACTTGCTTGTGTTTTTTTGTGATTGTTGTTGTTGTTTTGTTTTTGTTTTGCAAGCCATAACCACATTTAGATTTCAATTCAAAGCACAGCTCTAGTTTATAGTACATAAAGATGTCTCTGAAGCACAAAGTACTGAATCAGAGAAAGGAAAGCACATCCCATCCTACAGTGGTGACATGAGTTATTTGCATAGTTGCCACAAAAGTAATAATTACACTGTAACTCAATGGGAACAATGGTAATTTCACAGTAGCTCATGTTGTTGTTATCACCCTATATCCTGATAACTGTGAAATTAATTTGTGGCACCACTGTATGTGTCAGCTTTAAGCTGTTCCCTAGGTAACATTACGCTACCATAGAGAAGGAATGCTTGGCAGTAAAATGGGTAGCAGCAGATTGATTATACAAAAAGAATCTTCTCTCTACATACAAATAACTTGGCAATCAGTGAAGATGATGAGAAAAATCCTTCTCCCTCCTTTAAAATGAAAGAAAAAAGAAAAAATGAAGCAATAGATTTAATTCTATTAACTGACCGTTATCGATTGACTGGAAGAATTCAAAAGGAAAAAATAAAATGAGCAAATTACCAGATTATATTTAGTGCCTTTGACCCATTGTTCTAACTGCAGCCAGGAAGCAGCATAAAAATTCTGAACATTTCTTTTTCCTTCTGCTAGTCATTTTCCACATTAATTACTAAATGACAATTTAAGTGCAAATATACAGCACTAAGTTGCATATTTAGGAGGACAACAATAATAGAGGCTATGTTTTCACAAATAATTCTAACTTTACCTGAGAGACACTGTCCTTTCACCTCCTGAATGCTCCATGTTATTATGCTGCACTATTACCACAAAAAGAGTTCCACACTGAAAGATGACATCCAGCCACGCAATGCATGAAAATGCTTACAAATTTACTGGTGAAAATTCATTGCAACAACAATTGAACCTCTGGAAAACACTGAATTATGGAATTTAAGGAGGGAACTTATCACTGCTTGGTAACAACAAACAAAATACAGTTTAATCCTTCCAGTCAATCTACTTGGTACAGTAGTAGGTATGAGAATTTGGATGAAAGATAGAAATATACTCAATAATTTGGATATTTCTCTCGCTTTTAATCCAGGCCTGTTTACATAGCATCAGAAACTCGTACTGTAACACCTTATTCTCTCACTGTATGTTTGTCCATAAGGAAACAGGTGAAAAAATCACAGCACGTTACATACGCAGGCTCAGTGGTTCAGCTGGAGTTTTGTTACTGAAAAAGCAGCAGTATCTCAGTGTCAATGTCAGTCATCAAAGCAAACCAAGGTGTCGAGCAGATACTCTGATTCAGAATATCCAGGGACAAGCATGTTTTGTCAGTCTGTAGTTTTGATCTTTATCTCTGACTGATCCTCCTTTCGTGATTGCTTCCACAAGATACTGTCCCCAAAATCCCTGACAGGTGATGTTCAAATGTGTTTGTTTTTTATTGTTGTTGTTTTTTGTTTGGTTTGTTTTTTCCCCAATCCAAAATAAAGCTTTCAGAGTTCTAAAAGCAGCTGTAGGGGCATAAAGCCAGGTTGGAATGTCCCAAGTGTGTATTCTTCATTAAATATTGGCACATGCTATGCCAAATTATGTCACTGCTGAGAGGAAAATTTTGACCACCCTATACTCAATTATTCATCTGGAAGACACTCTGATCGTTGCCACAATAGGCCCAGGAATTCAACCTATATCCTTTGCCAAATCAGCACGTGCCCTCATCCACTCAACTCTCACTCTTTCTCCACTCACCACTGCGTGAGCCAATTCTGATGAACAAGAACCCTTAAACCCAGGCAACATTCACAACATACTTTTGCAGCCAGCAAACTCACTATACAAGCTACACGGACAATTGGCATGTGCTGTTAATGCTGGTAAGAATTACTAAAGGATACTCTTAGTACTGATCCCATCTTCCAGTCCTGCTAATAACTGTCTGCAGTTACATTTTCATTGCTAGCCCTGTGCATAGCCTTGATGCTCTGCTAAATCAGTGGTCATTTTTCCCCACACAACAGACACTACTTCAGCCTGAAAGAGCATTTGCCAAGCCTACTGGCAAATTAGTTTCTCTAAACTCTGTGAATTTTCTCGGTTCTTTATTTTCTTTTATACACTCTTCAGGTGTCAGTGCTGAAACAACTCCAATCAGTTGGAACAAACACACTTCCTGCAAAGACAAATGCTGCCAATGACAAACAGCCTTCCATTTACTGGATCAGTGCTGCCAAAGGCATACAGAAATGCTTCAGGAAAGTGCATGTATGTAACTAAAGATCTTTGGCAAGCTTTAGAAGCTTGCAGCAATTACTGTAAGCCTAAACTTAGTATCGTAGAGAGTATTTCTGATGTCAGATATTCTTTTTAGAAGACAGATTGAGAATGAGTAGTGGGGATACAAAATACCTAGGATTGGGAATTTTACCTTTATAATCACAAAATACAACCAGGCACAGTACAGATGGTATTTTCACCTATGACAGCGTTCAATAACCTGCTGAAAACTAAATAATGTCCTTCATCTGGGGTTCACAAAAAAAAAAAATATTGTTTTTAGCATGCACTCATAATGTCTGTACCAAGACTGCTAATGATGCTGAAGATGAACTCCAAAATTGTGAACTATTTTCTAATCCTCCTTAAATAGTGGTTGTTCCACCTCATACTTGAAACATGTTGAGAGATAACAAGGAGAAGTTTATAGAGCTACTCCCATGCTATTTTAATGTGTACATTTTACTGAGAAAGGTTCATTCAAAACTTTAAAAGAATATTAACACACCTTTGAAAGAGCTGTGGTAGGTCTACTGCCAGACCCTGTACAAGTGATGTATACTACCTTGTATACTACATTGGATTTTAAAAATTTCTTTGCAGAATGGCAAAGTGATGGCAAAATTAATGAAAATGACATAAACAGCAAAAAATTCTTGGATATTCTTATCCAACCCCCGGGTCTCACTACTGAAAAAGATGCCTTGCCATCTCTGATTTCTCCCTACCTGCCAAATTACTGATATGTTACTAGCTCTGTAAGCTTCAAAAAGAAATGTTACTGTTTTACAGTTGTTCTTATTTTAGATATATTTTTCCTCAAAAACATTAGATACACATTTACATCATTTGACCAAATTAATGGAGAAGTTATTTCTGGCTTCATACGATTCAGCAGGTTCCTGAAAAAAATGTATGTGAGCTCTACCCATACAGAAATTACACTCAATCACTAAAACTGCAATGCTGTAAATGCAGCATCTACAGAGATGCTTGTTCAAATATCTCTGTGTGATAGTGTCTCAAAATTAAGACATAAAATCCTTGCAATGAAACAGTTGTCTTATGAAATGTATTTGGTGTTATCTCACACATTCAACCAGAGTTATTAGCCAGCATGTGAAGTCTTAGAATAACTTCCATTGCACTTCCAGCCAACTGTAAACTTGACGCATTATCTTGGAAGAATGCCACATCTCCTGCTGTGCTAAACTTACTGAAACAAATAGGAAAGCAGCATTGCTGTGTTACATCTCTGCTTTACTATTGGGTAATTGGACCACACTACAGGAACAACACTTTATTTTGCAAACACTGAGCTACCATTATCAACTCGTGGTTTCACACACTCAGTACAGGAGCAATGAATTCTTGTCTTACATCAAGAATTAAATGAACATGATAGAAGAGAAAATATTAAGAGAGTTACATTTCAGAGCTCTGTTCCCAGTTATAATATTAAGAAAAATACATTTGTGTGTTATTACTTTGTTACACTATTGGACAACAAAATGTTTAGCAGCACCAAAAGATTACTCAGGCCTTTCCAATTTAGGGGTAAAGTCTTCACTCATCCAGCATGCCCAACTAGAATAAAAAAAAATTGATCACAGAAGCAGAAAATACAAGGAGGTACAGTTTTACACTCACTGAAATATATCTAATTCAACCTGAAAAGAGCAAAAACATTTATGCTGTCTAGTTCCTGCTAGTTAAATGGCTTCCTGTATTAGAGAAGGAAAATCAGGGATTTCATCTGCATCTACTTGAACAGCAGTATTCTCCCCTCTCCTGTAGTATTAACCAGCCCTTGCCCATGATTTTGGCAGTCAAGGAATTTATCCCTAAAATGGCAAGTTCTCTACTAGCACAATATACCCTAGAATGGCTATACACATATAAACAAGCAACGTGGCTCAGTAGTGGGGTGCCTAAAGTGGTCCAGGGCTTAACTGGCTGCCAACCAACTTTTTCAACAGCAACTCCAATAAAAGAGGTTCTCCTGTAAAGCCTCTGATTCTTTAGAATCGCGAATGGAAATTGTTTTCTCCAAAATTTTGTAGCCAAATAGCTAAATGTGCAGTACTGCACAACTTCTTATACAACTAATTTATTGAAAAAAAATCCAACACATTAGGATCTTACTATTTAAATTTAATGTTCAACTGGAATCTACTTGTTTTACTGAAAATCTTTTCCTGCTCTCCCAGATAGCCTCAAGTAAGTAAACAGGATTTAAGTTCAGAAGTCTACAGAGGAAGGGCAGATTAACTTTGACGAAAGTTAAGTATCTTGGGGCACAGCTGCACCCAGTTTAATCTCCGAAACACTCTCATCCCAATATACAAAACATTTCTAGGAAAATGAAGATTTACTCTTATCTCCGGAACTGCAACACCTGGCACAGCATAAGTCAAGATTCCTGAGAAGTAGCAAAAAAAAAATAATAAAATAAAAAATGTAAGCATAGCTACTAATACTCAGTATACTCGGTAAAATTGAAGTGTTCTAAACACACTATAATCAGAAAAGATAATTATGATCTGGCCATAATGAACGTAACAATGCAAAGACACAAACCACATAATAATGCACTTTTGAACAAAGACTATTTTATCCTCGGTCCCAGATTTGCTTTCTATCCCGAACTCCAAGGAGAATAGCATCAGAGATGCCCATGGCAACACAAAGCCCAGAGACTTCAAAAGGACATGATGGAGACAAGAGAGGAGGGAAGACAGATCACATTTTTAGAGGACTTTGAGAACTTCAATAAATGTCTCAAAAAAACCATGAATATTTAAAATAGTATTGGTAAAGGCAAACTGGTTTCTGTCTCCACACAAAACTGATGTTACTGTAGTAGTTTCTTGAGCACATGTGGAATGTGCTATGCCATGTAGGTTGGCTACAGTGGAGATTAAATTCATGACTTACAGACAAAACAGCATGAGCTTCAACAGCTTGAACAAAAACACCGGGCTCCTTTGACAAAGCTGTAACATGCCCAGCTAGTGTGTCCCAGACTGTTTTTTTTTATGATCTAAAATAGTATAAGGCACCTTCTAATTAAATCATTCACAGCCCTTGAACATAAAAAAATCAAATATCAATAACCTACAGAAAGCTGTACAAGACCATCAGCAAGCTTCCTCAATTTATCTCCGCACTTTTTTTTTTTTCTTTTCAAGATGAACCTATGCCTTTTCCAGTGTACAAGCTAATGAAACTAAAGGTATTCATAAGCCTGGTAGTAGCAATCCAGGGCATTTGCCTGATTGTTAATGGTAGCAAAAAAAAAAAAAACATATCCAAGAAATATTTTAAAATCTTCCATTTAAAAAGTAACAAAGGGGGAACCCATAGAGGGAACTCAAGATTCTCTAATGCAATTTTCTGCTCTAACAGTTTGCAGATGAGTAGCTGTTAGTCACTGAAAGGTACGACACTGCACCCACTGCATGGCATCTTTGGAGTCTTTGTGGTAAGCCATCTGCCACAGTGGTTTTCAAAATCTCTTTCAGTACCAACATCAGACAACATCTCCTGCAGTTTGCTAAAAAGCAAATTTTTGACTGTTATCCAATTTTTTCCTTAAATTATAAAACTAAATGGCTCAAAAGCAGAAACAGGCTCCTGTCCACTGAAGCATCAGAAAAGTGTTTGTTTGGGTTTTTTTTGCTGTTTTTTTTTCCTCCTCTCCCCCACCAAAAAAATATTTTTCAGGAATGGTACAGATAAACACAGCACTGATATATTTACCATACACAGTGCAGACCTGAAGCCCTAACAAGCAGGTTATTAGACATTTTGTAGTTTGCACTGCATACTTTTTGTCCACAGTTTTTAAAATCTCTTGCTCTAATTCTGCAAACCCACAAACACTTGTGAAGTCATGGAACTTCTTACAGTATAATTTCCTTGGGTTTTGCCCAGCCATTGAAACTGTTTGTCAAATACATCTGAGTCTAGATCATATTAAAAGCAGCTTGATTATTACTAACCCCAACTTACACAGTTGTCAAGACAACAGAGTGAATATCATTAAAAAAACCTGCTTCTATCAAACTGGAAATCATAGCTGAAGCCTCACTCCCATGTTCACATTATCCAAAACAGTATGCAAATTTGCGAATGCAAAAGAAAATTCCGAATGAAGTTTGGTGCCTTTTTAGACTGATCCAAACAGACTAGTAAACTTTCTCTCTCTCCTTTCCCACTTGGAAATATGAAATACGTTTAAATCTTTCTTTATTAACATGAAGTCTACAGAAAAAATATTCAGCTTTAATTTTCACTTGCAAAGCTTTCACGCAACTCAGCCAATGTTCAGAAGACAGACTGTAGATGTATTTACCTACAAGTAAGACCTATTCATGTATAAAACATCTCACCAGTCTTACTAACTGATTGCTCACATCCATAAGCCACCACATCACTAAGTAAATAACCGCATTGCCAGATTCACAGGAAGTTAACCACTATGGCTTCATTTGTCTGACACCAAGTTCATGAAATCTACGCTAGACATATGCCTAAAGCATATCATTAGTAGAGTGCTCAAAAGCAATGGACCGTAATTTCAGATGCAATACTGTATGTGTATAGTTCAGTTCCCTGTCACGAAGGTGTAACCCCTCAGCATGTCTGCAGATGTTGGAACATTGTGAGGAACGGTTGATACTCCAAAGGGTTGTGCTGCTGTTCAGAGGGGCATCAACAGGCTTGGAGAAATAAGCCAAAAGGAATCTCATGAAGTTCAAAGAAAAGGAGATAAATTAAGTCCTGCACCTGTGGAGGAACAACCCCAGACACCAGCACAGGCAGGGGCCAACCATCTGGCAAGCAGCTTTGCAGAAAAGGCCCTGGGGGTCCCGGGGGAGAAGCTGACCACCAGCCAGCCACGTGTCCTCGCAGCAAAGGCCAGCAGTGCCCTGGGCTGCATCAGGCAGAGCATCGCTAGCAGGCCGAGGGAGGTGATCCCTCCCCACGGCCCAGCACTGGTGAGACACCCGGAGCACTGCGCCCAGAGCCAGGCTCCCCATGACAGGGACGTGGCCTTACCGGAGTGAGTCCTGCACAGGGCACTGAGGTGATCGAGGAACGGGCGGTCTGCCCCATGAGGGCAGGCTGAGAGCACTGGGGGCGTTTAGCTTCAAGCAGGGGAGGCTTGGGAGGATCTTATCAGTATGTCTGTACATACTGCAAACAAATGGATTCAGTGGAAAAAAAAAACAAACTCCCTTCCTGCCAGCTGATATGTGTTGTTTTCTGAAATTTGTCCTTCACCTTGTTAAACCTAGTTTAAGTCTTAATTTACATCTTCTTTTCCTCTAAATATATACTAAATGATTGGGTTTGGATTTCCTCCACATTTCTGCTAAAACTTACTTTATGGCAACTGGGGGCAGGGTTTGTTGTTTGTTTTAAGAGTCCTCGGGACTGCTTTACTGTACGTTCCCAGAGGCACAGTTACAGCAACAGTCCACATTCTGGGTTAGCCTCCTATGACACCAAGGTCAACATACAGTTACCTATGCCACGTATCTCCATGTAGCAACCAAACCAATCTAAAAGCTCCTTTGATTTTCTAGAATGAAGCTTCACTGAGGATCAGGATCCAGATTTTTTACAAGGATTAATATATGAAGTACAAATTGAGCCCTGCTTAATAAAAGCTTAATGCTCTTACTTATGTAACCTGATATTATAGGTGTATATAGATGCTATTTTTCTGCCAAGTTATGCTATTTTTCTGCCAACTACATAAAACACCTAATTATATTATAGTATATACTTTCAAGGTGTGTAAAGCAATACACTGTCCGTCCATAAACCTCTGTTCAAAAAAATAATTTTTATTGTTTACTTAAGCTTTACAGTTACATTAAAATATAATAAACAAACCTTTTAGAGTATATCATCAAAACAAGAATAACATGAAATGAATTGAATGCTTTATGATTTTACATGCAAACAACTATAAACCAAATTCTTATGATAACACTATCTTAGCTTATCTCATTATCTCATTCAAGGTCTAAAGTAATATGTAAAGTAGAACTAGAGAAAGTTCATATGCTTTATAATCATTTCAAAACCTTCCAGAAAGTTTATTTTGCACATACACACACAGACACCACATACACACTTATATATATAAACAAGAAACATGATTTTCCAGTAATCCTTAATTTGAATATCATTTGGTTTCTGAAGAGCTGGAAAAGAACAAGACCCTTCTTGGTTATTAGTGTTTGTTTATGTGGAGCACAGTGATATCCATAGACTACAAATGTACTGAAACCCATATTAAATTGACCATTTTTCTCCAAGAGAAAGTTAAAACGGAAGGTCTAGTTCCAAACAGGAGCACTGGGGAAAAATGTTCATTGTGTCTCTCGTCTGGCAGACCAGTAGTACTACTCTGGGAAATCAGAGAGGATTTGGGCAGACTGCCCACTCAACTTAAGGCTCATCTGAGATCCACATACATCCACTTAGCTATCCAACTAGGAGTTTTTGTTGTTGCTTTCATGCCCATATGATTTTAGTGCCTCTGTGCAATGTGCAGACCTCTCCACATGCTTCCCCAACAAAAAGGAGGCAGGTATCTCAATACCAATGCCAGAAAACCTACGTCCTCCCACGCTTGGTCCAACAACCACTATGGTGACAGGAAAACAGAGTGAACTTTCATCTGTCAAAGACGTATTGCTAGAATTAAATATGCTGCAAATTATCTTGGGATCCAAATAGAAAAATGTAGCTATCAAGGATATGTGGTGACTGTGCAGCAGCTGAACGGAACTGTACGGCCTAAAATAAATGCATTTTTATATGTTTGAAAAACAAAAACAAACAAACATGCAACTACACACATATACCTCTCTAATCTCTTGCACCTTTTATGTGTTACTCAAGTATACTGTAAAAACATGGTACAGTGTTAATGTAGTAAGTCAGGTATTTTCTTTACCTCCATAAAAACATCTAAGAAAAAAACAGAACTATATAATTACATATATATAACATTGCCTGCAATTAAGAGAATTCCAGCACTGCACAGTATCTGTCACACTTAATCAATAACTATTTCTCAGAATGGTTTGTATGCTACCAGAAATGGCCAAGATGCAAATTTATAAGTTTGGAGAGTGCTTTTTATTGTATGCAATGCATAGAATCATAAGAATCTTCTATACAGTCCTTGTAACAGATACATGACCTTTGAAATGCCAAAGATCTCTTTGCTAGTGAATGTTTATCACCAAATAGCTGTCAGCTTCCAAGTTTTTGAAAGATTAACTGTGCTGAGTCATGTAGCACAAAACGCCGCAAACCATCCATGGAATGTTGTTACAGAAGACCAGCAACTTGAAACCCAGCTTGCTGAAAATACTAAAAGTAGTTTCACACACCAAATGTTCCCTAAATCTTTATTTAAATCATTTTCTGAATATTTCAGAAAGGAAAGAGTACAATTTGGAGGTAATAAGTAAGGCTTTAAAAGAGGCAGGTTGCATTTCATTGGAAAACATCTTTACAAACAGTTATTCATAGCAGTGTTCATGAGACACGAGCATCATGAACATAAAGTCATACAGAGTCACGCAAATAAAGTCATTCACACGCATCCATAAATGTAAAGGAATTATGAACACAATCATAGCAAATGGGTGTAATTAGTTTTTCAAATTCTTCTCAATATTTTTGTTGTTTTTATTTTTTACTGTGCAAATGCAAATTTAAGAAGTTACTTCGACATTAGGTAAGTGAAATGAAGTGATGTGTGCATCATTACACCTTACTGTCTTTCAAAACCTTTCAAAGTATAGGTTACTCTAATTTTCTGATACAAAGATAATCCTAAAATTACCATTCTTTCTGAATTTATTTAGCAAGTTATTTCAGAAAACCTGTCTCTAATTCCACTACCTTTTATCACACCGATCATTCCCTTTATTCGGGCACTATAGTTGGTGAGTTTCTTTGGAGTCCTGTTCCCAGATAATCTACAGCGCAAGTAACGGTGTTAGGAAAAGATTAGTGTACTGACTACTTTTAACCCCACTCCAATAAGCATTATGTGAAGTGATAAGAGGATATTAAGCAAAATATACATCTCTACAATATATGAAATACATGATACGTTTTAAAATTCCATTAAGGAAACCAAAATCATGTAAATATGGTGATAAAATCAGAGTACACAGACCACTACATACATAAAAATCAAATCCAATTTAGAAGCAAACACAGGTTTGTTCAAACAGCATTATACAATTTCTTTAACACTTACAGAATTTAGATGAACAATATTTTCATTCACTCACAGTTTAGTATAAATATAAAGCAAGGCACCCCTTAAGCATTTTAAATAACAAATTAAACATTTACGTTTTTTACTGTGCAGTCAGGCTTAACATTTATGCAGCTTCAAAACCGAAGTACAGCCTCAAGGGAAGCCTCTCCACTGACAAATTAATACCTTAGAGAATAGAGCTGAATGGTGGCAATGAACTCATTTGTTCCCCCAATAATGAAGAATGACTCTTTCTTTACCACATCTGTGACTGTTGCTATGGTGACCCAGACTTACCTCATTGCTTCTCGAAGTGCTCCTCGCTCACTAAGAGTCGTGTGCTTGATGTCATCAAAATTATTTTCTAGTTTCTCACAGTTCTGCAACAAATGGAAGAATCCATGTAAGGCTTTTAAACAGTACATTGTGCATGTATTGACATTATTCAGCATCATGCAAACAAAACTGATTTATATTATGTAATCTCACAGATTATGCATTCTGTTTTAATTACACAGGAGTCATTAAAAAGACATTGAGAACTCAGAAACAAAGTAAATATGAATCTTATTATATGGTTGTCATGGAAATCATCTTATAAATGTTCCATAATGAAATGTACAGAATTTACACTTTTTTCTCTTCCTTCCTTTTTTTTTTTTTTTTAAGGAAAATAAAATTTTCCTTTACCAGTATGCAAGGCAACAAAGCTACTGCACACACACAAGAATAAAAACCTAAATGTGTATTTACAATAAAAGAAGTTATAAATTCTATTCCAATGAAACAGGCAGTGTTGTTATAACAAACCTAGCTTTATTAGCTCTACAATTTTTAAAACAGAAACTGAAAAGATTAATTGCTTATGGATATTTCAAGGATTTGATATATTTTCCAGATTAGAGCTCGCCAGTATTTCTAAAAGTAATATGAAGCCAACGATTTTGCAACAATAAATGAAATAAAACTTCCCTATGTTCTGTTACTTATTATTAAATGTGTGACTAGTTCCATTACTCCAGAGTGCCAATGCTTTTCTCCTACTCCCATATAGGCAGTAAAATTGATTCAGCAGATGCTGGGTAATACAGAAATTTATATCTGTCTAAAGTGAGTGTGAAATACCAGCAAACAAGAGTTCTCCGAACACCTGCATCGTCCATAGGACTTTATATTGTCTTGAGGCTCCTCCAATCCACTAGTCTTTGAGGTACCCCTGTTCTTTGCAGCACCTTTCGCCAATACCAAAACTTACCTCTGGGAGGCATCATTTTGCCACATGGGTTGAAAAGAAACACAAGTTGCAAGCATAACGGTTACTATTGCTAACAACCATGAAGACACCATTGTCAGGCTCTTTAATGCCGTATCTTCAAACAGAATATATGAACTGTTATGTCGTCATATTGCTTTTTAGGTTTTAATATTTGAATTAATCTGCAAGTTGATATCTGAAAGAGTTACAGTAAATGTTACCTATTATTTCTTTTGTGCATTGATTCTTTATTTTTATAATTATATTCAATTAGCAGCTCTTGTAAGAGCATTATGGGAGAGAAAATATATATTTCTAATGTTCTAACAAGATATCTTAGCTTGTTCAATTAATGTTATTTTTAAATAAAATCATACATGCTTTAACATAAAGTTTTAATACTTTAACAATACATTACATTTCTGAGCAGGAAAAACAAACAAACCTACATTTGGAACTCTGCAATCTTCTTTCCCTTATTAAAAAGATAAATGTCTTAAGTAGTAGTAAATCTTATCCCATGACTAATCTAATATTTGTCTTTGTTTTTTATTACAATCAGATGCCCTTTGTATGACAAAATCCTACTCAAAAACTCAAAGGGATTACACAAGAAAGAAAGGGAGTTCTACAATTAAATACTCCAGTATTCAGATACAGATACAGCAAGCATGGACTTTCAGCTCCTAGCATGTACACAAAAGAAATCCAAACTGACAATACTAATAAAGAATTCCAGATTTATACGTACTAAACCGAAAGCATCTGTGCAAGAAAACAATCAAACCTCAAATCCTCCTGGAAAACAGACCAAAGGAAACACCATTTGAAATACAGCTCCAAGCACTGTAAGAGGAAAGCCCATTTATTAACAGTCCTGTGCTGCCAGCATCTCAGCACAGGTTCAGGAAAATCTGACCATCACACAGTTCATTTCTCTTGATGTTGTAGTATAAAGTATGTAGAGAATGACAGAGAATCAAAAGCTGACAAGATATTATCAAACAGAACTAAACCCTCTCTAAACCTACAACAGAAAATAACTGATGGTCTCTAAATGGAAACTCCTAAAATGAGTAAGTCACCAAATTCTGCTCAGCTGGTATTTATTCTTTGTCTATGTAGACCATACTGTGTTAGTCAGTTGAAGGGCAACAAAGGTGGCTCATTTCTAAAGAAAATGCTGTGATCATGTTGTCTTACACAAAAATTCCCTCTCAACAACAAACCCAATGTGGAAATGAATAGATAATCCAGGACAAACAATAGAACACACTTTAAAGACTCAAATAATAGGGGTTATAATAATTCAATTGGCAAGAAGATGAACTTACTTTTACCACTTCTGCCAATTGTTTCTGGATGATATCACGTCTATCTTTCTCAGCTATTTTAAGCCAAACAGCTCTCATCCAAGGTACAGTAGCTGGAAAGCCTATAACCATTAAGCAAAAAATGACCAAAAACAGAGGCAGATACAAACACCTAAAGGAAGATAACCTCATAGTACAATATCATCACTTACTGCATACATATTGAACAGGAGAATAAGCAACTATTGATTATACCTACTGCTTTCCAGTTAGAGCTGCAGTAATCCAAAACTTACGTTGGATTCAATCCTCTCAGAGAAAAGAGAACAGAAGTCTGAAACACCAAAATATAAGCATAGCTACAGGTCTATACATGCTACTTCTTCATAGCTCTGAGTATCAGGTTGCGCACTACATCTCTAGACCCTCTAAAAGAATATCAGTCTATGAGAAAGGCCACCAATATGCATGAAACTGAGCAAGAGAATACTCTGAAGAATACATCTACAAAGTGATGAAACTTTAGTACAACATCCAGGTTAATATCTATATACATCTTGCACAGGAAAGCGTGTTTTGGTCCATAATACTTTGCAGATTTAAGTATAATAAGCAATTAAACTCCCAGGTGTGTTTCTTTTTTTTGTTTGTCGCTTTTTTTTTTTTTTAGCAGCAGCTCAAGTAGAAAAATCAAAACACTAACAATGGTTTTGGAGGCTTACTGCCAAGTGATTTTCTGATGGTATAGATAGCATCTAGAAACTTTAACTCTGTGGTTGAATAATTATATATTACTCTATATGCTATTGCTGTTGGCAGATCTATAGTGCTGTATGACACTAAACTAAATATCACTTTTGAGAAGGTTCAGGATGAAAAATAAGTAGGCAGAGATATGATTAGGGACATGGTCGTCATAAGTCAAACTATCAATGCATGTCAAAAAGCCACAAAAAATAAATCCTGTGTTTCTTCTTAAAGAATAAATACTTTAAGGTTTTTAAATGAAGCAAAAAAAATCAAGGGAACTGTTTGGACATATAAATGAATGGCTTATTTATCATATGAGATCTTAAATAAAACTATGTGATAACTAGTTAAAAAGGGCAATGTACCCTAGATATCCATAGTATCTGTGGCATTACACACAGCATACTGGTGAGGCATGCAATCAGAAATGAGAAAGATGAATTGATGAAGGATGAATATATGAAGACGAGGAAGAAGGAAAGTTAATGAACAAAGCTTCTATAACAACAACAAAAAAATATATGACTTGGTAGTCAGCAACTACCAAGTTCAAAAGACTTTTACACTTTGACACTAGTTGTAGTAACACATTATCTCTAGTTCACATAACTAGAAAATATAGAGTCACTCTAGTTTTAAATAAAATTCTAGGATTCTGGAAAAAGCAAAGTCACATTTTTTTAAAACAAGTCTTGTCATCTTAGCTTTCTTGTATATGTTTCTGTCTTGGATGTAAAAGCCCTGTTTGCTTGACTTAGTCGTTAGAAAAACAATTCTTGATTTGGTCTAGAGGGTCAAATGCAACACTCAGAAAGCAAAACTGGTCTACCACCTGGTATCACCACTGAGGATCTCCCTAAATCACAAAAGCATCACTATCTACTCTGCTGTGACAGGCCTAAGATAGTTTTGAGAACACCAAAACCCAAATTTGCCCATTCTGCAATACGGTAGTGATAAAAGTGGTCCTATTTCCATCAAAATCAACTGTAAATCTTCCATCCAGTCAAATAAGAGTGGGATCACATTAAGCCACATTCCACTCTATCCTGAAATACTTCACTTAAGACTTTCAAAAGCGTTAGTATTACAGATAATGTCTTGCACACATTTCTAGATAGTTGAGGAATAAGATCTTTTGATCTGACAACAGTGTAAGACCTATTGTAAGGCAGCCTGTGACACTGAAGTTGAGTAGATCTCTTACCCTAGTTGCTATGCTGCCAAATCAGAAGCCTTACCTAAAATATCCTCTTCCTCTCTCTCCCCCATGAAAAAAGTTTGTAGGTAAGTAGGATTGCTGAATTCTTAAAATTCATTGCTTCCACATGATTTTAGGAAATTTTCTTAGGAAGCTTATTTTTTTTCCAAACATTTATTAAAAAATGTTACATTTATACTGTAAAATGACCTCTGTATAAAAATCATAAGGAACATCTAACATTTAAAAGCTAGAATCACTCTCACCTGTTAAGCTTATGTCAACTGTTAGTGCTAATGCTAACCCAAAATTTTTATCCCATTTTTCTTTATAATCCATGAAAATGGTTCCTACAGAGTACAGTGTCTTAATTTTCTACTGTTTTTGCAGCCAAATTTTAAAATGTGTTTGCTAAATGTACTTGTACCTAGATTTTGGAGTGCTGGTCCAAATTCTGAAGGACATAGCCATCTCCATGTTTCAGTTTGCAACCTACCTCCTCAGAGGTAGCTATGACAGATTTCCAAAAAATAAAAATAAAAAAAATCCCCTCACACACCACACAGCTGGACACATCAGCTTGCTCTTCTGAAAATATTGTCCATACTGTAGAACAGACACCTTTTTTAAAAAGTTGTAATAAAAAGCTGACTTCTTTTAGGTCATAAAAAGGTCCATGTATAAAAAGTGTAGAGTGATTATTTCCATATTGACCTTATTGATAAATAAAGTGTTAGCACCAATAAACACTTGCTATTCTGGAAATCTGATATATTTCATCAGTAGAAAACTTTAGAAACAACTATCTTGTGTTTTATAAACCTAAAGCAACATTATAATAGTAATCTAAACTGTAATATATTACTGCAAGGATAATTATTAAGGGAAAACACAGCTGACATTTTCTGATTTATGCACACAATCAGAGATGGAGTCCAAGGACTGTGACATAATTATCTTCATGCTAACAATTTTTGTAAATCTCTTGACAGAATTTTAGCTAATTTTAAAATGCCTTCTGAAGATTAGCACTTAAAACTGTTGGGGAAAATAGCACAATTTATTAGCAAGGGTATAATTGTAAACCTTCCAAATACTCATTGTGAATATCATTTAGACAGTAACTCCTGCTCTAGCAGCTGGTATATAAGACTCCTGTTTATGGAGTCTTGAAACAACAGATAGAGTATAATCTAATTAAACAGGATTACATGCAAAAGAAAAATTATTAAAAAGAGACTAATAGACAATTGCTATGAATTTGCAATAGTACTTCTACTTCTTTTGATGTGAACTTACGTAACACTGTGCTTTATTACAATAAAACCTAAATACTCTTAGCAGACCTCTCTTGATCTGGAACAGACTGTCTTTCTACACTGAAACAACACAAAAAGCTAAATTGTTCCATTGATCTTCTCTTGCAGACTTAAGCACCCATCTGCTATAGGGTAAAATGACTTATGTATTGCATTTATTATAATGTCGGTGCTTAAATTAAAGTTATTCAGTAGTCAATAGCTGTATTTCATATAGGAAGCCCCCTTAAACTATCTTCATATTGAGCAACTAAACAAAACAGATGGCATTTGCCAAAGAGTTAACAGCATTTGTTTTATCTACAGAGCATTGTTGAAAAACTAAACAAGAAAGAAAAAGGATTGTTTGATCCTATCTGCAAGGTATTACAATCTAAACAATATCCACCTACTGAATTCCTCCTTTCCATTTGCTGTGACTCATTCT
Organism: Cygnus atratus; assembly: GCF_013377495.2. NCBI lineage: Eukaryota > Metazoa > Chordata > Aves > Anseriformes > Anatidae > Cygnus > Cygnus atratus. Next base: position 2,574,059 of record NC_066369.1, read on the forward strand.
CAAGGGGTTCTCATTCTAAACAGAGGGAAAAGCAGCTTAAAACTGGTACCTGACCAGCTGTTCACAAAGGAAAAATATGTATTTTTAAAACATATATATATTCTTAATATCTGCAGAAACTATATTGAGCCCTCAGGTATTTACATAACATTTGACAGCATGTCATTCATAATACATGAACATTTGTTGTAACAATTTTTTCATTATGTGATAGTCACATTGGCCAGACAGGCTCTTTGAGAAATGCAGATATCAATACACCAAAAATAGCAGACTTCCAACAGAAAACCAGCTCTAAGTGTCAGTAATCAAACAAAAATCAATAGAGAAAAATATTAAGTAGAACCGTGGGTGGCTGTAATCAATGCCTGATTAGCATAAGCATGTTATTTCTTTTCAGTTCATTTAGAGGAAAATTATTTTTAAGGCACTAAAAATAGTGTGCATGCAAACTTACACATAACGCTTTTTCCCCACAAACAAGAATATATTGGTAAGACAGGAATCATACTGGGAAACTCCAATGCATGAGGTATTTTCTGAAACTCTGTACGCTTTTTGTTACCAATTACCAGAAATATTGCCCATGTAACTGGGAATTCTGAAGTGGAAGCAGACAGTTTTAGAATTTGTATAGTTCTCTCAGTTTATAAAGTGATGCAGATAATCCTCAAAGACAGGTAATTATATAAAAGTTAATTACTTGTTAAACATACATAACACTTTAGTTTGCAATTTTACCGGGACTGTGAAAGTTCTTCCGATATGAGTTGGCATTCTGCTAACTTCCCTTTCATGCTGTTTCACGCACAAATTTCAAGTGGCAAATTTATAACAGCCTTCATGTTCACACAAGGGTATGGAATCTTGCTTGCATCCAACCTGCTGTTGTCAGAGCAGATGTAGACACCACGTGTTTTGGCAATGGGTAACACATCAGATAGTAGTGATACGGAGAAGATGAGAAAAGACATTCTGAAAGGACCAAGCATACCACACAAAGAATAACAGACCAAAGAACTCAGAAAAAGAATAAAAAGCTAACAATATGCAAGACAGAGGCACAGCTGGAAATAATAAAAGGAGAGAATGCAGGTGATACCACTAAACAGGACATTTTATAACGCTCCTCCCCTTATGACTCATCTTTGAAAGGCAGAAAACTTTGAGAACAAGAAAGAAAACCCTTGCCTCTCTCCCACTTTTTTCCTCCTCTTCCTAGAACAAATATTAAATCTGATCAATAGAGGAATGGGAAGACTTAGCAATAAGCTTCCAGCAATAAGGTCCCGCTGCATCCAAAGGACGCTCTTAAGAGTGCTTCCCTGTGTGGTACTGGGCTCTGTAGCAGAGAGCAATACACATCATCTCTTAGAATAAGAACTTCATCTAGACACTTTATTTTTTAATGAGGCTGCTGTCCTGCCTTTTTCACACTGGAAGGTCTGAGCACCACATGAGGGCCTTCACAGTTGTTGTTCATGATACTATCTGGGACCCATTCTTGACGGTTGAATCCTCAAGCTCTCTAAGGCTCACAGCATGAATTTACAATATAATTCTTTCAGGGCATGCAGTCTAAGTAAAGAGACACAGTCCCTTTACACACAGTCTCACGTAATTTCTAAATACCTTATTTTCAATTGACAGTGAAAATAGAACTGAAAAAAAGTTTATTAAGAAAACAAATATCCCAAATGCTATGCTCCTTCCCAGTACTTTCCTGTACCTCAGCCTAGCTTTTCTCTTGGGATTCTTCACTCTGCTTAAGCAAATATTGTTCCCCTGACTCACTGAGATTAAATAAAATGAGAGTATGTAAGTAAAGACCAGAATCATATTGAGAATTAACATTTACAGAGCTCATAACATGGGAAAAAAAAAGAATGTTTAAAATGTGGGTAGAACTCTACTCCTAAGAAACAGATTGTGTTCTTGACCTTCAACAAAGAGCATAAAGAAAAAACACATACCCAGAAGCCCACAGTTTTGTGGGTTTTGTTTTTTTCTTTTTAGAAACTGAATGACTTAAGGAATTAATCCAATATGTTTGAGAATACTACTTACAGGATCCCTCTTATTCTTCATCCATAGCTACAGAATTATTGAATATAAAAGCTTTTCAAAAAATAAGGTTAAAGAAAAGGTTTTAAACAGCATCATGAAGTGATAGAGTCCAGCCCTATGTAAGGAAATAAAAGCAATGCACATGTTAGCAGGCTTGCTTCCTCAGCCCAAGATCCCTTTTCACCTCTTACAAGATGAGAACAACAGTATTTTGCAAAGGTTCCTCTATAAAACATTTTATTTTGAGTTTCTGTGCTCGTCATGCACTACAGTTCCCTGCAGTTACCTCAATACTTGACAAATTAACATGACAACTTTCAAAACCACTCATGCAGAGGCCTATCTGCCTAAGCTATTTGTCATGATTTGCATAAACCTCTTTCCTAAATAAGCAAACTGAATAGGCAAGGTCCTACCAAGGGCCACCTCTCCTACTCTTATAGATCTTATCGACAGTTACAGAAACAAAAAAACCTCTAACAATTAGACAAGAAAATATTATTAAGATCCTATCCTCTGATTTTGTGTAGTACCATGAAAGTAGAGTATATACACTTCTATTCTGGATTACTGTATTATCTAGAAATCAACATCACAGCATTAAAAATTACTTTGATAGCATTGAAACAAGTTTCCTCATGTGACGGTTGATGGTACTTACCACAGGCAAAGCCAAATACAAAATTGAGACTAGATTTCCCCAGAGAAATAAATTGAAATATTAAGTTTACTTGAGTACCATCTACCAGACTCAAAGGCATAAGAATTAGGAAAACAGCTGCAGCCAGCACAGCAAAACCCTTGTAGCAAGACCCTGGTGTGGTTGCCTTACTTGCTGGCATTTTATATCAGATTTTTCCATCACTATCATTCCTCATGAGAAACTGAAGAACAATTTGACTTGTAGTAATCTGAAGCTTATTTGTACACTGTGTGTTATAAACACCAACAAAAGGCTACCTCAGCTCTTGTGTTTTCAACTACACATTGACTCCAAACTAACTGTGGATGACAGCAGGATATGTCATGAGAGGACACATGAGCTGACAATGCATCCATCTCTGAAAAAAAGATAGGTGACAATCTCTTCTATTTCCATTTTATCTGAGATTCAAAAGACAGAACTGACATATTCAGGAAAACAAGGGATTGAAATAAATTTTGTATTAAATACAATCTAAAATACTAAGTCAGAGGAAATTCAACTGCCTTTTTTTTCCTTCAAATTTCCCTAAAAATAGTTATAAGATTAATACATTTGTATGCATTCTTTACTGTCCTCATCACTGACTGGTATCTAAAATCTTACTGTAACACTACAGGCTACATGTAGAGTAAGACAATGGTCTCCGTAATTTATATGAAGTCAAAGGAAAGCAATAGAAGCATCACTACCACGCTCATGAAGCTGAAAATCATGTACGAGTATGAAAAAAAGAACCACCAAATTGTTTTTCTGGGAACCAAAACTCTTTAACAGTCAACACAATTACATATTTTTAAATATGCATCAAACTAACTTAATTTTTAGTCAAAATGAAAGCTTACACTCATTGCTAAAATGACAGCAAGATAAGTCTGGGAAAAAGAAAAAAACACAGAACAGGACAGTATAAACACTGTTGCTGTAATTTTTTTTTTTAACCTCTCAGGAGTTAGGCAGAAAATCAGAGGTATAGGGCTATTACACTAGCTGCAGATCTTATAAAGTTATCACCATCTGTTCTGTCATCTATTTACAGATACACAGACATAATCAAAAGCTAAGTAAAAATTTCTCAAATAAGCATAATTTTCTTCAACTAAGATACCATGCATCTTTAATAAACTTGAGACTCTCCCAATTCAAACAAAAGAATAAACTATTTCTTTTCTGTAGGAAGTGACATGAATGAGAACTCTCCCATACACAGAAGCACATAGCTTATACACAGCTACATCCATCAGCAGGGCATTGAAAAGTGCTTTTTATAGTCAACATTAGAAAGAGTATTAGGAGAATGCTTCTGTAATGCTGCTTATTTGCATATCACTTGAAAACATCCAGGATAAATGTATAGCCTCAGGTCTCAGTTCCATTTAACATCTCAGAGCATCCAACACCTCAGTATTACACTCTGCTCTCTTCTAGTTCTGTGCTCCATTTACAGTCTTATTTGTAAGGTTTTTATCCCTTTAGAAGATTTCGTGTCACCACCTGAATAGCTTTCAACTCCAAAAGCTTCTGGCCTGCGTTTAGACACCTCAGGCTGCTGTATTCCCCTTCCTGTCAGTCTTAAAAATTGTTGGGTTCAAGATGAGGTGAGCAATACCAAGCATGCCATGAAGCACTAGACAAGACCCTCCTCAGCAATTCTCAAGGAAGCAAGGACTTCTGATGCCAAAATTCTAAAGAAAGCCTGGAGCAAAGCTCCTCGGTACAAGCGCTCTTTGGAGGACTCTGGTTCAGGTCCCACAAATAACACTCCCATGACAAAATAAAATGGAACAGCTGGGTGAAGTAGCACAGTTCTTGAGCTAATAAATTGGCTTTCTTAGCAGGGCTAGCTCTGTCATAGCATTTTCCTCACATGGCTATACTACTTTCAAGTCTAGAAGTGGGTCCAACTATTGCAAGTAAAGGGCTTTTAGTTCCCAGAACACCGCACAGGACAGATTTGCCACTGCTTATGTGTTTAACGTGGAGAACATGAACAACCCACTCTCTCCCTGCAGCCAGAGCTTAACCTGGTACCCTCAGTGCAATCATCCACATTTTACAATAAAGAGCACTAAACTAGTTTTGAAAGTGCTATTTTCAAACTTACACCAATCAGTATTTTCTAAATAACACTGGAAGTCTTATTATAAAGTATTTTTCCTCTCTACAAAACATATTGGACTCAGTCCCCCGCTCCTGAGCATCACTACTACTTTTGCATTTGTGCAAGTACAGCTGTAGGACAGAACAGGGTAGTTGCAAAGCAAATAGAAACAAAAAATCATTATCCTTTTAACACACAATCACCAATTTTTTTCCTTCTTGAAGTCATCTTTACCTCTAATTTTTAATTCTTATGCAGCAGTTTCCTCGTTTCCCTTGTGTATGAACTGTTTGAGCTTTCAATTTTTAATTTTTCTTCAGTAGTACCCTTTCTTCCTTTTTTTTTCTTCATTACTTGGATTTTTCCTCTCCTCTACTGTTCTGTTCCCCCTTATTTGTTTACTTTTTTCCCTGGTCCTCACTAATTATTTCATGTCTCAGTCTGTTTCATTATGTCATGGCTTTTCCTTTCCCATTTTTTAATAATGCATTCCTTTATTCTGCTCCTGCAGCTCTCTGATTTCTGTGTGCTTGCTTAACTATTACCCAAATGGCTCCAAGCAGGACACACTCAAACTGACGAATAAATAAATTAAAAGAAAAATACTATCTGTGGTGGTGCACTGTTGCCTAGCAACACTCTGCACCTCTCCACAGCTTTTCTAGAGCCCTGGTGGCAATGGAGCTTTTCGGACTTATTGCTACAAATATGTGCAAGATCCTTCTCCTATTGTTTGTCCGTTCAGTAGCAAATAAATGCAGAGAAAAATATAAATGAGAAAGAAAAACTCCAGAAGAAGAACCAACAATAGCGCTTGTGCTTCCACAGCACAAGGAGCTGCAGCAGAGTGCAATAGGTGCTGCCTCCTGCCTTCTCGCACGCTCTGCAAAATACGAGCAGCTTACATGTTATTACTGACCAGTAATACTACTACTGTGCCACTATTTGACAAATAGAATGTGAATATTTCTTACACAAATAACATCTGTGACAAATTCACCTAACTCTTGGACTGTTACTGGGAATGCTTTAGTTGCTAAGACTCTCTGACTTCCTACAGCCTTGCAAAGTTGCTGCTGAAAGCTTTACACCTAAGAAAAAAGAGTAAGTAGCCTCCAGCTTATATAGGATGGGAAAAGTGGTCCAAGCATTATAAAACCTGAAAATACAGTCGAATTATTAAAGAAGTGAAGTTTGTTCCTAGAGCTTATAGGAAGAATTGTAAAAGACATTCAACTTCAAATGTGATAGAAGTGAAAGCTAAGCTCTTTTTTTTTTTTTTTTTTTTTTTTTTAAGTTTATGGCATTCAGTCTTCAAAAGGTAGAATCAAATGCTCATTAAGACCATACTTTAAAAAATATTGATGATTCACCATCAGCTACACCAAGTTTCAAACGGATAGATATGAAGTCATCTTCCCTGACACTCCTGTTTATTCCACAGTATGGAAAACTTCTTCCAACAGCCAATGGCAACTTAGAAAGAAAAGAGTCTTTCCAATTTCAGGATGGAAATAATCTTTTTCCCAGGGACTAAAATTTTAAGGATATTAGGACTCCTGGAAGGGGAGTCTAGAAATAAGAAATGTTAAAGCAGAAGATAAATGCATAATTTAGCTGAGCCACCTGTGATGAAGCCCTACAGAATGGAGAAAATGTTCATTTTACATATATGTTTCTGAAATGCATCAAAACCGGTGTTATTACTTGGGAATTTCTGATATGGCCCAATCAGCCTTAAAGCAGTTTGATGCCTGCACAGCAGAGTATTGGTAGCATCAGAATACACGCTTTCACAAGACATTTAACAGCATCAGTCTGCATCACTCAGCTATAAATTGTTAAATAGTAAGGAGAAACCACAAGTGACTCACATAGGTAATGCTAGGACAAACTAATATTCAGGTAACAATTCCTGTTTATTAATCTTATTCCTACAGTAGTGTTTGTGGGAACTAAAGGCTGAAGTAAGGGTACATACAGCTGGTTGGAGAACACAGGAAATCTTGGTGATATAGGCCACCATAAAGCAAACATGGGCACTGTGAAGTCAAGCACATAAATTCAAAAAATGTCTTTAAAAGAATATTCTTTCAAAACTTGATTTGGCCCCTTTGCACATATGCATTAAAACGCTGGTTTAAATGATATGACCGTATGCTATTTTACACAGAATTGCTGTCCAACTCAGAACGGAGAGTGTTCACCTACTCAACAGCCTTGCAACTTTTGTGCTTAGTGTGTAGCCTTTTTGTGCTCAGTGTGTAGCCTTATTTACTGCACACTATTCAAAACCATACTTGAAGGCAGAACTATTTTTTCCATGAACATTTCAATGGCACTCATCACTTTGGTATCTGAAGTGATTTAAAAGCAATTTATTCTCCTATATACCACAGATATCCCCTTTTAACAGATAGCAATCAGCAGAGAAAGACTACCCAATAACTGTGAGCATGCTATGTCAGACACCTATGGTCCAAAATGTGAAAACATATAAGTGACTGGAAGTGATAACTTGAATGATCAGATTTGCTCTCTTGCTTTCACATTCAGTTATGTCATGTAATCTTCTGTACATGCAGTGAGGTGTTTTGTCCCCACTACTGCTACTGAAAGGCCCTGGCACAGCGTTTCACTGCTCTGATCGTTAGCAACCTATTCTCTTCCAGACTTTATTTACTGACAGCAGTCAACAGTATCCTTGCATCATTATGCTAATGTTGCCATCAAATTATTAACAATTTCATAGTTCCCTAAGAACAACAGTATACATTTTTATTCTGCTAGACTATCCACACTCTTCTAATTCTCCTCTAATCTCATCTCAAAAAACAGGACTTCCAATCCCTTGATAACTTTAACAGTTGATACGGATGACTGAGAATGAAAATGCACTTTCTCTGCCTATCCCTACCAGAAGCAGTGGATCTGATTACCCTGACACTGCACTTGACTTTTTCATGTTCTTATCTAGTTGATGGAACAACCATCCTATAATCAGGTGGTATTTCTAAATCACCTTCTCTCTTAATTTCAACCATTAAGCTTCTAGTCATTCTTATCCTGAAGCCCTTGGCTGTACAGTCTCCTAAATGCACTATTAAATTTATTCGTACCTTTTTATTATTATTATTCTAAACTTCAGTGTCATATAGTTCTTTTTCTACGATGTTCTAGTTCCTTCTGTATTGACAATGTCTGTCAACTTTCATGTAACACGCTCCTAATATTTATGTCAAGCTCATTAATGAAAATATTAAATGGTATGAAGCTGAAGACTGATCCTTCAACAAGCTCTGCTAAAAGCCCAGAAGCAACTTTTTCAGCACTACTCACTACAATTCCCTTAAGCCAGTTCCTTATCTATGTTACTATTCTAATCCAAGCAGTCAATACTTCATTATTAACTGGCAAAAAATAAATCCTGTCAGTGTGTCATGATCTATCCCTAACAATAAAGTCCAATATATCTCGTTCCATCTTATATTAAATTTAATGAATTTAATAAATCTTTGCTTTAAAACTTGTTTTTGAAGTTTTGCACATTCCTGATACAAGACAAATTTGGGTTACATTTGCCCATCAGTTCTCCATCTTTTAAAATATAGAACTTCGTTGGCTATTCTTTAATCCAGTGCTATAACATACAGCTTGATTTATTTAACAGTCTTAGTCTTAGGCCTGTAATTTCACTTTTTTTTTTTTTCTGTGATCCTCTTTCCTTTTATGGACATTTTTCTGTCCCCTTGACTTCAATGATGAAACTTTCCAAGTTTTTCTCTGTCCTGTCTGGGGTACTTTCAATTTCTGAACTTGTTTGCCCATTGGCCACCTCTCCCATTATATTGAAACTAGGACAAAAATTTACAAAGATTTTAGACAATACCTACAATGTATAATCCTATCTTCACACTGTTTTTCCTTTTCCTTTTATTTCTTTTAGTTAACATAGCTTTAGAACCTTTTACTATTTGTCTCATACTGCTGAATAACCTTCTACTATTTGTTTTAATTTCCTTGGCCAGGTGTAACTCAACTTCTGAAAGTTCTCACTTTTTCCTCTGTATTTCCTGCTTTGCCCATTTTTCTCCCCTACTTATTCTCATATTCTTAATAAACTTTTTGAAGCTTTTTTCCAGATTAGTTTGAAACTCTTCTTTACAAGTTGGGATGCAGATTCTAAATAACTTTCACATAGTTGAATTAATAACAACCTTCTCATAATTCATGTCTTTGAGCAGATTAGTTCAGTTCAAAGATCTGAAGTTACCTTCTCTGTATTATAAAATAAAATAAAACTAAAATTAAAAAAGGTTTATTCTTCTACAGGATTTACATTCAATTAACTCAAAAAGCTTGACTAACATTATGCTCTGTGATTATCTACTCTATAACTCCTCCCCTCTTTATGTCTTAAGTCTTTCAGCTTGATACCTGAATTAGTAAAAGTTGAGGCTATTTTAAATCAGAAGAGCTAAAGTCAAATTTTAGGACTATTACTAACAAAGTTTGTCAGTTATCACATCAAAGAATACCTGCACCTTACCGTTATTAGGATTTATGTTATTCCAGGCTGTATATAGAAAGTCAGTGTCTTACAACGACTTACCTCTCAGATAGCATTAAGCTTAGAAAGTTGTGAAGGTAACAGAATGAGGACAGTGGACTTCAGAAAATATGATTTCAATGGACTCGTGGATCAGCTTGGTATGTCTCCTGAAAGATATACTGATTGGTAAAGGAAAGCAAGGGAGAGGGCAGACCCCAACAGAGATTAAATTAAACACACAAAGGAAAACTATTCGTGAGCAAAGCAGAGAAAAAAGCACTCAGACCTTTATGATTATGCTATTTCTCCCCCATGGCCTGGATATCAAAATCGTAAAAGCGGGAAACTGACGTATACGTGTGTAAAAATATATACATTTTAAAGTATAAATGAACATCAAAGGCACTGTAGGTATAAGATCAGAAAGCTAATGCACTAAGCAAATCTCAATTAACAAAGAAAGAAAAAAAATAACAAGGAAAAGGTTCTATAAAGATGAAAAGGAGGAAAATAAAGAGAAGTACAGGTTAAATACAGGAAAGGAAAGCAAACAAGTGATGCAGAGTAAACTGAATTGTTCACAGCCTTCTCTGTTCTCTTTATGAAGATGGCATGCTATAGCCATAATGACTACTAGAAGTATTATTTTTAGCAAAAACATGAGATGTTCACATATCACTGAGTCATCAAGGAAATAAATGAAGCAATCCACAGACCACTATCAATTACACAGACAGACTCTGAAGACTAGAGGTTCCAAAGGGCCAGAAGAGACCAAGATAATGCTTCCCTTTACAAAAGGGGGGAGCAAATAGCAATTATAGCCCCTGGTGGAAAAATGGAATGCATTTATCAAAAATGATAACTTATCTCTAGTCCTCTTTAATAATATGCAAAAGGTTCCTTATTATCTTGTGGCTCTCACTGAGTGCTGTGCACGGCTACCTCCAATAAAACAAAACAAAGCTAGATCTTTCTTGACAGATATTTGTATAACCCAATTATAAAGGTATGTTAGGGACTTCTCACTCTTCTAACTGGCACAGAGTAGAACGAAGTGATTTCTTTGCCTCACACACTGAACAATTCCACAATGTGCTGTACCATCTGCAAAAGCATTGGATTGACATGTATCCAACTTACGGCCTAAATTCTGACCCCTTGTTTTCCTGTTCCCAGCATTAAAAAGGAACACAAAGTTTTACTCAGATATTGTTGCAGATACTTGCTGATAAAACTGGACAGGTGGGAGATAGAAGTAGTGACTGCAAAAAACACGAACACATAGACCTGTGAAGATGGACGGAACTGCTGCAACAGGAATACAGCCAGAAAGGCTAAAAGCAAATACGCTTCCACATGGCAATACCATAGCTCCAGAGACTGGACCAACCACCACTTTCTACTACATGAATATGAAGTTCACACACACTATATTGAAGGTTCTTTCTGAGGAGTCTTAACTATAAATCCAAAGAAAACCAAACCTGAAGACTTTGGAACAGAGGAAGGTCAGAGGTGGTTTTGCACAGCACTCCAGAAAAGCCACAAGGTAAGAAGGAACCTTTTGCAGATGACTAGAAAAGCACTAGGAGTAAGTTGCCATCAGATAATATATAAAATTTGATACAACTTGAAAATTTGTATAAAGGCACTAATTTGTAGCAGTCGGTCAAATTACAAGCTATTGAGGTATTCTAATAGAAAAGCCTTACAACAAACTAAAATAAAACAAAAAATTCAAGGATTATTGTATACATTTCTTAGAATAAGGATAAGCGTTATCATATATAATCATGTAAACCACTTTATTCTAGTGAAATGGTTACGAATGCCAGCATATGGTATCGATACAAGAAAATGCAGAGTAATTAGTTAATCTAAAAAATGCATGAGCAGGAATTTGACTGCTAAATGATTAAACTGGTACATTTTAAAATGTGTATTAATATTTAATTATTGACACTGAGAAAAGAGAAAATCTCTTGATGTTACTTCTCAGCTCTTTCTGATACTCAAAGTAACCCATGTATTATTCATATGAATAGTTTACGCATATACAGTCAATCACTAGTTATATAAAAGAATCATTCTCAAATTCCCTAATCACCTCAATAGATCCTAATGCAATATTTTCCACATTTGGGAATCAGAGCATTTTATTTAAGAAATCAGTCTGGCCACAATGAATACGGCGCAGCCTGAGCAGACATCAGTTCAAAGAATCAGATGTCAAAGTGCTCCCTCTAATGTCCCTTAATCATCACACCAATTAGTGGTTTGAATAGTGATGTGATTAAAAAGACTGCTGCTATCCTATACCTATTCAGACTAGTAGAATTCTACATATGTTCTACCAATTAATGTTTGAATAGAGTAGCGATTAGACAGACATCTGCCATTGTATATCCATTCAGAAAAGAGCTAAACTTGCATATTCATATGCAATGAAGACAAAAATAAATATTTGCAAAGGTAAACTATACGTTTAGACTATAAAGATAATTAAGTTGATTTCCTTTAATGACTGTTCTCTGTTTAACAATACATGGTATTATTTTTTATTTATAAATATATCATCTTTCATCAATACATGTCTAGAAATGGCCAAATTATTCACTGAGAAAGTATTTATTTATTAAGGTTCCCAGTTTCAGGCTTTGGGTGAACCAGGTTTCATATCCGTTTGTTTGCAATTTGCAGTATTTCTGCTTCCAGCCATCAGTTATTTGTGAACTGCTAACTTAATTATTCTGTAACTGTGATACCTGATTGGGCACAAAAATCACATGGCATTTTTCCATCTGACTAGAAGGGAATGCTTAGGAGTAACAAAGTGATTATAGATGAGAAAGAATTATCTCATTTACTTTTTTTTTTCCTATGCAAGTACGGAAAATCGTACAGCAAGAAGTCCTTATAAGCTTTCTTTTAAATATGAATTCCTTTTTACTGTTTACAGAAGTGACAGCCACAGAAACGTTGTCAAAGTGAAAAGCAGTTTAAAATTTTAGCCAGGTCCTGATTACTACTGTTTTAAGGGGGTAACCATGTCCACTAAAGTTAAAGAGCAACATTAACTGTTACATCTTACAATGAATTGGAGGTCTCTCTCCATATTTAGCACAGACCAATTTGATATTTGCATCATGTTGCACGAAAAAGACAAGGTGAAGAATCTGGTTTTCTTTGATGGCTGGAAAGAACTATAGAACAATGAGTTGTGCCCAAAAGTTATGCCCCTGCAAGAAACAGCTGAGCTTAAAAATGATTTTGTTCCAGAAAGAAAGGCTCATGTTGCACAATGTTGATCAGATTTAGCAAATATAAGGACAAAGAACAATACTACTCCTGCTACAAAATCAATACTGTTAAAGGCTATGGCAATTAACTACAAACCAATTTAAACCCCATTTCCTTTTCATCTTTCTTGTTGAAATACTTCTAACTCTTCCATCTAGAGCAACTTCTATTGCTTCTAAATGCAGAAACTGAAGAAATTCCTAATACATAGGTGGGTTTATATCAACTTCTCACCTACCCTCAGTAGGTACCTCCAAAGTTTCTTTCAAGAAAATAAAGGCTGGAATAGAATATCCTACTGCATTATCCATTGACAAGTGAATTTATAAAATTTGCCCAAGTAGATGAAAGCCACAAACCTGCACATGTACAAATAAAAGCAGAACTTGGCCCAGAACACTTAGAAACCCTGTTCATAAGCAATGACTTTAGTCTGCTGGGTGTAATGCAAATGAACACGTGCCCAGCTAGTTTACGATTCAAAAGTTAGCAAGATAAAATACCTAGAAAAACGGAATTATAGAGAGATGGCAACAATAAATAGAAGCATACCTTGGACTTTTGAAACAATCCTGAATTACCTAGGAAACACTGAAATCAAAGTCCACACAGCATCTGCACTTCATTTCTTTGCTTGGGTTTAATCTATTAAATTGATGATCTAATGTGACCTAAATTTGACACCCTTTTCAAAGATCTACTATTAGTATCGGCAGCACAAAAGTTTTCTATCTTGAATTTCTTCTGACCAACAGAAACGTTTGTTTCCCCAGACACACTAGTAGAATCTATTTACACCACCTTCCAGCATGACTCAGAAGAAACCGAAATGCTTAATGTGTTAATGCATAGGTTTAGCAGAACTCTTACCAGGGGTGACTCAGCAATAACGACTTCACATACTCTGATCTAAATCTGAGTTAAAATTTCTGGAGAAAAGCTGGCTGATAATGCATCTACAGCAATAAATCATTTTTACAGCAAAATTTGGTTGCTAAACACAGTAAATAAACAATATCACTCATTGAAAGTACAACTAGACTGTCCTTTAAAAGTGCTGAAGAAAGATACTGACACTCAGTTTCCACTTCAGAATTCATTTAATGGGCAAATGTGTCTCAGAGCAGAGTAGGAGTTAAAATTTCACTTGTGTAATTATTCTGAAGAAATATTTGAGTCTGCCATCTGGAAGTATATTAGACATTACAAAGTCACTGTGTGTATGCCTCAGCAGATGTAGCTTTTGTTCAGAGTTTTGGAAGGCTGTTAATTTAATTAGTTCTGTATTTTCATACTCCCACCTTCCCTCCAACAGTAATTCTGCAAAGGCAGCATTAGTCCAGTTTCAAAAGAATCCAAAACTAAAACCCAATTCCGATTTGAGGGAAATGCAAACAAGTGTACTTCCTCCTATGGACTTCCAATAGACTTTGACCTGTTTATTAGCAAGCCTATCAGTTACTGCCAGTGGCGTTTTAGACCATAAGACAAAAAATATGCTCTATGTATTCTTTCCTACATCAGTTTTCTTATTTTAAGAATGCTTGGAAAGGCTTCTATCACTTTGTTTTCACCTATTCATCAACAATGATTTGGAGAATATAAAAAGTTTCTCACTTTTTCCTCATGACCTTTATATAATAGGATACCAGACAAATGTTTAGGTTTGATTTTAGAGTTTTGTGGGGCTTTCTCTGTCAGAATGATAAGCTGCATAGTAAATCTTGCAAAGCAAAAAGCAACTACATATTTCTAAGTAGAGAGAAGTTTGAGATTTATAAAGGTAGGACCCTTACTGACCTAGAAATAAGGACTACTCTCTTACTATTTCTCCTGGCATTTTATGTTTCTTAGCACTTGCAAACTAAATGTGACATTTCTACCAGGCAATTCACATGATGTGATGAAGGTGTGTGATATACATACACAGATATAACATTTTGGTCATCTCTAAACTTTAACTCTGTAAGATGCAACATACAAACAGATGTCTGGCAGTGCAGGGTCCCAATGACACCACAGATCTCCATGCAATAATGCAGAATTCTAGGACCAGGTTGATTATTAGATTGCAAACCTATGCAAAAATATCATCCTGCGATATTTGAGGACATTCAGAAGATCTTTCAATGGAAAATTCAGCTGAGGCACACAAACTAGCTATGAACTTGAAATCAGTTCTGTTTGCACAGCCCAACAATGTCAGGTCTTGGGACCCCAAGAACATTTGAGACACCATGAGGTACACGCAACTAGCAGCAGGAACATGAGAAGAGAGACAGCTTCTGGAAAGCTATGCATTTTCACAATTAACCAGAAAAACCTTCAAATAGCAAAATGTTATGATTTGAATACAAAGATAAAATAGGGAAAGCTCAGAGATAATAGTGATCTTAAAGGCTAAAAGCTTTAGAAAACATGTATTAACACACCCATCAGTAAGATACGTATGTGTATGCTATAATAGGAGCTTCAACTAACTACAATAATTTCCAGTGGAACAGCTGATGAGGTATGTGCCAGCACTGCTACACGGCTATCTAAGCCTCCTATCAAAGTTTCTGAAAACACAAGAGTTTACAGCCCAGTATTGATATCAGGATGCCTGAAAAGTTAAGTATGTAAACTGAAGCTGTCAGGAGCCGCTTACTGAGCAGCTCAACTACCTATGCCATATAGATGGACAGTTGTGGTCAGTAGCTGCATTGGACATCAAAATAAAGTCATCCCTGTTCTGAACAGACTGAAACTATATTAGTTTCCAGTTATTACAACAATATCTAAGCTAATAAATAAGAAAATAGAAGTGTCAGCTATAGTAAGAGAGATTCTTCTAATTGATGTACAAAGCAGGAAACTATCATTAACAGAGTATCACTAGAATACTATGTCTACACCCTGGGTTGCTCTTCCATGCAAATATTTGTTGGTCATACTGGATTCCTTAATTCTGAGAGAAACTGAGAAACTTCTATTAAAAAAAAATAAAAATGAAAATTTAGGTTCAATAGTTGACACTCTAGTTAGTGACAGAAGGTGTTTTGGTAACACTATTAAAAGACACCATAACTCCATACCCGTGAGGGAAACGTTTTACAGATGAAAAAGTAATACTCTACTTAGAAGTCCTCTGAATTTAGAGGATTATCTAACAATCTGTAGGAGGATGGTAAAAACACTACAGACCTTCTAATCAGATGAGTGATCAAAGAGACAACAAAGTCTGATAGGTTTAGTCAAATATCACACAGACTAGGAATCTAAATATCTAGAGAGAAAAAGGCCATATTTAATGGTAGAAATATTGAAGATCATAGACAGTTTATAAGGAAAAATATATATTCTAAAAACATCTATTTCCTGAAAAATAAACACACACAAGCTAAAATCCATAATCATGTTTTAACCCCAGTTTTATGTATTTATTTATAATGTCTATACATGTTTATGTATATATAGTGTGTGTATATATATATATGTAGCTGTATATACACATACATATGTATATAAAATGTGTATTGTTTCCCTATTTCTGCACTGAAATAATAGTACCTTTAGAAGTCTCTGAAAACATTGCAAAGTGCTGCTCTACCCAGCATTACCCTTGGAAAATAAGAAACAAAAGGAGCAAGTGGGCAGCAGCCCTGCAGAGCACGTAAGAGGCAGCAGATACTGGCTGCCCCGGGACAGCAGCCAGCCCTGAGCCAGATGTGATACCAACTGATACTTCAGACTAATCTGGCTCCATAACAAAAGGGGAACAAGTTGCACCAAGGACCTAGCAAATCACCAAAAAAGGAAAATGTATGGCATGTACTGGTTTTGAGGAAGTAAAACGCTGCTTGCAAAGTAACTTTTCGTCTACAGGAACAGAACTGGGAGACAAAGTTGGTCACTGAACATGGGAAACTCAAACCTGAATTTCTCATACAATGGAGAATTTACTCTCAATAATTTCTTGCATATTCCAGATGCAATAATAAATGTCTACTTACTGAACAGCTTTTGTCAGAATTCCTTTTCCAATGCTTCTTGCCTCGTTTCTTCGCTGCAGTTGAATAAAGAGCTGCATGAGTCTGTGTTCGGGGATTTAAAGCCAGAAGATTCTGTAGAAAGAGAACAGAAAATATTAAGATTTAAATTAAAAGTTCCAAAAATAAGTTTAAAGACTCTTAAATCACACAACACTTTTTTACATTGTTACACAAAAACAAAACAACTACAGTATTTTAGCATAACTTCATAGGAAATTGTTTAGATTTGTATTGTTCACAACACTTAGATTCTGAATATTTAAAGACATTTCTAGAATAGCTATAAAACAGTCTTACATCTAGCAGCCAGTCATCTCTATGATAAGTTTCCATTCCTAGATGTTTGTTATATACGACATATGGAAGCATACTATTCTATTTCATTATAACACTCCAAGTAAAATTTGTAAAGTAAAGCAAAACAAGTAAGAATATTTTAAAGCACCCATGTTATTGCTAGATGTTTCATCACTTCAGTAAAAGCTCCAACTTCCCCCTCACAAGAACCTGCTTCTACACCTAGTGACCTGATGAGTTAGCTTCACTACAAGTTAGCTTCCTTTCTCTTACAATGCTTTTATTTGGAAGGACACAAACAAATGTTTAGAATATAGCAGTACTTCTAAGTGACAGTTGGGTCTGAAGACCCAAGCAAAATGAGGTTTGTAAAGTCTTTCTTTGGAGTAGTGTAACTCAAAAAGTTAAATCAGCCTTTCAGAACCCAAGCTCTACAAATTAAACAAATGACAGGTTTCTGTAGCAAAATTGACCTCAAGTCAAGGGGCAAGTTTGAACAGTATGCAAGTGATAGATCCAGACTCAGGTCTGCAATAGAGAATCAAAACAAGCATATTATTGGTTGTAACTCCTGAAAATGGTTTTGCAAATTTTCCTTTAAAAGACTCAACCTTAGCACTATATTTCTCCACTGCGGTGAATAGGGTGTGCTCATTCTGTTACTATATGTCAACGGTGTGAGAGACTGACACTGATGAACATGATCGATTACAAATATTATGTCAGGATGTTTCCTTATTTTAAAATAAGTCTGAGTGGGTGATACAGATGAAAAAGTAACCCACTGTATGATTTTGTGTTGATGTTTATGGAGACTTTCTTTTAAAGGGTCATGTTCTAATTAACTAATGCTCACTCTGAACTGATCAGCAATCACAAAGCGTAAGAGAAGTCTTGCCTACCTGAAAACTCTAACTGCAGATAGCATAATCCAATCTAGTAATTCCCATCTCATCTAAAGCACACAGAAAGAAAACGGAGGGGTACAACATTCAAAGAGGTAATCGACCACTTCGCAGCCTACGTGCTGTTGACTTTCAGAAAGTGTTAGAGGGTGTAAAAAGATGCACCTCTGCAATTTCAGCAGTAAAGGCTCTGCTCCATTTCTGACTGTTCCCCAGCTGAATACCTCAGGCAAGATGTGGCAACCAACTGCATTCAGCAGTGTTTTATGCTAATTTGTTTAATTCTTAATTAAAACAGAGCAGGGACATTCACATAAGGGATGTCACTTACAGCATCTCAGTTGCTACGTTGATTTCTCAAGCTGATCAAACTCAGTTGTCAGAGTGCATCTGACTCATTGTTGAGAGGTTGGTGAGTGCCCAAATCACTCAAACTGGACAGTAGGACCAGAATCACACACACCTCAGTGAGATTTTGCCTATCTTTTGTAATTGCTTAATGCAGTACTCTTGGCCATGAATATTATAATTATTTTAGCAAGCTCTGAAATGAATTGCAAATTTCTAGTAATAAACCGTAACAGATGTACTCCACTGGGTACAGCACCAGTTGGTTAAAAACGTGGAACAAATGGTGGGGCAAGCCAAGGACGGAAGAATCCCCATATGTTTGCTCCTGTTGGAATTCTGCAACAGGAGTATAGTTCCAAGTGCAACAGTTGCAGAAATCCAAGAGGACTACATAGTCCAGTATGTCCCAGAACTAAATCTGAAATGAACTGGCACATTATTAAGAACATACTAAATCACATATACAATATAAAAATTGCTTATATTCCCACTAGCTAAATGATGTTCTACCTCCCTAAATCTTGGATTCTTGACCTAGGTGGCTGTTCTAGCTGGAGGTCCCTGATGTTTAAAAATCTCTCAGAAGTTAACTGCCTGAATGACAAAGTTATGTAAATCGCCATGGGGTCTTTTAAGCTTTCGGAAAGGAACACTAGTGAGGATGTTCTCTTCCTATTCATTTCAGTTCTCTGGTTGGCTTTCTGCAGCTCATAGCTAGTCAGATATTTAGCAAATTTAACAAATACATTCAGGTAGGTCAGCTAATAGAAAATTACTGGGAAGAGCATCCTAAAGGGACTGGTGCAACCAGCACTTAATATATGCACCTAGCTAAACGGAAACAAAACACACTGGATGTGCAAGGAAGGAAATCTGAGACCCCTGATCTTCCAAACACAGTGGCCATCTAAACAGGGGGAGAACTCATTGGTGAGGATAATTATTTGGGCATCTGTGATCTTGATTGTCCCAATCCCATGCTTATTCTGCTACATAAATTCTTGTTCTTGCCAGATGGGCCAATATTTGATCTCTCCAGATGTTGAAAGGGCAATACTCAAGCTCCCAAATGGAAGTGGTGGCATACAGTGCATCACTTTTCAGAGTACTGTGAAGTCTGGACTTCACATTAAGATGCTGTTTGAATAGTAATTGAGAATCTATGAATTATATATTTAGTGTTTGCATAAATTGTTATATTTATTACATTAAAAACAAAGTAGGTATAAAACCATTAGCATTAATGGCTGCTAATCTGAACACAATACTGCTGTATTTTTGTAGAAATCTATTTAGGTACTGTATTGATGGAGAAAGAAACAGGGCTGTAAATACCTAGAAATAAACTCAGTCTGTGTTGCATACCCACTTTTGGCACAGCTGTACACCGCGCATAGTAGAGTTAAACGAGCAGCCTTGAACAACAGCAATGACTATGGGCAACAGCAAAGTATTGTGTTTTTTCTTTATTTCCATGGATGAGTTAGAAGACTTCACTTCAGGAAGAAAGCAAAGTGATCTGACTCTACAGAATACAAGTCAATATATATTGCAGATGATTCTTTCAAAATCCAACACCTTAAGAAATTCCTTTAATAATAATCCATATCAATCATTTATTTCATGTCTTTTACTAGACAGAGATTAAAAGCTAAAAAACATAAAAGAATTGTTTCATTTCCTAATACATTGTTTTATAGAAGAGAAGGTATTTGTTATGGATAATATATTTTAATTTAGGTTGCAAGTATATTAAAGTGCTATAAACTAGTCATATCTAGTGTACATGGAGAATGAGTGACAGGTTTAAATGATAGCTACAGTTTTAAATTTTGAGAACTTAGTGATAAATGGTTATGTTGATCTGCGCTAACGTGGCTTCTCAGAATAAACTTGCTGTAAGCTGTAGATGTTTACTGCTCAGCTCCTACTTGAGAGGCTACGATTAAGACGTCTACACTAAAAATATTGGGTCTAATCTTTGCTATCATCTGTTAATGACAAGGCTGTAGAATTTTTTTAAACCAACATGTTATATTACAGTGAGTAATTTATCAAGACTTTAGTATTACTCCAAGATAAGTGATTTCAAGGCAGTCATTCAGACTGCCTATAGGAACACATTCTGTAGCTGGGAGTCCTGTTTCTGACGCAGCATTTTCAGGTAAACCAAGACAGGTTTCATATGCGCTCTGCAGTGATCCTGCATAAATTTCTGGTATAGGGAACTGCATTAATTTCATTTAAAACCATCACATCCATTTTCCTCCCATCTCATAAAGCCATCATTTTAGTTGAAATCTTAAGCAGCTATTGCAATTAACTTTGATCTTTAATTAAATGAACATTCAACAAAATACAATATAAAGTTATGGAAGCACTATGTTTATTAGTCACATATCAACACCAACAAGTGGCAAGGCAGGAAACTGGGGTTGTCTTCCCAAGGATATTGTTCTGGTATGGCACTAGAATTAAAAAAAAAGGCAACATTTTCCTACATTTTCACTGAACTTCCTATCTGAAGAATGGGAAAAAAAGGATTAAAAAAAAGGAGAAAGCAAGGATTAATGAGAGAATGAGGAGGCCCAGTTTAAGCAGACATTTTCACAGGCAACAAGACATACTCAAAGTTTGAACAACTGAGCTGAGAAGATACTGAGCTCTGCCATGAACAAACACTGTATAGCCATAGGCAGAATCTCCTTTTTATACTGTCTTAAGACAACATTCTGGTAACTATCATAATATTGCTTTGGTTTTTTTTTCTTTTGCTTTTGGAGTAGATTGCAGTCTTCCATAGAATGATGCCACCTCTGCTTCTGAGGCATACATCATCATCTTACACCACCGTATTGCACTACAGCAAAACGTCCTTCGTGTTTCTTTCAAGTTAACACATCGGTGATAAGCATGAATCACATGGGGCTCTTCCATCTTCTAAAACCCACGTCCCGGGCTTTTAGCCTCTTCAATGGGCCAAATTCAGACAACGGTGTTAAGAAAAATAAAAGTACAATTTACATTGTTGATGGGACTGTTGCTACCCTCAAGGCAGTCTTAAAGAAGCCCTGGGAGCCTAGCATGGTCTGCAAAATATGTGGAGTTACTCCCAGTTTTGAGAGTTTTCCTTTAAAGCACTAAACTTTGACATCTTCAGCATTTTTTTCAAATTAACAACCCTAGCAAGCTGTCCTAGTTACTTGGACCTTAGCTCTCATTTATAACAGGAAGTCTGGTTAAAAATTGAACACTGAAGATTACTCTGCCTCTGGAAGAACTCCTCCTGAAACCAATGAGTTGCACCAATAGTATTTAGTCCTTAGTGATCCTCATCTTTGCTACTGGTAGCTCAAAGGTAGAATAAGGATCAGAAAGACCCTCTGCAGGCTCTGTCACAGGTTGCAGTACTGAAACTGCATATACTTACTGACAAGACAAAGTTGTTCTTTTCATGGATTCTGCCCACTAATTTGTTGGGAAGATTCTTAGTAACAGACCCAAATCCCCTGCTGAGGTTCACCACAGATCAATATACGTACAGCCATAATGAAGTTGCTGAAAATGCAACTGTTCACATACAGATTATGACTATGAGTATAAATGTGGTCCCATGTGTTGTTTGGTTTGTTTTAGCATACAACACATTTACCAAGTTCAGCCCCTGTAATACACAGATATCCTGTTTTACTCCAGTTGCTTCACAGAGCATCCTTAGCTAAACTGCTTTATACATATCAATTGAAATTCAGGAGTAGGCTAGGCATGCTAGGGAATGCATGTGGAGAGCAATTTAACCCACCCCATTCCATTAATCTACCCAATTTCCTTAAAAAGAGTTGTAATCTCCCTCACAGCAAGTAACATTAAATGTATTCCAAGCTACATATGTTCACCAAGTGAGCATAATGAGAACATATTTATTTTTTCTAAGAGTAATGAGCATGCTAAACAATTAATTTCAGAGCTTTGCAAGTGCTGATTCACTGACAGAAACAAGTACCTGGAGTTTTTCCCCTGTTATTTTCTTGTATATCTGAACGTGAAACTAATTTTATTAAGTGATAGTCAAAGAACAAAGAACAAATACTTGTAATTTGAGTTTTCATGAGACTGGATGACCCAGAATAATGAGGATTGTTTAAGAATTGTGTCAGTTAACAAGAAGATGACTAAGGGATGAACTCTGTCCATTAATATTTCATTTCGCATTGCCTAGTTTACATTTTATTTTTCACATCTGCCAGGCCTTTTGAAAAGCTGCATGGAACACTAACAGTTAGATGCAGCTCTTCAAACATCATGTAAAGTCCTTAACAGTTACAAGTGGAAAATTCACTACCAAATAAGCATGAAGAAGTTCTAGTCCTAAAAATTATTCAAAATATTAAAAGATAATCAAGATTTTAAAAAATAAGTAGTCATGGTGTCATGTTTTCTAGAAGCTAGCTCTGTGTTATCTTTCATTATGGAAAGAATGTGGGAAAATGTTGTGAAAGTCTCTATCCTACAATTATGTACCATACGATACCTCAAACTGATACTTGTGTTGAATGTGTATTTCCTTGCTGAAGGCCTGAACAAATAAGGAAAACTTTACAAGCAATTTATGTAACCTGGTTTTATAACATATCTTGGTAAGTCATCCAAAAATTTCAAAAATGAGAAAAAAATGCACTTTCACAGTATTCAGACCTGATTTAATTGTGATGAAGGTCAGAGAAAGCTAGCTGAAATAGCAAATCACCACAAACTACATCAGAACAGCATGGTCAACCTTCAGACGATCACAAATCTTGAATAAAAAATTATCCTAGACAGCATGGAACTGACCCAGGAAATCCCCCAGGATTTTTATTTATTTATTTATTTATTTTATATTACTGGACATGTTTTCTTCTAAGACAAACAGTTGCATGTATGGGCAAAGGCACACGCTGACTGTGATCTCATTTATAGTATGATACATCAAAGTGTGGCAAGGTGCAGTCCTCTCCTATCCCAGTAAATGAGGATAAACTCCTCAGGTAACCCTCCTCTCTGTCCATGCCCAAGAATCAATGATTTGCATTATGATGGTACCATCAAATAAGAGTCCTCAAGGTCCAGAGTTAGAAGACGGGGCTCCACTTCTGTGAGTGGACAGGCAGCCTGCAACTAGGAAAGAAGCCAGCAAAGCAGCAGTCTTACAGCCTCCTGTGAGCCAGAGAGGCTGAGAAAACAACAGACTGGAGGCTGATGCTGAACCCTGGTGAGTGTGGTGGTAGGGGGAGTTCAGCCACACCTAGGAGAAGTTCCAACTTTGAATCACAAAACTTCTCTGAGCTGCACAAGCTCAAACAAAAAAAAAAAAAAAAGCAAGAACTGGACGGCCAGAAGCAGATCAGAAGGGTAAGCACATTCTTGCTGTGCACTGATGGGTCACTGGTTTTAATGTAGCACTTATGTGCAACATTTTCATCTTTACACTTCTGAGTGGTTTTAGACTTCCCCATGTAACAACCTGCTTCTATATCAGAATAAACACATTTCTGGCATCTTGCTTCCCTTACACAGCCTCTAGAATTTAGCGAGAGTAAAACTACTCTTTAGCCTGAAATAACATCAGAGCTTACTGTTATCCTAGAGGTGTAGCCCCAAACCCAGCATTAGATATTTAGAAAGCAGTGTTCCACAACAGTTTTATTGCTAGATTCTCATGGTCCTCAAGTGTCCCTACATTATATAAATACTGTCTCTTAAATTGAGTAGTTTTCTAAATCACTTTGATAACTTAGAGAAGTCTTGCTTATGAAAATGCCTATATTAACATAAATGTGGTATACCTCACGCACTTTGTTATATAAGCAAAGTTAATTCTTTACTGATTAACAAAGAAGCAAAATTATACAGCCATAGGCACGGTTTATCTAATTTTGTTTACACAATGTTAACTTTCGGATTAAGACCTTGATTCCTCTACCACAGCACTGCATTTATGCTAGGTATTACTGCACAATCTAAAAGGTTTATTAAAATGGGAAACATAAGTGTTACTTGCTTCCCATAGATAACAAACACTATTCTCTATTAGAAGAGCTCTGGGTGGTAAATTACTCCGCTGGAAACTCAGCATGCGACTTCCCTGACATAACTCATCTCTGCAGAGATGCCTTGACCCTCACAGGGAAAACTAAAGTGAATACTCACCCTCAGTGCTTAAAAGTTAAGCATCCAGGTAGCACCCCACTATTCAGCAAGTTATTCATATGTTCAACATAAGCAAGTATACATTAAGAGCTACACAGCTTGAAGTGGGCTCAGCTCCACTGTACCACAAGCTAAATTCTCCGCTCTGAGGTTTCTCCAGGAACACTTCGCCCTGTGATGAGACCACATTTTCAGACTATAACCCAAGTAGCCTTCAACGTAGTGTGTTGTTTACCATACCAAACTCAGAGAAGGCATACCTGAGCATGGTTTTCATGGATTTACTCAAAGTTGAATTTGGTATTCCATATTCATTTTATTGACTGGGGGGGGAGGGGGGAAGAATTTACTGCCTTTAAAAATAGAAGGGTTTAAATTTTGGTGCAGTTATCCTTCTACACCTATATTTAACATTCTAATATATTTTTTTCCTCACAAACTGCAGTTTTTAATCAACCATCTTACCGACAGTGCAAAAAAGCAGAGCAGCTCATGTCACAGCCAGCATCAGCTTCTTCACTGCTGTTACTTTAAAAGCAGATACATGTATGGTCTCCATGACACTTGAAATTGAATGCACACAAGTTACAGCTCAAAATTTAAAGCTTCAGAAAATATTTACATTTATGTAAAAGGTATAACAGAAGTTTGTTTCCTCACCACCATATTTATCTATGCCACTTGCGCATCAGATTGTGCAATTGCTCTCTTACCAAACAAGATTTGTAAATGATCACTTACATGGACCTCATTTTAAAGCTATCTCACAGTAAAAAGATCATCATATACATACATTTACAACCCACTTCTATTTTTCTGCAAGATGACAAACTGAAAGAGAAGACAAACTTGTTTGCCTTTGTAAATAAACTTAGTGACAAAACGAAAAAATAAGCCTTTGTATCCTAACAGTTGAACGCCTCAGACAAAACCTCCACTCTCCTGCAATTACAGGTGTTTGTTTGCTTAACCAAAAAACAGACTTGCATTGGAGACATGTCAGTTAATGAGAAGTGAATGCTCTACTGACTTTTGATCATAGGAGAGAAATTAGCATTGCAGTTATTACTGCTTTAAGTTTAATCATTGGCAAAAACAGCAGAACTAATTTTGGCTGAGCAAAGCAATGTTCAGAAAGCTTTGTTAAAGGTGATTTTCAAAGTCCAATAAATGAACCTGCAATACAAGGATGCCAGTGACAATATACACCCAAAAGATCTAGTACATTCACTGCTTGAAATGCACATGATGAATTTTTGTATTTATTCCAAGAACATGCCAACTATATCTGTACTGACTTTTTAAATCTGTTATAACACTAAGAAGTGATAAGGAAAGTTACCTCTGTGACTAATGAGCACCGTTCTTAAAAAAAAATCAGTAGCAACTGTTTAATACAATGGTAAAACACAAAATTGACTATGAAACTACTGATTTTCTAGTAACTTTGTGCATACAAAGAGAAGACCTCCAGTCCCATGTTCCTGCCTTCCACTGACCAGGCTGGAAGACAAACCTGGATGAGGCTGAGCTGATTAGCTGTGCAGCTACGATTACAAAAGCAAAGCAGAGAGCAGGTCTGACTAGGACATTGCTCCAGCACTAAAGGAGTTTTGACCCTGCTCTCACAGTTGCTTATACATTCTTCGTTAAGGGTTCATTGATTAAGTGCACACAAAAAATTATTCTGGGAGTTGAAAATGAGCCAGCTTTGGTTTTGTGCTTTTCTTTGGGCTCCTAAACCTTATTTCCTCACCTGGTGCCAAGATTTGGCAGCATGCAAGATACTCTGCCTTATTCAAGAGCGATCAAATACTCTACAGCCTTCTGAAAAACTATTTCTGATCATACCCTCCCAACCGAGGAGTTGGTCCTTCAGCAATCACTAATATTGGTTACTGCTACCATATCAAAATGATGACATTTTACTCAAACTGTAGTTTTTTTGAGGAGTTTTTTTTTTTTTTTTTTCCCTGTTCTGCATTTTTATCACCAGTGTTCTGGACCAGCTACTGTTGTGGTTATCTTGTTTGATTTTCTTTTCCTCCCATCTCTTTTGTCACTCTCACTTCCAACTGTTTTGAAAAACTATGTATGCTTACTAAAATCTTTAAAATTTTGAATTTTCAATTGGAACCAAAAGAAGGCAATATCAAACATGGTTTTAAAACAGAAGGGGAATGACTAAGTCTGGAAACCACCTCTAAGCTTCCATCTCAAAATGTTCCTCATTAACATGCACATGTGTAAGTTTGAGTGAATTTGCACAAGCTTATTTTGTCCCTCAGACTCTGAAGACCGATTATATTAACAGGGAGGGAGGAATGCCTCTAAAACTGATGAACAGATTTGTTAAGGCTGAAATCGGATTGTCCCTTCACTTGCAGATATATTCCAAAATATTACTCTACACACAATGCACAGATCCTCACAGCAATTACTGATAACATTCCTTTAGAGCTAGTACATAGACCTAAAATGACACACCAAGAAAGGCCAGCCGGCTTAAAGCACGTCAGTACTAAATCAAAGGCAAATTTGTTACTCAATCCCATTTTTGCCCTAAGCAGTAAGTGATAGAGTGCATCTTCAACGCTGATTTAATTTACAATTAGAGTTTTCCTAAACACAATGGCTACACCCTATCTCACAAACCTCATTTCTAACCTTAACGTGTGACAATATGAAAACTGCTGACAAATAATTGACTGCTTTATAATAAATAATACTAAGAATTTTTAAATGCCTCATAAATCCATATTAAATCTACGTTATTGATTTCAGAAAAGTTCATTTCATTTCCACAGCAATATTCCATGATCTGAACACTTAAAAAAAATCACTTTTCTCAGTTTTAACTGTCATTGAAATATCCTTCATTTCAAAGATATCAAGAAATTATCACTATTCATTTTCAATACAAAGCCTCTTACATTTCAGCTGTCATTTTCAAAAAGTCATACTGAAAATAGTGTTTCTAAGCAGAGTTCAGTTGCAGCGTAATAAGTAATAATTTCATCAATTAGCAGTATTCAGCATCCACTGAGAGTTCTCTCACTATTATTTTATTCACAGAGTCCTTTGTGGAAGTAGCATACTAAAGAGATCCATTTATCCTTCAAGGTTTTTCATAAATGTGTCATACATCTTAGAAAACAATTGGTTATTATTCTCGTTCAATCTAAATAACTATAATAACTTCCAGGTGTAAAACCTCTTTTTATACTTCCAATCTTCTTTACTCACATTATGGATCTACATTTTTAATAACCTATTCTAACACTTCTACCCACTTTTACACACGCATTCTGGAGTTTTGCATGAATGCTAGACATGCCTGGAAGGGAGGGTAGCTGGCTTATTGTTAAGAGCAGAATAGAACTGGGTTTCACATAATGCCCTTCAGAATCAAGGCAAAAACAAGCATTTTATAATAAGCTAGATACTAGCATAGATGCTAACGGTGCAAAGGCTGCAAAGGAAAATGCTGCAATTGTTAAATTCCCCAATAGCTTGCTTGCAGTCCTGTGAATTAGAGTCTATTTTATTTCTCCTTCCCTCTAGATCCCTCCACCTATTTATCAGACCAATTCTTCTCACCCACAAGGACATGTCTTGGCTTCTGTCCTTTCACCTCAAGGCTGCAAAATGCTCCCTTCAGAGCACAACATCATCACTCCTTAATCAGCTCACAGAGATGTGACTGAGCAGCATGAAGGCCCCTCTCATAGCTGGAAAAGAGCCCTGTGCAGAGCACACAGCACAACCAAACACCCCTGTCCTTGAAAGAGCAGCCCAGGTTTCTGAGGCTGGTTTCAGGTTTCACATCAGCCTGCTGCTTCCTCTCCAGGTCGGTCAGGCGTTGGAGTGACTGAGGAAACACCGACCAGGAGAGTTCATTTCAACAAAAGACTCAATTTAAGTAAGGCTTGAGAGCACACCTAACAAAATCACAAGACAGAACCAAGGAAAAGCGCACAGTAATATATTAATACATTAGGTACGACAACCTATCTATCCAAAAATGGTGGAGTCCAATCTCCATAATAAATACAAAGCAAATGACACTGCTCATATGACTAATACTTGAAAGAAGAACACCATTAAGAAGAAGAGATTAACTAAAATAAAACTATCAAAGCAGCTTTCAGTTTTTACACCTCATTTCCACATTTTCAAAGTGGTGTGCACAAGTATATCTTTTAAAAACTGCATACACTAGCAAGATGTGCGTCAATCAGACAGCTTGGCTGCCTGGACAGTTCTCTCTTTAATTATGTATATAATTGTTTTTTTAACCTGAAATGAAAGTGGTGGAATGCACCATGATAGCCTTTAACTGATGACTACCATCCCATCTAAATGGAAATATTTAGATTCAACATCCAGATATTTTTTTAATTAGCTTTCAGATGAAGTCACAGTCAAGCATGTCTGCCTTCTACCATTCACAGTGCTGGTGTCAAGTTGAACTGGAAAGGCCAACCATTTCAATGAACTAAAAGAAACGCAATTTTAAGGTCAAGTCACTTGTAACACTTCAGGCAGCAAATGTCACACTGGAAGTAAAATTGAACCTTGACTTGAGCAGAGATGAAAGGCTTGGTATTTCAAGGACTTCATTGTGTTTATCACCTTAAATTTACAAATAAAACACTGTCATCACATATATTAATATTTATCATGTTAATAAAGCTTTCTCAAGCTATATGTGTAAATACTGGAAACATTTTTAAAAAACAAAACACTTTCATAAGCAGGCTTAACCTAATTTCAAACCATGAAATTTCTGCAAGACTTAAAGATACTCAAAATTCCACATTGACTTAGTCAGGCATTTCTGGCTGTGGTAAGAGACCAGATGTTTCACAAAACAGTCAAAGTATTATGACAGAGGGCAGAAGTGAAATTGCCCAGCCTGGTCCACAGCATGAAAAAATGCATGGTTTGCTCTGTTTGTTCTGAAACTACACATCACATGCCTGGAAGTGCTCCTCCCCGTTCCCCAGCCCGAGCCGTGCTACCCAAGCACTTCCCACTTACGGTTTCCAACTCTACAGCTATAAGACAGGGTGAGCGTCCAGCACCCTCACTGCACCAGGGATACGGTAACACCTGAGGGAGTTAAAGCTCCTCCTGCCTTTGACAAACACCTATCACTGTTTAATACGGACCCTTCATTTACCCTAAACCCTTCACAAACACACCTATTGGCTTGATACAGACAAGCTATTCATTCAGATGATGGCATTTCCATGGGAATAAACCCCCACTATGTTGTAAATCAGTCTTGGATGGTTAGTCAGGGATTTCTATGTATCAGAACTACATCACAAAGACTCTTGTATTCCTCCTTCTTGCAAGGAAAACACAGTTGATCCCTACGGTGTAAATCTGGGCTGAGAACAACCTAACTGCCTAATAGCTTATCATTAGGATAACACCAAGAAAAAAAAAAATCCTATACATATCATGACCTAAACAGTCACAAAACATACTTGCTTTGGCATTTCAGCCTCAGAGTCTATTCTGTTTTTTGGTGGTGGTGGCATTTTTTCCCAATATTTAAAAGAAAATTGCCCACTTGAATCATATGTTCTTTGTTATCTGCAACAGCAAAAATGATGTGGGCATTTCCTATAGCTGTACCAGTCCATGAGCAGAAAAAAGGGAATTTAAAGTAAAGCTTAAGACCCAGTGTGAACCACCTGGACAATTTTAATGCAAAATATTTTTCTTATTTCCTAAAAAACATTATTATAAGAAAACCAGACAGTTTATTTCTTCCACTTACTCTTTTCACTTCTTTCTTCCCCAGTCCCAAACTGACCTGGATATATCTGACGTTTATTTATTTACATTTTTAATTATGGCATCACATTTGAGCTGCATACAGACCAAGACAACAAAACGCCCACCAAGATCTGCACAGCCGATCTCTGTTGTCATTTTCCAAACTGATGCTCTCCATGCATAAGGACGCCAGAGATTTACGCCGTGCTGATCTGCAAGAAGAATTCTGCCCTTCGTATACCAATGATAGCAAGTGAAAATTAAAGGAATTTGAATAACATGCCCACACAAATGCCACTCTCTGAGCCTCTGATAAGACATTTACAGCCAAAGGTTTCCTAATCCCAAATGTTTGATTTCCTTGCCAAATCACATACTTGCTGAAGTCTCATATAAAGGCACAAATCCTGCTCTTCACAAAGGCAACGGCACAGGGCAGGGAGCAGTGTGTGTAACACTGTACTGATGAAATAAAAAAGGAATAGAAATCATATGCTAATAAGAGGAGGGAGGTTGCCAGGCAACCAGGGAGGGAGAGAAAGCAGGTTTTGATGTGAACTCTGTTCTGCCAAAGGGCTAGCAAAGCCAGAACACACGGGGCACAACCAACCCGGCTTGTCTGCAGTCACCAGCAATTCCAGCTTTTCTCAACATTTTAAGTAGAAGCCTGTCCTCAAATTGGTGCCAGCTATGTTTGTGCTTCACGTGTCATTTTATTGACATGGACAAAGTGGCATAGGATAGGATGGACAGTAGATTGACATGTACATTGGAAACAAAGCAGCACCTGCCTTTGACTAACACCAATTACACCAGGCACATGTACCAACTTGCAGGACAAAGGCAGCTGTGCACCCTTGGTCCAAGCAAATCCCATTCCGCCAGGCACAGCCACACCTCTGAACTTCACCAAAAACTACACAAGTTCTGCCCTGCTGTGAAAACTGTACTCTTCAAATGCCTCTCCAAAGAGCACCCCGCACCACGGCATTCCTGGCATGTGACAGGCAAAATCTTGCCCCACACATCTCAGAGCCCCGCACCAACATGTAGTTCTTCTACCTTAAACGACGCAACAGCTGGGCATGGTTAAAATAAACACTAGAAAGAATAACATTCAAGTCCAGTCTACAACCAAGTCATCATGAAGTCCGTTCACCTAACAAAAGGGAAAATTAATTTCAGTTTCTTTTTGTTTTCAGAACCGATCACTGCAGCGACAACTGTCACAAGTCTTGTAATAGCTGGTGTTTCCCATGAATCTCAGCCATGAGAAAGGGTGAGAGCAGCAGGTCTTTTTTTCAAGGAGTATCTTATGATCTTCATACAAACAGTAAATTAAAAAAAAAAACATGGGAAAGGAAAGTTTATTTCATGAGTAACATTGAAATTCAAAGGCCAAAGAAAAATGAAAAGCACAAGAGTTGTTTTTTTTTTTTTTCTTTTAATATCATTACTTTGGAGGGCGACTGAATTTCAGTGCTAAAATTTAGCAGACTCTGCAGTGGAGACAAGACTTTACACAACCCTTTGAACATCAACAGGATTTGAACATACAACATGAAAAGACAAATCTCATACAGAAGACTTTCCATCCTACTTACCAGACCAAGTTTTAACCTCGAGAGCAGATCTTGTTCATTTCTCCAAGACTGACATTGTAACCATGGTCTACAATCTCCTATGAGTACATAGTAATCATGCTGTAATTACTGTTCTACTCAGCTAAGAGGTTACTACAACAAAACCACTAAAATGATAGAAGAGCACTTTTGTTTGATCAATTTCTCTGAAGTGAAATGGGAAGTTTTGTTTCCTCACTGAACGCTCATCAAATGACCCTAAGCAGACAGAGCTATCAGGCTGGGACTGCCATCTGATCATCATACCCAGCTACAAAGCATTTACTTAAAAAAAATAATTCTGCACATTAAAACTTCATTATAGAACTTCAAACAAATAGTGGGTATCTAACACAAAGAGAGACTGTAACAGTTGAAGCTTTTTAAATAAAAGTTTGGCCTAGATGAAAGAAAGCTAGCTTCAGCTATTTATTCACAGAACCTTTTCCTGACAGTTTTCAGAGCCATGTTGACTAGTAGGATTCCCTATCTTACAGAAGGTTTCCTTTTTTTTTTTTTTTTTTAAAAGCACTATATTTTTCTGTCCTTGCCCTACCTCCCAGGACACCAGGCTTAGCTCTCAGCTGTACCTTCGCACCTTTGCTACATGCAGCCTTTTCACTCAGTTCATTTGTACTGGGAGAAAAATAAACCTGACAAGAGAAACTTGCCTAACTTGCTCTCATAGCCCATGCTTTCCAGCACTCACTAAGGTAAATATCCCAGAGAAAGAACCTTCACTGCTGTCAAATCTGCTACGTTTACAACCTACAGTAGCCACGTTGCTTAAATAAAGTCTTCTTCCCCAGTGTACCAGAGCTGAGGCGTGCTGCCCTCAGCGATAGGCCCGAACAGGCCACAGCCTCGTTCCACCTTCATCAGCAGCCTTCACCTTGCTGCTGACCAAACTAAAACCTACATGAATATGCCTGCAGCGCACTCAGGAACTCCTGAAGCTGCCTGTGTCCTTCCTAAAGTCAGCACCCACCAGGCATGGTCTGGCCCTGAAGAAACCATCCGTTTCACGCCAAAGCTGATGTATTTTCTACAGCTTTTGTCCATAATGAGCAACAACAACTCATTTGTACCTACAGACTACACCACCACAGAGAAGGTGGTGGTCATTAAAGCAAGAATTACAGCAAATGTCAGCTCAAACATAAAACCAAATAAAGCTACATGGATGAATTCTATAACAACTTTTCAAACAAAAAGTGCTAAATTTCCTGTTGGTGTTCTAGGTTTGTGATGACAGTGTGGCAAAGTTATTTCTACTCTGGTGAAAAGCAGCCCTCTCCAAGGGAGGCTGGCAGTCCTCCTTACTCTTTCTGTCTGTGCAGCAGTTGACAAAGATGTAGGAAGGTATCCAGCAACCAACCATCACCAGATGAGAGGACCAAAGGGACCACAGAGACACTGAAGCCTGCCAGCCATGCAAGCAGAGCAGGTGGTTATTACCCAGGGGGATATTGCTATGCACTCTGCTCTAAAATGTCTGGGACTGATCTCAAAATGCTAGTTATTTTGACGGTTCTGGACTTTGATGGGAATGCAGTCAGGAGAACATACACAGTTGTGTCATCTTGCGTGAACTCAAGAAACCAAATTAAGATTCAAATGAATTAAGATTCTATTCAACATTTCACAGTTTAGCGATTCTTTAATTCTTGAGTACTTGATCTGACACTTTAATTCTTTAAAAAACCCTAAAGTTTCCAGGAGAAATAATTATGAATGGTTTACATACATTCATATTAAAGAAATTGATTAATAAAAAAAAGGAAGGATTTCTTTCCCAGAGTATTCTTGAAAGAGGTATATGTATGAGGTTGGTAAATAATATCTGGAGTATTTAAATACCGACAAAAAAAATAAAGTGTTTGGGTTTTGTGAGTTTGTCTGTTCACTGTTTGTGTTTTAACTAACATTTCCTGGAAAAAACCTTATATTTAATCTCAAAAGCTCCTAGTTCCCCTCAATGCAGAAGTAGACTTTTAGAACAATAGCATCTGTGTGATTTTTTTCATCTCCTTTAGTAAGACAGTGCTATGGCTAAGCCAACCATGGCAGATGAGATTCCTTGGGGACAACTTCCTGGATATTTTTTTTTTTTTAAACTTGAGAACTGGCTGTGATTTTAGCAGATCCTAGCACAGATTCTTGGCTCCCTTTTAACCAATGACATCAGTTTTTCATATGGCATTAGCTATCTAAATGAATTATAAAGCAGAATCAGCACTCCAAAGGTCACATTTAATCTTTTAATTATATGAACTATGTTGTGTGAGAGGCCAACCATTGAGATAAATATTCTTAGAAATCTGGTTGTTGAGCAGGGAAGTGCATCTATGCGAGCCCTAGGAGCATAACTTGAATGTTTTGGTCACTTTCTTGGCTGCAGTATAAAAACTGAACAGAGGATTTTATGAAAATTATTTCTCTACAGTGAGATAGGCTTAGCTAATATGCACTTTCCCTACTTCAAATATAAAAATAAAATACATTTCAATGGAAAATACACTACATTCTTTTTTTCCCCAAAAGAAGTCAAATGGGGGAGGGTGGGGGGAGCTGCAATTAGACTATCAGTAATTATTGATATATTCATCTGGGAGACAAATCATAGTGACTAAATTTAGTCAAACAGATGGGGAAATGACAATATATTTCGTTAGAAGCAGCCTGCCTTTATTTTCTTGCTAATTTCAATGAGCATTGCAAACAAAAGTGACACAGGAAGATACTGAGGAAAGTTTGCATTTGCAACCTGAGAACAATGTAAACACTAATCTGTTTCAAAATCCACCTTCCCTATCACGTAGTGCTGCTGCTACTACCAACACGTGGCCCCACAACACCACATTGTTCTTCGGATGAGTCATACTTACCTACAAATGCAAAACAACACTCCCAGAAATAGCGTGTTAAAAAAATAAATAAATGAGCAAAGTACTCAAAAGCCTTTACTGTTGAAATCAAACTTTTGTAATAAAAAATGAACTTCAACACTTAAAGAAAAATCCCAGGTCTGCCACCCTGAAAACCCTGAGCCGATAAAACAGACAGTACCCATTCCCTGACACAGTGCCTCCCTAATTTCCAGGAGGACTTGGACAAGTTTGTTCTTCCCGTTCGTTCCACGGTTCAGTTTTGTCAGTGTCTGTAAGACCATTTCCGGCCATTAGTCACGGTTTGAGGAGCAGCTCGGTTAGGACAGGAAGCGGGCACACGAACTGCTGACAGGAGTCAGTCCACTGCTGCGTGTGCCGGTCCCTCCGTGAGCTGCGGCTGCTCCCCCAGACCTGGAGCTTCAACCTGCACGGCATGCCACGGCAACAAGTTGTGTCGGGCTGGAGAGAAACCTCGAGATGAGTCGGTGCACTGCCACTTGGTCCTCCTGGGCTCCCCAAAGCCGCTGAAACTTAGAGCCGGGCAGGGCCGGGCCGAAGCCGCCCCGTGTCACCGCCGGCCGTGGCAGCGGCACAGCGCAGGTGACAGCGGTCACTGCTGAGCCTGGCCAAAAGCCCCAGGGCCGGGGGCGCTAACAGCCGCTGGCAGCGAGGGCGCTGCCGAGGGGCGAAGCCGAGGCCGCCCCCCGCGCCCAGCTGGGGCCCCCCGAAGCCTCCTCAGCATCCCCCGAGCTGCTCCGCCCCGCTGGGACCCTGCCCGGGCGGCGGGGCTGGGGCTGACCCCGTCCCGGGGACACGGGGCTCGGCCGAGCTGGAGGGGAGGGATGGGGAGGGGAAGGGAGGCCCGGGGGCGGCGAGGAGGAGGGGAGACACCGCCCCCACACGCCCCTCTCCGGGGCGACGCCTGGGAGCCTCTCGCAGCCCCAAGCGGCTCCCGGAGGGGACACCGCCCCCGGACAAGGGCCAAGGCTGCCCGGTGCCGGGGCTGCCCTCGGGGCACGGCGGCGTGGAGCCCCCGGCCGCCGCAGCCAAAACTTTGCCGGGCACCGCCGCCGGGCTGAGCCCCCTCCCCGCCAGCCGCACGTCCCGGCGGGACGAGTGGGTACCTCAATGTCCACCGGGTCCCGGCTCAGCACCCGAGCCATGGTGTCCGCACCGCCACCGCCTTCCCCCGGCTCCCCGCAGTCCCGGAGTGGAGCGGAGCGCGGGAGGAGGCGGAGCCGCCAGCCCGGCCTGCAACGCCCAAGTGGGCGGGCGCCCCCCGCCGGGACCGGGCCGGGGCCACCCGGGGGGGGTCACGGAGCGGCCTGAGGGGAACCCGCCGCGGGCCCGTAGCCCCGGCCCGGCCCGGCCCTGCCCTGCCGCCACGCACCAGGGCTCGGCCCCCAGGCACAGCCCTGCCGCCCTCGGAAGCGAAGCGGAGACGCCGCTAGTCTCCTGCCAGTAGTTTCTCCCCAGGGCCTCCTCCTTGAGGAGGCTTGAAAACGCCGCGAGCCAGCGCCACGGCCAGCAGCACCGCTCAGGGACTCAGTTCCTCAAGGCGACCCGGGTGCGGAGACAGGGCGCTTTTTGGCATGGGGCACAAACCTGCCCCCTCGGTGGTGGTGCTGACCCAGGTTGTCCCCGAAGCTCCTCAGGGGAACCTCAACCTTCCCTCAGCCCCCCTGCTTCCCTGCCAGAGGGAGCGCCCCAAAGGGCGGCAGCCAGGTGCTGCGCTCTCTGAA
Organism: Cygnus atratus; assembly: GCF_013377495.2. Taxonomy (NCBI): domain Eukaryota; kingdom Metazoa; phylum Chordata; class Aves; order Anseriformes; family Anatidae; genus Cygnus; species Cygnus atratus. Next base: position 2,610,609 of record NC_066369.1, read on the forward strand.
GTCTCCTCTCTCTCAGAGAATGATTGTTTAACACCACAAAGACAATATTTACCATATCTTTGAAACAAACATTCCCACTGCAACATATATACAAAGAAGTCTGTCTTTGCTACCTTAAGACAGCAAAAGCAAGTGTTCTCCCTTTGGGAAAACAAAAACACTCAGCAGATCACAGCATCAGTTTCTAGACAGCACTTTCAGGTAGCCCTACCTATGATCCCCAAAAGTACTTTAGAGCTTTTCTCTCCATTTCACAAGAATACAGGAGTTTCAATTACAACCAGTCTTTGATTTTCTTATTTGCAGGTCAAGCAATTTCTTGAATTCTCTCTCCCCCTTCTCCAAAGAGAATTACGGATCTGGCCCTCAGCGTGCTTTATTACAATACTCATTTTATCCGGTTAGCTCTCAAACCTACCCTTCTTTATTACAGTATGAAAAGGATTTTTTTAAAGAGTTTTCCATTCTTATTTGCTTTATAAAAAAAGACTGAAAAAGTGTAAGTAGCTTTGACACTCATGTCCCTTTGGGTGCAACAGAAGACAGCTTTGCTTTTCCTCTTTCTTTCAGGTCTCGAGAGAATGCCTTTCTCAGAAGAGCGTGGATTTTCTTTTTCCTAATTATATTTTTTTCTTTCTATCTCCATAAATGAGCACTTTTGAGATGCCCAGTGGAGACTGTTTACCTTGTAAGATGTGGAGAAGTAAGGTTGTGGTCTTTTGTGTCTCAAGTGAGAGCTCTTTCCTCAAGTCTCTTCCAGCACTATCATGTAACAATTCCTGCTGATTACAATCACCCATGCAAAGTAGTTAAACTGTTGGCAAGAAAATCAGAAGCAGCGTCCCCTGCATTGCTGAGCACTTATTTGTAACATTTCATTAATATCAACTTTGCTGAGTGGCTCAGTGATCTCTGGTACTAGCTAGCTTCCTCAGTGTGTTTGCTCCTGACCTACAGCAGTATATGGGCAGCTATACAAGTGTATTAGGCCCATGAGCCATTTTCATGAGGAATATTTTCAGATATAGGAAATACACCACTTTGTGTCCAACTGTCTACAGCTCACGTTTGCATACATTTGTTCTAAATACACAGCTATATTAGAAGAGACTAGCAGCAGCCACTGGACTCTAGTTATCCTATGCCCTGCCAGGTTTTCAGCTGTTATGAATAACACCCTTTTGAGAAGCCTCCACTTCTTTGGGAAGATATCACAGCCATTTTCTCTTTAGCTCTGCAGGTTATAAGTCCTCCATTACTCCCACGTTATGTACCAAGTCAAGTGGACCTGACACCTGTAAGATTGCTGCCCTGTTGAACAGTAACATTTAAATGTCATAGAAGTAGCTTTTTCCCCCTCCAAATGAAGCAGGGGTTATTTGCCAGTAAGTACAGGGTTAGAGAAATGGATTTGGAGATCTATCCATACACCTGCCTAACCTCACATTTTGTAGTTCTTGTATACCCTCCCACACATATCTCCTGGCCTATCTGTAAGCCATGGCAGGCAGCCAGCCTGTGTCAGGCTGCTGCAGGTGCCAGCTCCCCCCAGCAGCTCTGGAAGGCTGGCCTTCCCTTGGACCACTCTTGTGATCTCTGGATTCGCAACTGTGGCAAATAATGCTCTTATCAGCACTGAGCATCTATACAGTGAACTTTGTTTCAGGAAATAAATGAGCAGAAAAATGGAGGCATGCACAACATCCATCAGAATACAAGTATTCCCACTTTCCTAAAGCAGAAGTTATAAGAAATTTTGCAAAGTGTTACACAGCCTAATATAGCTCGGGCTTTTTCCTGGAGTGCTAAGACTCTGTTTTCCCCTTCCCCTCCCCCAGCAGGGCTTTGAATGCATCAGAAAAAGCATAGGTGCTGAAGACCTAACTTTCACTTCTGACATGAAATGCTGTTGATGCCTGATTGAGTTATAGGCTTTTGAAAATTGCCATAAACCTTTTGTTCCTTGCGCTCTTCAGGTAAAAGTTGTTCACATGCCAAAGAAATAATTGCACGTGAACTTTCTCAAAAAGCCTTCAGGCAGTCACTGCTACCACGGCAGCAACCTCCTGGTGTGGGGAATGGCTGTTTTGCTGGAAGGGCAGAGCAGCCAGCAGTGAGCAAAGCCATGCCCTTCAGACTCGAATGGTTCCAGGAACACAGCCTGCAATCTAAAACAAGAGGTTCCTCTCCTCCTCCAGCCACTGCAGTAGTTATTCTGCAAGTTTAAAGGCTAAACTGTAGCTCTGAAAGTTCAGCATTCAAATTCTGGCAGTGATCTATTAGTGAGCCTAGAGGTCTCAGTGTACTGACATATCATACAAGTAACTTCCCACTTTTTCCTCAAAAAATGCCCCTAATTCACATCAGTTCAAGTGTTAGAAAGACAGGATATTCCAGACTATAATTTGCTGTGCAGTTGGTAACTTAGAACCACTGTACTGTCTTCAATCACACATGATTTTTACTGCAGGCCCAGTCTCATCTCATTGCACATGAAGAGTGATGGTTACAGTCTCATAGCTAACATCCACCGACACCTGTATGCCTGATTTCGCAACCCAGATTGCTCATCACACTTTAGGGGGTTTGTCTCTCAAATTCATGGGATTTGAGAAAGCCTGTAGTGAGCCCAAGTTGCTGTCTTATACCTTCTTTGAGCATCTATGACGGTGCACGGATTTACACCTCGGTTATTTGCTTCCACTGTCTGGCTTGTCAACTTCCATGTTCAGCAGTCTAAAGATGATATATCCCATATGCAAATGGTCCAAGAGAAATTAAATTAACAAAATGCCATGAAGATGACAGGCTTCCTCTGAAGACTCCCTACAGCAACTCAGATGTGAGTTTGATTGCTTCCAAATCACTATTAGCGTAAAGTTGAAAGAAAGAGCTCCACTGATTCCAGTGTCAGGTTCATCAACCCTGAAGACATCTGCTGCATGTCTTCACTCTACTGTGTCAAGGAAGAAACAAGTGCATCTACTATGTGAAGCTGGAGTGTGAGAGGCAAAAGTTTTACTGTACTGTTTTCTGAAAGGTCTGTAAGAGCCATAGACCAACTCTGTCACCCTTCGCCCTCCTTCATCCTAATCCAATCCATTGGGATTGGCATTCAAAAGCTAATTTGAGAAGTCTTGCTTCCACTACCTCTCCTAAATAGCAGTATTTTGGTATTGGGGGACATACAATAACAACTTCATGCATTTCCTTATCAATTTAGCAAAAATGTTCAGCTTAAAACATTCACAGTAATTATTTTGCTTTACTAATCTGCTCTATTACAATTGGACAGTGCTCTTCAGAAAGGGTAGCTACACAGAATAACCTAGGGTATGGTACAGTACAGGAATACAAATGTTCTTAAGCATAGGATATACATAATTATTAATTCTGTTAGGGGGGAAAACCCTGACCTTACTCAGACAGCCTTTGGGCATGGAATTGTAAAGCACAAATAGACGAATAAATAACAAAATGGCCACCATGTGAGCTTTGATAAGTGTCCAAATGCATTTTAAACTAAGATGAACTGTTCTTTAGTGAGACCACTAATTTATTCCAGCCATCTGTGGCAGTGTAAACAAAAGCTTGTCTCCCTAAACTGCTTTATAATTTTATTTTTAATGTAGCAAGGACTACAAGTTTCAACATGATTATCTTGGGGAAAAAGTTAAGCAAAAAGAACCCACATTTTCACACCACAAACGTCTTTTGATAATCACTATCATGCAATTCAAAGAAATATTAAAAAGTAAAACTTGTTTCTGGCACAGCATAATGTTTTCCTTTTTAAATGCCACCAAATGTTTCTTTAGGATATTTTAGGGGATAGAAAAATCTGGCTTTTTTCTTCACTCTCCAGTGATGACATCTGTAGACAAATCCAATATTTATTACTAAGCTTGAGAACTGCTAAGTCAATGACCTGGGTTTGCACTGATCCAAGAGCCTTTTCTCCACAGGCACACCTCATTCTTTTCAGTCCCCTAATGTGCTTCACATGTTGCTGGACCTTAGCTAAGTAGAATAGTCAAACAATCCCAGCATTTATAAGGTAAAACATATATACATTTAATGTGAGTCTTCCCTGGAGAAAAGCTCTTAGAGATCTCAGATAAAGATGGGACTTGGGGGCATTCACCTTCTTCCTCCCTACATCTACGGTACTTTACAGGAAGAGTATGCTGGAGATCATTTTAGAGAAACTGAATAGCTGTTCAGTTACATCAGACCAGATTATTCTTTATGGACAAAAAATGAAATTCACTACAGAATCTTAAATTTTGGAATAATTGAGTTTACAATGACACATCCTGTTGTGGTGCCAGGGGTGTGACATTAGTCTCCTTCAATCCTGGGTGTTAAAAGCAAAGGCTGCTATTTTCAAAATCTCTGGGATAAGAAGAGCATAAAACAAGCTTTGTTTTGGAGGATCAAATCATTTGCAGTGAAGCCCAATACACTGTGTTATTTTTATCTTCTACATCCAACAGGTTTCTGACAAGGGTCAGGTCTGCCTATCAAGTGAGACCTGGTTCAGAACCAGTTCATTGTGCAGCAGAAGTATGACAATGATATTGAGTTCTTCTGGGATGTGAAAGTCCCTGTTGATTCCAACCAGCTGGCTCTTGTTCCAGCTGGCCTTGCAACCCTCACTTCCCCTTGCAGAGGTTTCTAAGTCTCCAAGAAATCAGACTACAAAGCCATTAGAGAAAAGGCTTACTACATACCTAACTTCTGGCAACAGCGTATACTTCTCCGTTCAGTTATTAGAGATGGTGACTTACTGCATAGCTTATGACCATGTAAAAGTAACTACTTCTGTGCTTGGTTTTAAAGAGAAGCATGCAGTGAGAGAAGAGTCAGTTTCTAAAATAGACAACTCAAAAAGTGTATTCACTGAGCTATTAGTATTTCAATTTCTCCAGCAATGGCAGGAGCAACAACATTAGATTTAAAAAAATAAACAAGGTAAAAACTGGCCTTTTGAATTATTTAGAAAAACTCTAGTATTTACTACCAGTCTCTATAGTTGCAGCATAGCTGGTTTCAACTTTGACAGTTTTTCAAATGGCTCATGAAACGAACATTTGACAAATAAATCAGCTATTTGCTTAAATGATTACTATTCTGTCAAGAAAAACTACCACCAAATTAACATCCCTGAAACAAAAACTGATAGTGTTTAGATTTTTCTTATTTAGTAGTTCAAAAGAACAGGTTTGTAATTTCCTAAAGGGACACTGAACTACTGATATTCTTTTAAGAAACTGCAATTAGTCCTTTGACTTTTTAATACATCCATCCCTATCATGGCTGAAATCTCAACCCTACTTGGCAATGCCCAATGACCAGCAACAGCAGCTTTAGGCTAGGTTAGTATTGTTTTAAAGCCTTCAGCTGTGTCCTGTGACCAAACAAAAGTCTTTGACAATCATTGCACAACTATTAAGTACTGATGAGATGAGCACTAAAAAAAGAAAAAACAGCAGCTACTTGGTACTATATGCTAGTCCCATAGAAAGTCAACTCAGTAGGCACATTTACCAGAGAAATCTTAGTTTTAACGGTGAACTCACAGTTGCCACCTTGCACGATTTCCTAATGTGAGCATTTTCCTTCTCCCTAGCATATATATAAATGCATAACATTCCCAAAGGAGACTGATTGCACAGAGATGACAATTTACAAGTCACACTAGTTGTTTAGCTGTGTCAGAGCATGTTAGCATTATCTTAACAAACATCTTCTCATCTAGAGTTATTATTCTACACAAAAATTACAATTTGATTCTTGATGTTACTTAAATACATACTGGACTGCCATTAAGATATTTTTCTCCCTCCAATAGTGCTCTATGTCAATACTAAACAGGACTCCACACATTTCACCAAGCTCTTTGCATGCCCGAGTTGCTTCCCATAGAGAGTTCCACCTATTTGCAATTGATTTACACTGTCCTGCAACTTCAGCATCTGTGGCCACGCAGTAAAAAGTGTGTATTGCTCCTTCTGAAATATTTAAACAGTTTAAAGGCTGCAACCTGAAAGTCATTTTCTGAAAAGAGGCTATACTTTTCTCCAGGTCTTTACAGTACTCAGTACAACAGACCTCTACCTATCTTGGATTTTATACAGTATTTGACAGCCTTCAACACTAATAAACACAGATAAGCAACCTTAATATTTTGTTTAAGCCAAGTCAAGCAATGACATATTGTTAAGAAAAAATGGTTCTCTGGTGCTTTACATTGTATAAACAATTGCTGTAAAATAAGGGAGTGCTTGGGGTGGAAACATTATGACAAAGGCCCCAAAACTCCAAGGAAGCTTGTAAAGCAATACCAGTCCCAATGCTTCCTTTACTAAAGCCCTACAACAACTTTGTCATCTCCCAGTTGTTGAAAAACATTAACTCCTTATCAGATAGGAGTTAATACACTATCAAAGGCAGCTTACTGTGTTAGAATTTGTGTTCTTACATGCTGTGAATGCACATTTCACTTAGTTGTCAATTAGTATTTAATTACTGCTCATAACCTTTTAACCAGACCCACTAAAATGTTAAGATGCACAAAAAGCCATAAGGATCCACTCTAATGTGCACATTTGGCTCCCATTAATCATAAGAGATAGAGCTTGCTAGGAAGGTATATGTGTATAAACACATGCACCTGTGTATATACACACAAACACAAAACCACACAGACTTCTGCTGTGGATATTTTCTTATTGGAAGTTGGAATGTCAACCAACCAATATTTATTCATTGGTAACCCGAATAAGTCTATATCTGCCCTTTCACCAAGGCAGAGAAATGCAGATATAAGAGAATAATCATTATTACCTTATGTTATACTCAGTTACACATGATAACTTGACTTCTCATTTTAGGCCATTACCCTTTTTGCTCTGTAGCTTCTAGTGAGTAAAAAAGGGCAAAAGCTTGACTAAGTTTCCTATAGGAGAATTCAAGTAAATTTATCCTCCCTACCTTGCTACAGAGCTGATTTGTACCCAGGAACTTTTCAACTGCGGTTTCCTGACTTCCACTTTCAGGTATTGCATGTGGCTGTAACTCTCTACTGCTGATGTAAGATAATGGATAGAAACGAGCCACAGCCTTGATAGTTGACTGGAGAAGTGATGCTCAGGTAATATGATCAACCTCTGAGTGTATCCCTATGTCCTTGCTAAAATTCTAGGTTGATGGCAAGCTAGTCATCTGTCTTGAACTGTTCTGAGCAAATTTCAGAAGATTATTTCACCATTTCAGAAATAGCAAACTTCACAATCGCCATAGCTATTGCCTTGTCAAGGTTGAAATGAACAGGAGAAATTAATTCCAATCCAAGGACCCTGCAAAATATGGACAAGACATTATTTTGCTGCCACCCTAGCTTAAGATAGCAATTGTCAATAGGACAAACAGCCTGCATCATTATTTTCTAATTTAATCAAGGCCATATTAGATCACTACTTCAGATCAAGTGGAGTCAATTTGATCAGAAATCTTTGAGTTAAAACAGATTCCTTCTGGAAGTTAACCCTTTATGACAAGCTTTGTCCAATGTAAACCATGTTATTTCCACTGAAAATGACTACTGCTATAGAAGACACACCACATTTAAAAGAAACACTCTCGCACAAAATAAGACTGGATTGGAAATAAAATAAGACTCTGATCTCATGCCTAAAATTGTGGATTTCAAACAGATTCAAAAATTTAAGTTTTGTTTTTGTTTCCTCCAAAATCAGTTCTTCTACCATTCTGTTCTTTACCTACTGTTAGCATCCGTAATGCCAGTCAACCTCATAAAAGATTTGTAAAAGTGTGTATGAAAGGCATTTGTCTTAATTATCACATACTGTTTTTTACATTCCCCCCCCCCCCCCCCCCCCATATTATATTTGAAGTCTCACACAGGAAAACTTTCATGGAAGACTGAAACATATGCTTAACATAAAATTACTGTATTGTTCTGGGTGATATTTACCTCATGCACAGTCAGATATTCAAAAGATATATGTCATGGTGCTTGTGGAACTGTCTACTTCTTATACAAATGAGCATCAAAGTAAAAGATTTGGGGTTTTGTTGGTGATCTGGGTATTTTTTTGCTTATCTTTTCTTTGTTTTAAACATTATGTGCAGCAGAGCTCCTTCCTCAAGTTTGTACCAATTATCACTTTTTTTGTGGTAGCACCTACACATCCAAGATTTTATTCTAACTGCAGAATCATCTCTTACCATGGAAAGTTTTGGCTGAACTGCATTCAACCTTCCTGCAGAAGTACCTGTAGTTAGCTGGACTACAACCACAACAGCTTACTTGGAATGCGTGATTTCCACCTGGCTGGACTCATGGAGAAAGAGAGGAGGACAGAAAGTCTTTTTAGCCCACACAGCAAGTTCCTGCTTCAAACATTACAAAAACTTGAAGGATCCCTCCCACATGCCTCAACACCTATATTGATAGCTTCTATAGCCAAAACATTTTTAAAGCTTGTCAAATACTGACGATGAGATTGTATATATATGCACACTTGTCATTTCACACTTATTGACAGCAGAGAACCTATATCACTGTCAGTGGGTACGTTCATTATAAAGCTGAAATGATCATAATATTATAGGATGTAAAAGGTTTTATTTTTTCCCCTCAGTCACAGAAGAAATTAATCATCATCATATAAATAAAGCTACTGTAAATACCAAAGTCAATGGAGCTATGGCAATTAAGATTGACTAAGGAGCTCCCCCCGCACACAGCCAGACCTGCAGTTGAACTACATTGTAACAGACTGGCTGGCCCATCTGTTTGTTATGCTTGTTTGTTATTCTCCCATCATATACTTAAACTGTCAACTCTGTTTTTGGGTTATATGCTTTGCAAGTACATACCAGTCATTTAAAAATGAGGCAGGGGCCCACCATTAAAGCCATGGTAACAGAATCTGCCTCGGATCTGATGTTACATTGCTTGAGTAATGTGATACTGAGGAATTGCTACGCACTACAGATGTAGGTTGTGATCCTGCAAGGGACAAGCCTTAGAATCAGCAGGATGCATTTGAGAGGATGCAGAGTCATGCAGAGAGACATAGCTGGCTTTGCTTCCTCCAGTAAGGCTTTTGTTCCTTTTAAGTCTGCACCTCCATCTCATACTACTTCCACCGAACAAAATGAAGAGTCAAATATTTCTAGTCTACTAGTCCTAAGCATAACCTTGAAGCGTTTCTGTAACAGGAATAGTACACTTGGGATAACAACTGCTCTAAGTTCTACATAGATTTGTGAGTTTTGGTAAACTGTATTATAGGTCCCCTCCTCCCCCCTTCCACCCACCCCCTTTAAAGCTTAAATAAAGCACTTTGGAAAAAAAAAAAAAAAAATCAAAAATGCATAGAATCTCTTCACCAAAACCATATTCAGTTGGAGGAAAATATGGTTTGCAAGTTAAGATTTCCATAACTTCATTTAATTTTTGATGTGATTTAGGGCTCTGGCTGTGGATTGTGATTTTGAATTTCAAAAGCAGTTATTCTTGCTATCTACCAACTATGAAAAGTTATATTTTACCACCAAAAATATTGTAATGAACTAGTTCAAGATTTGACAGTCTACACCAACGATTTTGTAATTTTCTTGTGCCCATAGTTGAAGGCATTTTATTTTCAAAGCATATCTAATATTGCAGAAAGTCTGTCTAGGTGTTTGATGATAATTAGCTAGAAAATTAGCCCACTAGAAATGTTATTCATCAAAGTACCATTGAGTCCTGGGAAGATTGCAAACCTTCATTGGAAAGTTTCTCAGAGGCAAGCTTCTTGGTTATGTTTAAATTATATGAAGTATTGATTAAAGTCAATTAACTTTTGATAACTTAAAAGGTAAACCAAACCATTCACATTTTATTTTAAGGGAACATCTAGGGCCAGATTCTCCTCAGTTAGGGCTCAATTGTGCTGCTCTGCAGTAGCCTGAGAGGCTGCTATTGAGAACAATGGTTGCTTCTACCCTGTCCCTGCAAGCCTCAAAGCATGGGTGGGGTTTCTCCACAGATGACTCGGTGTCCTCAGCTGTGCTTTCACAGTGCCAGAACAGGAGGCGAAGGAGAGTGGTGGTAATGCAGTAAGCTCAGCATCAGGGGAATGCTGGTGGATTAAAGCTTCTTTTGCAACAACTTTCAGAACTACAGCATGTGCTTTCCATTCTTCAATTTAGAAAGTATTTAATTTCTGTATACTGAAAAATTCTATAAGCCTGGCAGCATCATTATTTGATGATGTTTCCTGCAGTATTTGTTGTTTCTATCTCAAAATATGGTACATATTCATAAACCAAGGCATTCACTGATGAAACTTTGAGGGATTAATTTTGCCCAATCATCTATAGCTGCAGTAAAGCCTTACATCTTCCAGTGAGGATGTCTTTAGCTATCCCAAGCCAGGGAGCAAAGAGTTTCTCCTCAGATGAGGAAGCTACTGCATATGACATGAGCCTACTGAGACATCCATCTGCGTTAAGATTTCTTGAACCATCTTTCTGGATGGCTAAATAGCCCTTGACTCCACAAGCAGTCATGTCCCACCACCCTCAAGGAGCTGAACTTAAAGGAATACGGTATGTGAAAGGAGTTGAAAATAAACAAGAGCAGTAACTTCTATATCATGAGCGACATTGAAACCATGCTAACAGTAACTCCTGTAGGCTTTTTAGGTAACTACTGAAATGGTCAGTCAGAAGGAAGGGTACATCTCTTTCCTTAAGAGCAGTACAATGAACAGACTTTTTAAAACACAAAACACGGTTTTAGCCAACACATATTCCTTGCAGCACTTTCTCAGAGTCTAAACACCCAGGATTGTGACCAGGGAGCCCAAGGTGCTGACATAAGTGTACTCATGGGACAAAGCTGAGCCCACAACAAAAGCTAAGTTTCTATCAGTTTTTCAAGAGACCTTTAAACATTTTGCAGACAAAGCCATGAGAAGACTCTGGACCCATTCTAGTACAGATAATTTCACTGAAGACAGGATCAATTCAGACTGTTTCCTGGTTTTGATTACATTAAAACAGCACATGTAGTTTCTTCTAGCCCAACTTTTATCTGAAATTCATTATATCTGAACTTCAAGAATTTGCATTTCTTCCACAGAAGATGACAGCGATATCAAATATAAAAAGTGAAAAGTACTCAAAAATGTGAACTTTATTGGCTATATGGACCAAATATTAATATTGTAACAACATGAATCTTATTTAGGTAACTGAGCATCTGAAATTTCTACAATACAGATATCACTCTTACTATCAATATACACTCCACAGTAGTCCATTCCCTCCCCCCCCATGCTTTTATAAATTACCTGTACCTCATGTTCAGAAAACTAATATCCCAAATCAAACTATCTGGTCTCAAGATACATCAGAAACAGTAAGCCATTATATCTACTTGTGCTCTTTGTACCTCTGCACTAACAGAGCAATAGGATATCTTGAAAAGAAAGGGATGTGGGAAGATACATAAATAGCGAGAGCAAGCCTTATGTTTTTCCTCTGAGTTTCCTTCTAAATTTTTGCTACCAGCTGTCACACCTCCTTTTCCAATTGTGTTTTTACTATCTTTGGAAGTTAGTAAGACCTCTTCTGCCATATCACAGGCTTACCCCCTCAAGGCTGCACGTTTCTTTGGCATAAGCTTCTGCCTTTAACAGTCTTGTCCCCTGTTCTGTTATCTCTTCCCCTTGTCTCCATTCTACCTCCCGTTCTTCATACTCTCTTCTCACTTGCCCTTTTTACCATGTAGAGCTTCTTCTCTTTCAACTGTCATGGCGTTAGCAGACTTGTCTTTTCTTATTTCTCTGTGGTGAACTGTTCACATTTGAGTATAAACTCAATCTAGTTTCATTATTTTTCAAACATACTATGGCTGCTTTTGTAACATTTATTTTAGTAATTAATCAGTCTGCAGAACACAAAGCAGACTTTTAAACCAAAGTAAACTTTAAGATGTTAAGAACAGTCAGCTTCTGTCTGATTGATCCTGAGTCTTAGGGGATGGTCTGCACCTGTTATAACTGGAATTATCCTCCTGCTTGGGGAAGGGCCAGACCACTGGAAAAAAAAAAAAAGGAAAAACATCACAACCAAACATCCCTCTAATAAACATGCATTGGATGTAATGAAATTAAACTCCAATGCAGGACAAATCAAGGTTCCTTCTGCTCAATTTATCTTAGGTAGCTTCACAGTTTCCATGTAATTAGAGAAAAGAGGAAATATGCTAACAGGAGGAAAATATTTTTCCTTTCCCCACCTCTGTAGATGAGTATTAAGTAGTATTTTTTTTTCTATATCAAGTTACTCTGTGTTGCATTGCACCTCACATTAACTTAAGTACTACAGCAGGGTGTGAAGTTAACCTGATGTAACACATCACAATGAACAATTTTTTATTTTTTTTTTTTGCTCCATGGGGAGCTACAAGAGTATGTGCTAAACTGTTGTTAGAAACATAAACTCTCAGCATCTGTATGCCTGCCTGCCTTCTGATCAGGATAGCTTAGCATCTTTCTTCAAATTACATGTTCAGAAAACAGTAAACTAGCCTTCTAGTAAAAGAAGGATAACGAAGAAAGCTAAAGCGATTAGGATGTAAAGTTAAGCAACCAGCACTTTAGTTAAAGGTCAGCCTATCTGTGCCAAAATAGGTGCAAATCAATACTTATTAAGAATTTTGCCCAACGTTAGAAAGCAGAACAAGAAAATAAAGCCAAAAGGCAGACTAAAAGGGACTTTCAGATGCAAATAGTGATCTCCATAAGTTAAAAATGAGAACAAATGTGACAAATATACACTTTCATACAGGGATAGTGGTTGGTACAGAGCAGAGCAGGTCACTTTCTTCTCATTCCTCAAAAAGCATAACAGTAAATACTACCAAGTTGGGGGGGACATACTCTTTTTTTTTTTTTTTCCTGTGACCTTTAAGCTATAGGTACCATAGAAATACCATTACAACACTATAATCAAAGATATCAGGAAAGCTGAAGAACTGAAACCCCAGACCTTTAAATTAACAATAAAACTCACCTCTAAACCAGCACTCCAAGTCAGTAAGATTCCATCAGAAACTAAAGAACCGCTGAAGAGGACCCCAGCATCATGGTGTGGCTTTATTACTCCTTCTAGTGACCCTTCATATTGGAACAGGCTTTCAGGCCAGCAAAGACCTATTACTCCTCACCTTGAGCACTATAAGCTTTGTGCTCCTGCTAGGCACTAACTGATTTCATTGAGAACAGGTGATCTAAAGTTAAGCGAATTATTTCCAATTCATCACCATATGGGGGAAGCCTATCAGAAGCAGCATCTGCTTCAGAACGCAGATTTGCTCTAACTTCACCTTCTCCTGGGATAGAGTAGGTGATATGACAGACAAGGGGCAGGAGCTCCAACCTTTTTTATTTTTGGTAAATTGAGAATTATACAGGAGGAGGAGACAGGTCCTGTCCCTCTGTGGTTTCCCCCTACATTCTGCCCTTTGGTCTATGGGACCTTGGCTCAGTGGCTTGCAGGCAGTACAGAGAGCTTGCATGCAATAAGCACAGTACTGCAGCTGAGTATTCCTGACTCATCACCATTAAAGTAAGAGTAGGTAGCATCAGGGTAGATACAGGTAACTGAGAGTCTCCACCACTGAGTCTGGTCACCACTGTACAGTTGTTCCTTTTGTATTACTCTTAAGCTCTGTCCCCATAAAGCAGTGGAATAATGTGGATGACAGTACCCCTCTGTGGTTGTACAGACAGATAGAACCTGCTGGCTGTTCCTGCATCTCCTCATGATCTTTGTGCTCATTGTTTATTAAATTAGATGACATGATGGGATCCATCATAATTTATTTCCCCTCCTATGCCTGTATTTCAATTCTATAAACCACACCTAAAAGCCCGTTTGCCATATTCTTATTACAATAAATACGACTTGTGTGAAAAATCTTTAAGAAGATTTTTCATGAAGAAAAATCTTCATGAAACATAACATCAATTATTTTACCTACTGCTTTTTGTAACTTCATAGATTCAGCCACAGTTGCATTTGTATAGCCTGTATACTACAATACCAGAAATATGTACTTTTTACTCTTCTTGTTCTCACAGTGTAATAAAAACATGTGATCATTCAAAATTCCATATGTAAACCAGGCAGGCATCCCTTATGAACGTGGTTCTTAGGAGGGAGTTTCGTTTGCATGATACTGCATAATATGGTATTTCATATGCAATTGTCTTGGAGTCTGTGGGATTTCAGAACCGCTTTGTTTCACCTTCCATCCGCCTGTCTCCCAGAAGAGAGCATGCAGCAGGCAATTGGTAAAGTCTTAGTAAATAACTATGAATGGTTCCTTGTGCTACCACGTTCCTTGTATTTTATTTTTTCACTTAAAGTATAGTTCAGATACACTGTCAAGGAAAGGCACTGTTCTTCTGGTATCTCTGGCATAAACAGAACATGTGAGTTAAGGTTTTCTAATAACTGCTATAAAATGGATTTCTTGAGCAGAATAATGTGTTATCTATGGGTAATTTCCCATGAAAGTAAAGACTATAATTCTGATTAGACATGGATATTATCTTTTCCAGTATGTTTCTGTCAATGCACTGATTCAGCAAACACTTAGACCCCAAGGTCAGGGCTGATCATAAGTCCCATCGATTTCAAAGTTGAATGTTTGCCCAAGATTAAACACAAAGAAGAATGCTTTCTTAAATCAATTTCTTTAAGTCTATACATAAGTGCTCTGTTGAATCATGGCCTAAAATCAGCAACAAATCAGGACAGATAATGAGTTTGGGCCAAATATGTGGGTATATTTAGGTGGCCAAAACTCATAATGAGACAAGGAATTCTCTCTGATACTTGGATTTGAACCAAGACCCCCAAAATGTATAAACTACATGTACCTATAACTTGCATATCTTTTGCAGCTTTTAGCATAAATCTAAACAGTGAGACAGGTTACGTTTGCCTTTACACATTGGGCTGGACCCTGGTTGCCTTGTGCCATGCGTGTGGGCCTGTTTCCCAGAGAAGTCACAACATGAGTGGGAGGAACAGTGCCTGCCCAAGTTTTGGCTGGCTAACGTGGTAGAGAAAATATACCCAAAGTCTACAGCTGGCAAGGGCTCTGGACCCCACAAGCTCAGGGTTGAAATCTTTTCTTCTGTGTAGTGTATTCCAAAAGAAGTTTATTTTGACTTTCTATATAAAGCAAGTGGAAAGTCATCTTAGCAAATACAGGAAATTAAGAGTTTGACAGAGCACAATGTAGATCAAAATGTTTTTAATCATTAACCCCTGTTTTAACTACTACTTGACACATTATCATTATTGTCCTTCTACAAGTCTGTCTTTTGAATGAAATATCAAAAGGAAGTCACAGCTGAATATATATTCAGTCTAGAACGAAAATGGCTTTCAACTATTGGAAATGATTTATTGTCCACATTTCTTTATGAATATTTATTTGCCATAGTGAAAGCAATTCAATAAATTAGTGAATTTGCCATAGTGAAA
The DNA here is from genome assembly GCF_013377495.2 of Cygnus atratus. Classification (NCBI taxonomy): domain Eukaryota; kingdom Metazoa; phylum Chordata; class Aves; order Anseriformes; family Anatidae; genus Cygnus; species Cygnus atratus. The sequence goes on from NC_066369.1 coordinate 2,626,197, forward strand.
GCAATTCAATAAAGAGAAAACATGAGGACCAGTTAACTGAACATTTGCATACTCTAACAGTTGAAAATTTGAAGGAAAAATAATATGGTGCAATAGAATAATGTTAATGCCAGTTTTCTCCTATTTCTTGTAGTTAATATGATTCCAAATATGCATGTGTGAGAGCAAAGAGCTAAGATGAAGGCTCTCAGGAATTTACATGCTGAAGAGGAGATACAAATAGCCTACCAATAGGTGTTCCTAACTTTTATGCATTCCAGTTCAGGAGGAAAGAGATGTGGTTTTAGCAATATTTTCAACACCAGGATGGAGTCTATCCTTTTGTTTCCGCACTGCTTCAGGTAGTAGGCTATGAAAGCTTGCTTTTTGCCACAAGCATCCATAACCCAAGTCCTCATCCTGCCAGGGCCAGAGAGCCCTTGCTCCCCAACACTCCTCAGGAAGCAGTAGGTATGCATGCCCATCAAAAGGAGACATGAGCATGCTGAGTATTTTGCCATGTAAACCCTTTAGTATTTAAGCAAGTGTGCATGGACCAAATACAAGATCACCATTGCAGCAGAGATACTGATTTCCTGCATTTGTCAGTAGAGGAACAGTTTTTCATGTTATTTGCCCTCATTTCACCCATCTTAAATTAATTCTGTAGACAAAAAGTACTATGTGTTAGACTTGGAGTGAACTTTGTTCCTCAAAGCATCTTAGCGATATTCTGATACCCACTCACAGATGGGTCCTTGACAGATTTTGCTCTGATTTTCATGATTCCTTTTTTCTTTATATCGTTTAAGCAGGATTGTTTCTGCTTGAGAATTCAAATGCAAATGGAGATGTTCACAGACACTGTATCATAAGGAAGCTCAGCTGCTTGGCTTTTAGAGCTCAAAAACTGAATAATATGTCGCATACAGTATTTGGAAAAGGATACGCTTCACATACAATAATTCTAGAGAGGGATGGTTACAGTAGTAAAACACTTTGGACAAATACATAAAATCTCTGTGCCTCAATTTTCATTTCAGAGCAAGAATGATAATATTTGTTTGTAGTAATAATTATCATTATTATCTACCTGAAAGCTAGCTGTGAGGCTAATTCATTAATATTTTCAAATTACTTCATGATCCTCAACTGGAATTTGCCCTAGAAGAATTAAGTATTATAATTTGCTCTGTATGCCGATTTCATTTTGCTCTGGAGAAAAACACAATGTGTTGCTCTCTTTACATTCATCTAAATACCACATTCAAAAATCCTAGCTGTTAAGATTTTATAGAAGTTAATAACAGGTACATTTTACATTACTGTATTTTTTACTTATTTCTCATTCTTTTCTCATAGCATTTTACCCACACCTAGATACCGTGATACCTGCCCTGGGTTTTGTTACTGTTCGCACAGATACGTCAGTCCTGTCTTGTGATTGCTACTTATTTACTTGCCTGAATTTGGAGTTGGCAACAGAGCCACGCAAGGGTTCTCTGGTGTCAGAGTTCTCTTGACATACTGTTTTAAATGTTTTGTGAGTAATCAGGGAGTGTCTTTAAGTTACACATAGTTAGAAGCTGACACATATTAAATGCCTGATCATATTCTTCCATATCTCAACAATTGTTTCCTTCTGGCAGTTTACCAGGTCCACAATTTACTGGCAAAAATGTATCTGTTATTCACAACTGGAGATCCCCAGGTCCATTTCCTCTGGTTGTTATCTGTTGGATAGCTAGATGCTAATGGCTAAAATCTGCATCTACCAACATAAAAGCCGCAGGATATGACACTGGTATCTTGTGGTTCCAATCAGCCTCCCAGTATTACAGCACGACTTTTTATTTAATTGCACTTCTACTGAGCTCAGCCTGCTCACGCCACGCTAGCAGTTTCATATTGCATTTTTGCTGCACGTTGCGATGGCTGGAAATGCCAGGCAGCCCGGCGGCGCGGTGCGTGGGGACGGGGCTGGGCCGAGCCATGGTCCGGCAGGAGGAGGCAGGCAGGCAGCAGCGAGCAGGGCGAAGCCAGCACTGGCACCGCAGGCATCTCTGCTGGACATGGAGCTGGGTCAGGGTCCCAGGGGACGTGGGATGTCGCTCTGTCTGCTGTGGCAGGGCCGAAGTCAGTCAGTGCCAACCATGGGCAGGTCCAAGGCTCACCTGGAAAATCACAGGAATAGATCAAAAGCAGCTTTGCTGTCACACACTCCACCGACAGCTCCCATCCTCTGTGTGTGCCCAGTCCTTTGGGCTCATTCCTCTCCCTAGGAACACCTAAACCATCAGCAGCAGGGAATTGTTCTGGTAATTTTTTCTAGTGCTTCAGAAGTGAAGCATGTATCAATAGCTTTCACTTTCCAACACTCCCAATAAGAATTAAAACAAATTACTTAAACTAAATTACTAGAGCAGGGCACATTATTTCTTCCCATTAGCTTATGTAGAAAGAAAAAAAAATGCCTGCAATGTAAAATGGAGGTGGGAAGAAATAATGAGAAAACAAGTTGTGGCACGAATAAAACTATGTCTTGCCCATCCTCTTGGCTCTGTCTATGAAGACCTCAACAACAGCCCCAGCTGAGACCAGTAAGGCGGCGGCCTGTGTCTGGCTGCCCTCACCCACAGGAAGGTCACCGAGCAGCAGACACACGGGGCTCTGCAGTGGGACCTGGGAGCTTCTGGCGCGGGCAGCACGGCTGCGCTGCCGGAGGATCCCCAGGGTTTCACGCAGCCCTACCTTGCAGCGGTGCCCCCGAAGCTGCCGGCTTCAGAAGGTCCCTCAGAGCGCAGCTCTGCTGCTTCCACGGTGGCCACGCATGGCGAGGGCCTGTCCAGGAGACGCCAGCTGCAAGGCTGCAACATCGAGACGGGTTGAAACCTCCACCAGCTGTGACCAACCCTGCAGGGCCTGTTTTTACGAACAGGTGCCTAAATCCACCCAGGGGAGCTGCTCTGCCTGGCCCTTCCCACCCGTGACTCTGGCCTTGGCTCTGCTGCCGCTGCCTCCCTGCTCCCAAGGCAGCACCGCGGCCCCGGCCCTGCCCACGCCCTGTCGCCCCGTGCTCCCATCAAAATGGGCATCACTTCTGGGTGCTAAAGCCTCATTTTCACAAATACCACAGGCACTGTGCAAAACCACTATTCAAAATAGAGGCTTACTGTAATATTGCTATTGTAAAGCTGCCAGCTTTGGTATTCAATAATATGACAACAACAAACCCATGGCTACCAAATTTTACTACAAATCAGAATTCTTACCAATATGTACATGAGATCAAATCCACAATAGCATATCATTTGAAGTTTCTATTAAAAAGTTAGGTTGGGATAAGTATAAACTCTTCTGAGACTCCTTAATAAATATTAACAACAAAAACGAAAAATAAAGCTAAAATCTAATGATATTTTGTGGAAGCATTTTAAAAGGTTGCAACAGCAGTAAAGTCAGCAGGCACCAAACAGTAAAAGGAATTATTTACTGATCAGAAGACAAATCCTTCCTCCCCCAGAGTTTAACCATTTTACATGACAAGTATTTTTAAGGGAGAGGGAAAAAGCAAGAAAAACTCTAAGCCAATGCTGTTCTCATCTACGACATCATGTATGTTCCTTATCAAAGCCTTCACATTCGTGTGCAAACTGACTTTTTTTGCCATTGTGACCAAAACCTCCTCCCTCCCTGCCCTCCATCTGTTCAGGCTTGGATTTGAAAGTCACTACCACACAGGAAGAAAGCCTGAGCCCTCTTGCCTCGGCTGTGGTGTTGGAACCCATTAATATTCTTCTGGCAGGTACCATGATCCTGGTGCCCTTGAACATGCTTGAAAACATAGGGTATTCCTGAGTCTTTGTCCCTGGGAGGATTAACAGGGTTGCCCTGGAGCCAGCCTGAAGGTGTTTTAATAGGTAATACGGGTGGGCTGCACATCTGACTGCAAGTCTTGCCTCAGGCTGCCCCTGCTCAGCAGCACAGATGCAGCTGTTGAAATTAGGGGATAGAACGTGGCTGGGTGTACGAGTTAGAGCCTGAATCCTCAGAATTTGGCAGAGTATTTCCGTCCCCCTGTCAGACAGGTGTCCCAGTCAAAGGGATCTGGGCTGGGGACTTGCTCTGCTTCTGCCACTGCCACCTCCTCCAGCCCTGAGCCAGTTACTTACTTACTCCTCTTGCCATTCTTCTGGCTCTTCAGCTTATAAACTGTATAAAGGAGAGACCATGGCTCCATGTGTTTTTCCTGTGCTTGGCATAAGTAGGTCCCAGTCTCATCTGGGTCCTCCGAGTATACCATTGTAAAAGCAAATAGACAGATAAGAGCAGTAACAATGGCTATTTTTTTGTATGAACAATAGGATGCTAATGGAGGAGAAGCCTCTCCTCTGAGGTGTTTTTTTATCTGCAAGTGAAGGTCTGTCTTTCCTTGCTCAGCTGGAGAAGATACTGCCTTTGTAAATCAGACAGAACTTATCATATAAAGTGGAACACATCTTTGATTATACTGAATACTATCTTGTCTATAATTTACCCTTGCTGCTGTAAAGGACGCAACATGATTAAACTAAGAAATGATAGACTGAACGTTGTGAGTCAGGATGGAAAAAGGTATTTCCTACCTAAATAGGAAACAATCATCAACAAAACAGTGAAAAAATACAAGAAAATGTTTCTATATACAATAAACAAGCCACCCTGCTGTTGCCTTATATTATATTGTTGCTCTTCTTGCTCAGATTGCTGCAGCAACTTCCCCTGTGGCCTACAACATTCTTTATTTAAAAAAAAAAAAAAAAAAAAAAAAAAACAAAACACCTACAAACTGTCATGATTTTTAATGAGGTGAATATCTCTCCTCTCCTCCATAACTGCATATGTTCTGTCGCACGCTCGCACTGCCAACTCTTCCGTGTTTCACTGGGTGACTCCAGATTCTCCAGTGACATTTCTCAAATTGTAGATCTCTGCAGTGTATTTTCCTGGAGCTGTTAAAAATATTGCTACTTCACTTAATAACAATGTTTAGTGGTACAGAATATCACTTGTCACTGGGTATACACCAGGTGCTCCACACAGAGGGAGAGGGGTCATTTTCCCCATTTTACAGACAAGGAAACCAAGGCATTGAATTTGGCAGCGATTCCGCCAAAGCATGCTGCAGAACACGTGACCAGGAGAAGGACCAACATCTCTTCAGCTCACGTTTTGTTCTTCAGCATTTGTTGCTGCTCTTTTTCCTTTGATATTACCACCTGCAACACTTTGTCCCCCCAGCAGCACTTTCAGAATGGTCACAGCAGAGCCAGAACTTTTGTGATAACAAATTCAGATACTGCACCAAACAATGAAAATAATTTTCCCAATTTTGGAATGAGACTTTGCCACGTACGATGTTTAGTAATTTCTGTCTTGTCTCTGATGATTTCTGGGTCTGATGCCAAAAACATGATATGTTGCTATCCAAATTAGCATATGATGCAATTTTGTGCTAACATTCAGATTATAAAGTCTGTTTGCTGTTTCCATATAGATGTATCTTGACAAGAACAGCAATTCTATAATAAGCCCAGGATGAAAAGCCCATCAATTGAATTGGTACCACATTACCATGGCAACAATATAATGCTAATGAAATTGTGACTGTTGAACCTTGTTTATGGAACTCTACAAAATGGGCTTCATAAAAGGCGGAATCTTGTTGATTACTAAATGTTTCAAAGCATGATAAAAACCTTATAACCACATGTGCTGCGACTTATTAACCATGTTATCATCCTCATTTGAGATAACACATTGCTGTTTGTAAGAGCAATTGCACTCTCAAAGAAATAAAATTATATTGGAAAATCTGTGCTTCTCCAGCTTTCATGGTGCACCAAGTAAAGACTTGCTCACCTCCATGCCCTAGCTCACAGTCGATCGGCATAGGTGTGTATCCAGTCATGCAGTCATTACCGCCTGTTTAATCTCTCAAAATCTATAAGCTATATTGCAACTGTAGATATAGCAAACACCTTTTCTGTAAGAAAAACGTGGCTTAGTTTACATCAAAGCATTCCGCAGGAATCTGTCCCTCTAGATGACTCCCTGCGCAGCAGAGGCATGGTAGCAGGCACGGTCTCTGGGCTTCCCCTGCCCTTTCTCTTTCCCCTTGGAGGTTTACTGCCACCAGTCTGATGATGCAGAGGCAGGCAGTCACCATCCCAAAGGGACACCGCTCACCTCACAGCACAGCAGTCCTTGCTGATGGCACCCTGATATCATCTCCTGCTCTTAAGTACAGAAGTACCGATCATTCAGATTCCCTGGCCAGCCACATCTCTGAGCTGCTTCACCTCCCAGTGTCTGGGGATCCAACATCCAGTTCTGTACAGCAGAATTGGATTTTTAGCTAATAGATAATCTTTCCCATTGCTTTCACCTGGGAATAAAAAGTATAGTTCACCTCCTGAAGTCCACTTCAGAATTTGCCAGGTAAATGGGAAAAAGGGGAAGAGCTGGGGAACTGGCAAGCAATGAGGTTGGTGAGGAAGGGAGCTGGAAGCATGTGACAAAAAGATTTTTCTTTATCAGGCTAAGAATACTGTGAAATATCTGCCACAACAGTACTATGCAGATATTTAGCACAGACGGTAGAAGAGCACACTACTTGCTTTAGTGAAGTCCTGGCCCACACGGCACTGCAGTCAGCATGAATCCTCACCACATTGCATCTAATGGGCCTTAAATCAGGGCTTTAAAGGGATGCATTTGAAAGCTTCACGTTTCAAACTACTTGGAAAAGGTAGCACTGTCTAACATTTTGTTATGCCCGTGGTTTGTGGGAAAGCAAGGCACTGAATTTCTGAGTTGATCGAAATATAATGTAATGTAATTTAACGTAATATATATTTTGCACTAGCTGACAGTTTTATTAAGCAGAACCAATAATCATCATTATTCAGTGTAATAACCACCTCATTAGAAACGGTCTAATTTTCCCTAATTTTAATTTACCTCTCGGACTAAGCTGTTCTAAAATTACTGAAGTGGTTGCAGTTAAGTTTTGTAAGAATTAAAAGGAAACATAAGTCTTCAGAAAGCTGCTGCTGTCAAAATAGTAATATGTCAGAACTTCATGAGAGAATACGTACAGAAAATCCAGTTTAGGAAATTATGATACCACCTTTACTTTCTTACTGTCTTTGAAGTAACACTGCTGCACCCTTTTTGCACAAACAACGATCAATTGTTCGATTGCTTGCAAGCTTTGCATGTACTCCACTTTAATAAAGGACCTGGCTAAGGTTCATGCCAAAGAGTGCTGGTAAGGAGGAGCTGACAAGCAGAAATATTTCTTAGAGAGCCAGAGGAGATGAAGACACCGATCAAGTTTCATTATCCTCCAATGAAAATAGGATGTAAACTGTGACATCCAGGCAGATTACATATGTCAAGCAAGCAGATGTGAGCAGAAACATGTAGATGCTAAATCTCACCTAATAGGCTTACTCTGAGGATTATTCTCAGTGACCAAGTCTATGTTAACTGTAGTTAACATACAGTATATAAGAAATATGTATTTATAAGTGAATCTGGGGACATTCCCAGCTGTGCTGAAGTTAATGCTCTTTGATATACCTTGGAGCATCCTAAAAGCACTTTGGGTGTCATACGCTTCTAAAGAGATCATAAACAGCACTACAGAATATATCTGTAGCCCAAAATTTCAAAGGGAACTGTTTTCTCAAATAATGTGCTTGAAAAAAATTTATATTCAAACCACTTCTGCGTGCAAACTGCTATAGTTGTTTAGCTACTTGATTTGTTTGTGCCAGTTCTGAAAACACATTTGATCAAAAGAATATTGTTGCAGAGAGAAGTAACTTCACATGAGCAAGGAAGCACTTCGCAGGTTATGTTACAAAGTAGACAAACTGTCTAAAGGTTTTGTTTATCATAGGGTGTTACTCTGTGCAGTTCCGAGTCACAAAAATAACCATATTTGTTTTTAACATAACCCAAAAATAACACACAAAAAACAGTCACTCTTTTGGAAGCACTCTGCTTATACAACCTCCCCGCTTTGAAATTCTGGTCCTCTTCCAGCTGTAGTATTATTTGCTTGGCTATCAGAACACACAGTACAGCAGTGAAAAGCATTACACTATTATCCCAAGATAATTTGATAGTCTGTAAATGTTTTTTCCTGCCTGTGGTTCCAAGCATTATGCACACACTTGAAGTAACGCTTTGCAGTATCTTAGACAGTTCATGTTTGCCCATATTGGTTTCACTTTGAACATTTGCCTGCACGGTACAAACACGGTTTATCTGTAGATTGTACAAGCTAGACTAGACCAGGGATGTTTACAGGCCAGAGCAGCAGAGCCACAGGATGCCTACCGCAGGCACCCAGGTCTGGAGGAAGCCGGGTGGTGACTCACTGGTGGCTGTCTCCTGCCTGCGTCAATGTTATCGCACCCGTGCATCAGCATGAGTCTGCCGGAAATGCTGAATTTTAAGTCCGACATAAAACCACAGCTTTGGTCTGATGTGCTCAGTAAATACAGCACAGCACTTTCCAGAAGTACTCACCCTGCTGTTCCCCTTGGACACAAGAAGTGGTAACTCACCTTCAATTTCTCTTTCATTTCTGGAGTTCGTGATACCGCTCCCCCAGGTGCCAGAAACCAAGCTGTCCAGTGCTAGCTGGGCTGCTGCTTCTCCTCTGATGTGTCCATGCTCCAGCAGGATGTAATTCCCTTGTAGAACTGGTAAAGTTAGCGAGCGTGGACATGAGGCTTTGGTTTTGGAGGGGCTCAGAGGTCACCCCTCAACCTCTCTTGGGAGCCTGTGGTGGGAACAGATTTATGTGAGGTGGCAACGATCTACTCCTGGCCCTTAACTGGTCAGCAGCGGATGCAGCCCCCCGGGCAGTGGTGCTGCTGAGAAGAAAGCTTCCTCAGACGCACTGTGCTGTCGCAGCCCCTGGTGAGAAGTGCTGGGGTAATTCCAGGAGCTATGTGCTGCTGACAGCCACTGGGCTGCCTCCTCCCGAGGGCATTGCTCAGATCCCTGTGGACATCTGAAAGGCCCCAGGAAGGTCCCCAGGTAAATTCTCCAGCAAAAGCACTCCCCTGCATACCAGGGCTCCTCTGCTGCACCCACCCCCAAAAGGGAAGGTGGTTGCTGCTGCTGCACTGCATGTGCTGCTCCAGCTAAACATCCATCTCCCTTAGGGTCTAGAAATCATTGGAGATCCTGGAGGATCTAAGGATCCTAAGTGAACACAACAAATGAGGATCTGGACTGATCAACAGTCACAGTGCAGATTTTTTGGTGAACAGCAGTGAGAATTTAGGAGCTGTAAGACAGCAGCTGGCTCTAGAGAGCAGGGCCCATAATGTCACTGTCATCAGGACAGCTTTTGAAAGTGTGATAAATCTTGCCTGCTTTATAGATGCCCTATAAAGTAAGGGGCTAAGGTTCAAATAAACTAATGGTGGACAGCATCCAAACAGCCTGGAATTATCGCATTGCTGGTTTCTCCTCCCTCATCCGTGCATGGTGTCTTGGATTCTGCTGACACACTTCAGCCAGTTACTTTAAAAAGTAAAAAAAAAAAAAAAAACAGCTTTTCTAACCTCCATGTAAATGTTACTTACGTTATGTTGAAAATCTTTAAGGTCCTTTATTCTGAGAGGAAAAATTAAACTTGTCTTACAAGGACAGAGTGAAGTTTAAGAACAGCAGTGCTTTAAAACAACAACAAAAAGTGCAAGAATACCAGTTTACCATCCTGCTATCAATTTATGATAACATTTATAGCATTAATATAATGGATTATGACCTTTCTTGGCTTGTCTGACTGAGAGTTGTTCATGTATTACATGCTTCTTATCACCTTGATCCTTCCATAATAAAAATCACTTTAATCTTCTGAGCTGTGTCATCAAAACATGCACTCATAAGTGCTGATCTCATCCCTTAGGGAGTAGTACCAGGAATGCCTTCGGAGTTTTGTGTCACCTAAAATCTAGTGTGAAATTAAAGCCCAATTTCAGAAAACTACCCTGTGTCTAACTTTATCCCACATGCTGCATAATGGCCACCCTTATGATTTTAAATATTTTACTGAGGCCTGTCAAAATGATGCGCCTTCCTGTGTGGAAGTTGTTGAAGTTCAGAAATATCATTATTCTCTACAAACGAGAGAGATCTTGAAGAAATGAACAATGGCTGGTGTGTTACAATTACTTACCTTGACTTTTTTTTTCTCTTTAATCCCGACGTAGACAGAATAAAATATATTTTCTTCAGTACTTAAGGTGAAACCTTGCTGTGCAATTTGTGCCTGCTTTCACTGTGCCCATTTCCACTAAACGTGGTGTTGAGATACTCTTTTCAGATCATCAGTTCCACATGTATCATATATAAAGGATGACAGAGGAAGGTGAGAATTTTCAGTGTTCCCAAAAATTGACCATTTAACAAACACTAGCAGTGTTTGGGTGGATGAAGCGATGCTCAGAAGACCTGGGGTGTACACTGATGTCTGGCAAATCCTGCTCCACAGTCCTGTCGCTTCCCAGTTTGCATGGGGCCTCCCGGTCCGCTCCGTGTGAGGCTCCCTGACGACCCTGAGAATCCGGGTCTGAACTGCTGTGGTAATACAGTCCATGTGCCTCTAGAGATCAAACCTGAGAGCCACGCCAGGACAGGATATCCACATTCAAGACATGGACATGCTCCCATAAGGACACCTCTCTCTGCAGCCCTTACCATTCCCCTGCAGCTACATGTGTCCTTCTGGTACGAACACCCCATTTACAGCAATTTCAAGTTCAAGCAAGAACAAGCAAGGCAGTGCTAGCACATACTGTTGACTTGATTGATATGGAGACCTCTGTCTTCTTTCCGATATTTTGTCGAGAATATGACATGTTAACTCTTACTTTTTATTGTTATTTTAAATGAACTGGCAAGGTTGCAGAGTAGCTACATGCACAGTATTGGGTACTGTTGTCCTAGCACAAAAGCAGAGAGGTGCTCGGTTATCACCTTCTGAAGCTGCCTTTAACACGGTAAATCAAAATGGTTCTTCAGTGACAGATCCTGGTTTGGCTTTTCAGTCCGGTTGCTGATGAACGGCCATTTCTGTCTCTGGGCCTGGTGATTAGCTTTATTCAGCTGAGAGACGTGTAGTTGGACATTGCTCACTCTTTCTACAAAAAATACAGGCACATTTTCTTGGGCTATAAAGCGGGACATATGGGAGCTGGATTCCATCTTTCATTAGATCTTGGAAATTGTGTCCTCGTGAGGCAATTAATTAGCATGATGTTCTTGGCTGCTAATGTTTGCTTTCAGATTTCAGTGGCAACAGACTTGGCAACATAAATTTTGCAAGGATTGGCTAATGGTTTAGGGTGTTAGCCCCAGCCTCACACAGCTTTCTTCAAATCCTTTTCTTTTAAAGAATTCCCTTATGTGTATGGACAGGTTGCTTAATTTCTGTCCATGTCGCAGCTCTCCCTTTGAAAAATGAATGTTAACAGCGCTTTCCTGTACCACAGGAGAGGTGCATTACAGATGGCCAGCCCCTGCTACTGCAAGAGAGGCCAGACAGTACCACTGCAGTCCTCTGCCTCCTCCCTGAGATGGAGGATCTATTCTGCAAAGCATTTCTTTGATCCTTCCACATTTTAAGGCAAAATCGTTTACAATAGAAATTTCTCAGTTGAACACATTTCTATTTGTTTACTTTCAGTTTGCCCACTGTAGATACCTGCAGGCTGTACACATCCTTATCTGTAGAAAGGACAGCAATGGAAAAAGGCATATTTCTCTATTTACGTAAGCCATTTGATCTAGGCTTGCATGAGGTATGATGTTTGTGATCATTTCCAAACTATATCCTTCCTAAGCAGGTGTGATGAACAGCAACACTTTTAACCCCTAAATTCAATCCAGACATATGATCTAGAGAGTTATCTCAATTATACTTATAGTGCTATATAATTATAACAATTCCTGGCTGAAAAATAATATTAATTACAACTACAAAACATTTCATGCCTCTTTCTAAGGGAGATGAATACAAAATATAAAAGATATACCCAAACAGTCCTACAGCAAATAACACATCTGCCGTGGGGAGGAACACAAACTCATCTTTGGTATCCATTAAACAGTGACATAGGCTGAATTTTCAAGGGGAGAGGAAAGGAGGAACCTATTTCAATGCACCAAAATGTTAGTGCTGTTTTATAGCTGCACTGGTTAAAACTATTGCAAATAAGTAGTTGTGCATGTAGCGGCTCCCTTAAGTGGTCATTACTATATGTGATTTGAACTCACAAAGGCATATTACAAAGCTGTTTGAAACAGATGTGCTCCTCCCTCCATTTAAAACAAAATTAGTCTGTGGTGTTAATTTAGGTAACCTTTGCAGTCACTAATGTACAAACACACATTTTTTAAATATGTCTGAAAGAAATTAGGCAGGACAAGAAAATGAAAATACCACTAAACAGTAGTTGCAATGTTTGATGTTCCTTCCAGATAGCTTGTTCTAATTTAAATAAGAATGGGATGAGAAAGTGCAAAACATTATCATAGGACTGTCTCTTCACTTGATGTACCTAGAATTCCTAACATAAACACTCTGGGACTGAACCTTTTTCTCACACCTGCCAGACAAATACTTTCCAAATCTCCATTAATTAAAAACAGTAATAATACAAGAAGAGCTGAATGATGGTGAACTAATCCTACATAACCAGCATATTCACGCAACACTTCTTCATACATTGTACTACTACCTGAACAGCCCGTGGTAAGGAGAGCGGTAGCACTGCCTTAATGCAGCACTTCCTCAGATGCTCCGAGTCCTCCCATCAGATCAAGCACAGCAACCCACTCCCGAGCTGGCCACATACCCCACATTCAGTCTCCAGCTCTGTGACTTTCAGAACTGCCTTTTACAGACCACCAGGAGGGAATTTGCTGAACACTAGCTGAAAGACACTTATTGTACTACTAATAAGGAAGGTTTAAATACCATTAAAATTCTGACTTGTACTTTAAAATGCCATGAAATCCCAAGTTAAGGCTTTGCCTTGCTTCCCTCTAAGTACTGCCAAAGGTGCAGTAAGATCACAGGCTGCTGCAGTAACTGAAATGTGCTGGCACTTTGGACGACTCCAGCTTTTTGCTCAAGATCCTGTTGCCCTTTTCAGTAGCCTGGTCGCTACGATGGCTGTAGAGGAAGGTGCTGAGGAGAGGTTTAAGATCTGAGTGGTAATGCCTAATATTTCAGACTTCTTTTCAATCATCGACAGAAAACAACTTGGTGAGTAGATACATTTATGTAATGCAATTAAGGATTTTCAGTTGCTGGGTGGCTTGCGAGCTTGAATTTTTAAGACCTACTATACGAATGGGAGTTTATATTTGAAAATAAATACCCAAAGGAGCTGCATAAGAAAAGTCCTTATGATTAAAAATTGTGGAGCATTGGTCTACGTTATTGACTAGCAAATGTAGACCCTTCACTTTACAGGAGATCTGCCTCCTAGTTTGTACACAAAGATCTTCAAAACCATTTGTTTTTCTCTTTGAATTTTTTTAAAATTGTCCTTAACCAGATAAGGGAGAAATATTGCTTAGATGTTGACTCTGGAACTAGAATATGCAATGCCAGCATGAGAAAAAAGGCCTAAATATGACAGTGGAATTACTCAGAAAGCCAGCCGCCAGCCAAGAAGGAGCTGCTTCCACGATGGATGTCCATGCATGATGTAAACCTCTTTTTTGGTGGTGGTGGCTTAGTAACTTCCATCACAGGTGGGAATTACAGTCTTAATTGATTCCTAGCAGCACAATCTGTATCCTTCACCAAGGCATGTCCATTTCACAAGGTTATTGGCTTTCAACGTATCTCGTTAGATGTTATAACGAGACAGATTTTTTCCACAGATTGATGTCTATTGATATTGCATTAGTTCATCAGGGTTACAAATCATATTGCATTGCAGTACATTTCACATTTGCTGTATCATGACAAGAGGTTTATAATATTCACTCTGGGGCACATAAATTGCCTGCTACCCATCTTTTGGATAAATAATTTAAGAAATTGTTGGGAAATCATACCTAATTAGTAGGATCTGCACTGAACAAGTGTCCTTTGATTTAAATTGTATTTGTATTTTCATAGGTATTGATTTTATAAGTAGGAGAGATGAATAATACATTTTGCATTTCTCCGCTGTTAGCAGCAATACTCTGACAGAAATAATGGAGGAACACTCCTGTGATAGAAGCTGACTCTTTGGGAACTGGAATACCTTCCCCTAGGAAGCCCCTGGGGCAGTTAAAGGCACCCCTAAATTGCATGGAGTGGCCTGATCCTTTTTTTTTTTTTCCTCCCATTGATTTGCTGCATCATCCCAGACAAATCACACAGTCTCTCAAAGTCCCTCCTTTTCCATCTGCAAAATGGAGACAGAATGGTTTCTCATCAGCTTGCAAATAGCTGTGAGACACAGGAAGAAAAGGAATAGCTACATTCAAGTGGATATTGCTCAAATTCTGCCTGGCATCACCACAAGGACATGCAGCATGGGCTCAGCAGAGGGGTGGGGAACGGGGCCAGCAAGCATCTTTCTGTGGGTACCTGAGGGTCAGACCACACACACCAGCACCCAGGGTGAACCCGTACACCTCTCGCAGCAGCAAGGCAGAGGCAGGCATCACGCCACACACCTGAACCCAGATAAGCTGCTTCTGTCTCTGCCGCCAGCACCAAGGCTCTGCTTATTTTGGCTACTCCCTTCCCTGAGTGAATTCCTGAAACAAGGTTCATTCGTTTTCTTTCATTGGATGCTAATCCCTTTAAGCAGGAACAGTGAACAAAGTAGAGGCTGTAGCATGCACGTATTCCTGCTATCTTCACTCCACAAACAGGTTTGCAAGCCTGCTCATGTGCATGGTCAGGGTGAGGAACAGAAGCAGGCAAAACAACACTGGGATTAGAAACAAACCAGAACATACACAGGTATTTACAAACTTTGGTTTCCAGCACCCTATCAGCTATAACAAACGCAGACTTTATGAGATAACCATAATTAAATAAAAGCTTTATTTTTTACCCAGTATGTCAGCTCTGATGAGAAAGGAAAACCCTAGGCTCAACTGTGCTACACAATAAACCATGGCATCAGAGCAAGCATCAAAGTGGCCCCTCAGCTGCTGGCAAACAGTACAGTCATAAGAAAAGAGACAATGAAAATACAATCAGCAGAAATAGCATTTTCCCCCATAATATAAACACCACAGACATTCTTTTAATACAAAGAGAAGCAGGATCAACAGTGACAGCTTTAAATTTGCCAAGTATCATGGGAGGACTGCAAAACACATCCTCCTCGAACCAAGCCGAAGGAGCAGAATGAGCCAACTCGCTCTGCTCAGAACAAAGACATCCCTTTCATATGTCTCAGAGAGTCAGCGGGCTTAATTTTTATTTTTTATTTAACATCTACTTCAGCAAGATGTGCTGAAATATCTATTAGTGCCTATTTGTATAGATATAGTCCACTGCACTTAAATCACTTTGCGGTCTTCAAAACGTAGAAATTATATATAAGATGTTTAATTATTGTTTGAATCTGCACTTTAAAAAATACATATTGCAGAGTAGACAACTGGGAGCCGGGACCCCCAGCCCTCCAGCGGAGGGATCGTTGTCACTTGGAAGAGCAGACGATGCGGATGCGTTTCAGCCCTCAGCTTGAGAGAAGATTTAAATAATGCATGGTGGGTTCCTTTGTGATGCCTTTCTTGCCTTTTTTTTGTTGTTGTTGTTAATATTTTAAATTCTTTTAGAAGTATTACCTGTATGTTAAGGCCCATATTCATATAATCATGAGTGACAAGCAACTTCTCTGTTTTGCCTTTCTACTTCCAGGCAGATTTAGCAAAATTGAGGCCTGGCAACACACGGCTAGGGTGCATAAGAGCACACAGCTGAAAGCACTAGAAAGGGTCTGCTTGAACATTTTTTTCCCCTTTTCTCATTAAAGTTTCATGTGAAGAATTTTTGTGGGAGCCTTAGCAGGTAAAATAGCACTCATCACGTCTATGTTCCCAAGCAGCAGTGGCACAGAGGAGACCCAGTATCAGATGGATGCAGTCTTTATTCTGATGCCTACCGTAGCCTCCCAGATGCAATAATTCACCCTCTTTAGTATCTT
The DNA here is from genome assembly GCF_013377495.2 of Cygnus atratus. Lineage (NCBI taxonomy): Eukaryota > Metazoa > Chordata > Aves > Anseriformes > Anatidae > Cygnus > Cygnus atratus. Next base: position 2,642,423 of record NC_066369.1, read on the forward strand.
TTCACAGGAGTCAAGCAATATTAATTATTCTGAAGTATTTTCAGGAGGATGAATACTGGAGAAGTTCTCACTTATTTCACAAGATATTTCACTTTCCAAGTAAAATACGAAGTGGTTGTAATGAGCTTCACACAGGGAATGACAGATATCTCCTGGGTAACCCAGCCAGCACAGTCCAATCCCCAGTAAAGCCAACATGAGAACCATATATGCCTTTATGAATGCCAAAATGGTCCATGAATTTCAAATACTATTGCACCCTGTTTTACAAGTCTTTTATGTGTTTTTTCTTCAATAAATACATGTATTTTGCTTTACGAATCTCTGGATCTCCGGACCCCTTCTGAGCTGCACATCTCTTAGAATCTTAATAGAAAAGCAGCGACATTAAACTGAAAATAAATGCTTTTACCAAATAGGGAAAGTATATTTCACCAAGGAAAGTGTGGTTTAAAGTAAAACACAGGCTCCTGCGATATCTAAATCCTGCATATTTTCTGCAGAGCATGCCACAGCTATTGACATACTGTTGGTTTTATATGTCCCAGGATGCATGAATTATTACTGCCATTCGACATTTTATATTCCTAGTTCCATAGCCTATAGCAACACTTACCGCTGGCTGCTGTAGACTACACCAGACCTCTGGCAATGCCTCTTATTGATCAAGCGCTGCTCAATGTTTGCCTGCTCAGTAATGCAAAGACATCCTAATTCTCTAAGACAGAAAACCCACAAGTTACTGTGCTTATGTTTCCTAGTCCTTTTCAGAGACGCGAGACATGAAACACAATACAAACGCCTTCTCCCCCATCAGGAGGCAAACTGATAGTTGTCTTATGAGCTTCAGGTACCATGAAAAAAAAAGCATTGCACAATAATGCTAAAGAACAAAGCTGGCCGGATGCTTCTAACGAATGGTGCCAGCATGCAGGCTGGTTATGAAAGGAACCTCAGAAGTGAAAGAAGCATCCTGCTGAGATTTGATGGACTTGTCGTGACAGGTTTATTAGCTTCTTTAAAAAGGACCTTGCCAAAGTGAATAATAGAGACCACAGTAGCAGAAAAACTACATCCAAGGTGTTTGTGTTTATGGATTCACAGGGAGGTGAAGTAGCTCAGTGCTTACTTGGGTGAAATTCCCCAAGGACAGCAAGAACATGAATTTGTGTAAATAATAAAATAGGTATTGCAAGTCACAGGGCAGCAGGGAACACCGTGACTACCCATGAGAAGATGCAGCACCACAGCGATGTGTCCCAGGCTCAGCACACACACACATGCTCCAACACACACTCAAGCCAAACGACTGGGGACCTACCCTCGGTGTGGGGTGAGCCCTGCCTGGCACCACAGCAGCACACCAGCACAGCCCTTGCTGTCCCTCTTCCACTGAGCTCACCCTCCTCATGGGGGCATCCCAGGCCCCAGCAAGTGCCCACACAGCCACAGCTTTGTGTGGGGACAGGGGAAAACCAGCATCAGGTGGGGACTGAGCAAGGGTGTGGCTTTAGCGCAGACAGGTTCAGAGAAAAGCTGCTTTATTTCACTTTTTTTTTTTTAATCTCCAAGTGCTATTTGCAAATAACGTCACCACCAATGAGGCCTGTTAGCAACATTTTTGTCTTCATTTGTTACATCTTTATCTTACAGTTGTTTTCTGAAACTATTTGCTCCTTTGCACCAGCACAGCTGGGCTGGATTTGTCTGATGCAAACACAACGGGGCCAAACACCCAGCTGGAGCAAAAGCACCAACAAATGAGCCCTGAAGGGGGGAGCACAGGGATGGTGCTGGGGTGACATGCTGTGGCCCACGGCTGCATAGGGTTTGCTTTCACCCACACACTGGCATGGCCACGTCTGCCCATGTGACAGCTGTGGGATGGGTGCAGAGATGGGGACAGCCCAGGGGCCACTCTGTCTCTGGTCCACCACCACCAGGTGTTTCTTCCACAGCTGTGACATCAGCTGAGGACAGGGACACACCTGAGGATTTACCCAAGGCCAGGCCAGCTTCTCCCCTCAGCCTCGTGGTGTCCTTCCTCAGGGTACAGCCCCCGGGGAGCACCCTGGCTGCCTGCCCTGGACCCGCAGCCAGGCGGTGCTTCACACCAGTGCTCCCCTATTCTCAGCATGGGTTGCACATGGACTAAAATACTCTGGCAGCACCCCATCAATGTATGCTTTCCCAGGGATCACCTTCAATAAGCTTGTGCAGCAAGCATCCCACCCAGCACCCAGAGCACTGCGTCCAGCCACACAGCCTGAAGCAAAAAGGGCTTCTCGGCTTGGACTGTGCCTTCCTGCTCGCTCCTCCCATTGTCCTCTCCTGCTGCTTCCCTCGCCCTCCCCTCGGCGCTGCTCCCACCCCAGGAGCCCCCAGCGCCTCTTTGTTTCCTGGCTGCATCCCTCGGGAAGCATCATCGGGTCATGAACCATTTCCTCCGAGCACTGACTGCATCTGCTGCCTTCGCACAATGATAGACTGGCTTAGGTACCCCCAACGTGCTGCAGCGGAAAGCCACGCTCCCTCAATTTATCCGAGGAGTTTTTATTATCGCTTGAAATATGGCGCCATGGCTCTGCACCCGCAACTGCCCTCAGAGTCCCTCGGCGGCACAGCCACAGGGACAACTCCAGTCGAGCTCGGCTGAACACAGAAGGTGACTTCTGCCGCGGGAGCACTTTGTCATCAGGGCAAGGCAGGCAGCGCGGCACTAGCACAGCCTCTTTCTTTGACATCCTAAGGGGGAAGCATGGCTGCACACAAATTAAACCTTTGCAGCAAGCAAAAATATTTTGCTTCGTCAGAACATCATAATGGTGGTATTTCTGCTGCCTTTTGAAAGGATGGGATTTACCCTGGTGAACTATTCAGCTCCTGAGCCAGCTTAAGGAGAGCAGGTTAATGGCAAAGGCATCTGGCATTTCTGCAGCCCCACCGGCCTCCTGGAGCACATCGTGTCTCTTTGGTCAACTTCACCCAGAGAGGAACCAGTTTCCTGCTCAGCCCCAGCACTGACAGAGAGCGCAGACCCCGTGCTGAAGGCCTCTCTTCTACCTGATTCACGAGGCTCGGCCTGCCAGCCTCACGTCCCCATCCGCACACCTGGTACAGCCGCTACTCCAGAGCGTGTAAGCAGCCCCCATATTCAGGCACCTGGTCACAAGAAATAAAGGGAGGGAGCCTCTGCTGCAGCTCCTCATGCCCAGGGCCTGGCAGAGCCTCGTGCCGAGCAGACCCTCAGGGAGGCTGGGACGGGCACTGCTCCGCATGCACCAAAAAGGCAGCTGCTGCATGGCCTAACGCAGCCTTTGGATTTTCAAAGCACGATACAGTGTGTATGTATATACATACTATATACATGTGTATACACATTGTTGTGTAAATATATGTACATTTACATACACGATCAGACATTCTATATATGGCATACATGACAGTAGTCATAAATTTTCAGTAGAAAACTAGAACGTATTGTGTGTGTGTGTGCAAATAGATCGCAACTCCTGCGGATAGTTTATCCACTGCAATTGGAATGCTACAGCTCTCCAAACCCCTGCTTTTGAATCTTTCAGTGTTTTATGCAATTTGGAAAGAATCTAATCTTGTCTTATTAACATCAGTGCAGTTACTGAGTGACAAGGGCTAAGTCCCACCATGTTTTTCTGAGACCTCACATAAAGAAACACAATGTATTCCCTTTCTGTAAATGCTAGATGAAGTGTTTTTAATAAAATGCCCTTAACTAAAATACTTTATATCACTTAATAATTTGTAATTCTGCCTCTGAAGATTAAAAACATCTAGTGTCTTCCTATGATCAATAATCAATTTTTAAGCAGCTGTAATTTTCACCATAAATATATAAAAGCAATCCAAGCTACTAAAATCATATACATAGACACATCATAAAAGCCAAACTACTTCATATTCAGCAATCAAAAAAAAAAAAGACAAAAAGACATGCACAGGTCTAAGATGTTGCAGTCCTAAGTATTTTGGACAGACCAGAAATCTCTGAAAGCTGGAAGCCATATGCAAGCCTTTCACCAGAGCACACAGTAAGGCAGAACCTGCGTAATGACCCTGGGTGCCCATTTGCCCAGGGCCATGCAGCCAGTCTGCCTGGGGCTGAGAGCGCAGCACTACGAACAAGTCACGAAGTCAAGGAGAACAGTTTCCTGGATGCATCATGAACATCCACATCTGTTTGCAGATGTGGTGCTTCAACCAACAGATGAAAAGAGAAGATTCACTCCTTCGTCTGCAGCTGGTTGGGCTTTGCTCCTCTTCATTCCCACCTCTTTCTGCCCAACACCATCTCTCATCCAGGCTCTCTAAGCTTCCTATTATTCCAGGCTTTAAATCAATTTCTGTTAAACTATTACGATTGTAGATGCTCTCTTTGTCTTCCTGCTGCTCAGTAGGAAGCAGACAGAGCGGTGCCACCCTAACTAATGAAGCTTTATTTAGGAACTGCTCAAACCCATTCAAAACACAGCGGCTTGATCCTGCAGCCCTGCATTCGAGTCGGCAGCCCCCGGCCCAGACAGATCACTGTGGTATCAACAGCACTGCTGGCAGACCTGCCTTCCCCTCTCAGACATCTTTACGTACATCAGCTGCATTATGTTATGAATGCTGCACAAAGCTGTCCCCTGGCCTCGTTACACGTTAAAATGGCAGGAGCTGCTCAGGACTCAGCACGGCACTCCTGACATCTGCGGATGTCTCCTGCACTCCAGCTCACACAGCAGCTCACAAGCATAGCTGTATTTTTAACATCCCAGAAAACATCTTTGCGTCATCTCCCTTTATGGCTTTCCTGGAATATTCTTTATATTCTGTGGTTTGTACCAAACGCTGCACCTGGAACGTTAATTCTCCCTTAGCAGACTCGGCGTGTTATTCCTGCCCAGAGAGAAATGCATGGCCTCCCTGTTAAACGTAACATATTGATTTTAAAATTGCTTTGATGAGTTGGAAAGTGATGCATAAATAGGATCAGTGCATTTATCACCAGTCAGCTCTTCTCTGTTAGGGCAGCTGATGTTTCAGATGACCCAAGGACAGCATATCGGCCTCTCCAAAATACAAGCCAAAGGTACATGGAAGATGTGCTCTTAACTCTTGTCCAGCCCAATTCCAAAATTCATTCTCAGCAGGCTGGGAAAGCCAAGTCAAACACCTTCACATCTCATCTTAAACCTCTCTTTACAGAGGCTTACTCTCATCAGCTGAGGTCTGCTTTCATTTTCAGTAGTAGGGCAAAACTCTTCAGGTTGTTCTTTCACAATGATGCTATTAGTTTACTCCATATTGAAGTTGATTTATGCTTTGGCTTTTTATAAGGCAGCAGCAAGTAATTGCATGGGAACACAGGTTTTCATCATTCCATCTGTAATTGTAAGAGGGCACAATAAGAGAAGAGATATTCTAGAAACACCTTAAAAGAAAAACTTCAGGCTTTGATAAAAGTGCACACATTTGAGTAACCTGATTGTCACCAAATCTTTGTTTGAAAGCACTGAATGCATATTTTATTTTAAACCCTTAGCTTCTCTAAATCACAATAACTGTTTTTTGACATTAACAAAACACATCAGATAGCTCTCCTTTTACAAAAGAAAAAAAAAAAAGGAGGACCTAGAGCCCAGTATGTGTCCAGACAGGACATTACTTCATCTTTTGTGATGGTTTTGTAAGCGATAAACCTGCTGAGATTTAACCAGGACCCGGTGCTCGCTGCTGTTCCTCGCAGATCTTGGGCAGCTGGAGGTGGGCAAGCACCAGACGGAGCCAGCGGCTCACAGGGCTGCCCTGGGCACGGCCAACCTGCATGAGCCCCTCCTCTGGCCAAGCTAAAACGGAGAACAGCTACTGAAGGCAGCACTGGGGGGCTCCAAACCACACTGTGCTCCCACCTGAGGAGCAGGCTGAAAGATCATGATTGAGAATTATTAAGATCAGTCTTCTTTATTCACTCCTTCCTTCCATTTTCATTTTTCTTCTCTCCCCTCCTCTCATTTTCATTCCCTTATCTCTATTTGATTCTCTCTTTTCTGCTTTTTCCTCTCTCTTCCCTTCCTCTGCTATTTCCTGTCACTTCCTCCTGTGATTTCCTCCTCCTAACGCTGCTTCCCTCTGCTCACGTGCCCTACCCCTCTCTGCTCCCTCCATGAGGGGCGACGTGGGAAATGCTGACTTAGCACTGATTCCTTGCCTAGCCTGGGATAGGCCACAACAACAAAAAGAATATAGCAAGTGTTCTGTTTGAAAAATGTCATGGGTCCTTCAAGACCCTGATTCAAAATCTTTAAAAAAAAAAAAAAAAAAGCAAATTTCAATTTACTTCAGATCAAAACTCAAAGGTCCCACTATTTCTGCACAGTTGAGCCAGTTTGAGAAGCCTGGGAGACATGAGAAACATTTTGCCAGTAATTCTTGGGCAATTCTTCAAAAATTAGTCATAAAAATCTCTATCGCTGATCTCTGTCACATGGACTTTACTCAGTCTCCTTCTCTTCACATACCTATTCAAAGACTGAAAATGGAGACATTATTTACTAAAACGCATCTTTCTGAACATTTTTAATGCTGCAAACTCAATTTTATGTCTTAAGTCACGTGAAGGACAAGGCAATAAGAGCTAACAGGAGCGCTCACAGAAACATTAGATGCACTTTAGCCACCTGCACTACTATCGCGTCTTTAATACGGGGCAGTATTTTACATCTCAGAGTTAATGCAAGCAGACTAGTCACAAGTACAATGGCGTCTGGATAACAACATTTAGAAGCATGAAATTACAAGTGTGCTGGCAGGTTTTTATGTGCTTCCTTCAAGCACAGGAGCTGCTGCTCTTTGTCCCTCACATCCTTTGTGTCAGAAGCAGCATGACACTAATAAATCTAAAACATATTTTGAGATTCATAGCTAGGGCTGCAGCATCCGGGTGGAATTTCTAAACGTGTGGTAATTGTTCCTGCACAAGGAAGCACAGGGAAGGGTCTCTTTTCCTTCTTAGTGGGTGCCAGAGCTGGAAGCAGCTTTGTTTCTCTGCCAGGGATGTACCTGAGAGCCACAGCTCTGACTGTGCTCAGAGGGCACAGGGACCTAGCTCTTGCCAGCGAAACCAGGAGCAGCAGCAGCGCTCCGGGCAGCACCACCAGCCCGTCACAGCACTTCCTACCAACCCTCTTGGAGGGCTAAAGAGCTCTTTAGGACATGGTTACTGTGAGTATGTATGAGTATTTATGTAAGGCACCAGCATAGTTTTAAAATCTGGCACTGCCTAGGCTTCACAGCGCTCAGCTACACAATTAGGATTTGGGGTTAGATTTCTTTTTAGGGATTTACATAACCTCAGATAGTGCTTTGCACGGCACTGTCAGTCATACAGTTTCCAGAATCATTACTAAAACATTAGGAAGTTTCACAACCAATGTACAGCAATCTGTTTTGATCTGAAAACTAGACCATACTGTAGTAAACAGGTTTTTCCCTGATCTTATGCCATGTTATTCAGCAGGAATACTCAGGTGTTGGAGGCTTGCATCCTGCCTGCAGGCACAGGGTGTGCTTGGGTTACACTGGGGGATCAGGACAGAGAGAAAACACAAATTTCTTGGCTCACCAGAACAATTCCCTTCACCCACTTGCCAATCTCGCATCTCCAACTTCTTGTTAAGGGAGTGAGTTAACCAAGAGTAGGGACTGAACTGCAGGGATTTATTTTGTGTGACAAACAGCTTTTGTTTTGTGAATATCAGGCTTACATCGTTGTATGGATCTATCCTCTGGAAATAATAATCAGATTTCTAGAGCTTTGGAGTAGCTCTTTCAGTACTATCTGGGAATCCATCAACAGAAATGTTGACAGGTCTGTGAGATGGGTGCTCAACCTGCAAATTCTTTAAGCAAGAGCCTTCTCTTTTATGTTTCCCAGTGACTTCACGCTCTCAGATTTTAAAGTTGATACTAAATTTCTGGAAAAAAAAACTGGGTTTAAATTATGAATATAAACATTTACCACTTAAAACTATTCACTGGCTTCCTCAGCATCCTTCCATTTAAATCCTCTGTAACCACCCTGTGCTTTCTGCACATGCAAGAGAAAAACCCAAGGTCAGCAGCACGGGGTGCTCATCGTGCCGCTGAGATGCATCCCTTCCTCAGGCAGGGTGGAGCCGTGCTGACCTGGGGGCTCTGCACAACAGCATGCCTGCCCTGCAGGAGCCAGCGCTGGCCATGAACTGAAGCTGTGGCTTCACATTCTGTAGTTCCCCAGGACGGGAGAAAGCTAGCTAGCCATAGCTTCAACCCAACATTAGGCTTTGATCATGTGTTTTTTTTTCCTATTATTTTTCAGGGGGATTAGGGTGTATCTGTTTGTTACAACATTCCACCACCCCTGACTGCTGAAGCTCCCTGTGCTCCCCAGTGTCCTGCTCCCAGGAGATGCCACCTGGCCCCATGGTTATGATGAAAGAAGTCCCATGGACACCTGTGTGAGCTCCTTTAGCTCACCATACACCTGGTGCTCAGCACCACGCACAGAGCTTGGCCTTGCCAACAGCTTTTCCTTCAACAGGAGAGCCATCTACTCCCCCCTCCAGTTCACACAAGAAAAGGAAATAGGGAAATAATGGGACTGTGAAATCAGTTTGAAGCCCAGGAAGCATAGCTAAGCACCCTTCCCTAGCACCAGCCTGTCCCTGCCCACAGCCACCACACACGGCCCCTGGGGAGCTGGCAATGCGTCTGGTGCTGCCAGCTGGGCTCAGTCACTGCCACCACGCTGCTGGCCTCCTGTCCTGCGTGGGCAGCAGCACGGCCCCACAAACTTGGGTGCACGCTCACTGCAAAGCACAGCACTTATTCTCAACACAAACATGTTCAAATCACATAACATCGATGGAGCGTCTTCCAGCTTCAAAAAAAAAAAGTTACATTTTAAATCCTTTATCAGTCACAATGCTTAAGTTCAAAGTATCCAGATCGCATACTCAACTGGTTTTCAGTCAGCTCCTGCATTTGCATTTTGACAGTGTTTTTCAGCCCCAGCACTGTAGGGATGAGCAAGCTATGCTCTGACACATTAAAAACAGGAGCCGTTGCTCACGTGCCCTGCGCAGCGCAGCGGCCCGCCTCCGCAAGGACAGCCAGGCAAAACTCCCACCGAAGCGCGTGGGATTTAAGCCCACTGAGCGCTGCCGCTCTGGGCTCGTTACTTGGTGACAGACTGCTGCATGGATGGCACCCTGGTTTTTCATTGTAAAAGGAAGAGAAATGGCTTTATTACGAATCTTCCTCAAAGCTGTCCATAAGAAATAATAGTAGGTCAAATAAATCAGCATGTGATTTTGTTTTCTGCGTAGGGGTATGTTGAAATACCACGTCAGGTTAGCAAGGCATATTCATATTCTAATACTTGCGCTACTCTTGCCTGTTTTTAAGCCTATTCTGAAGCCCAGGCTGGCTGAGCCCTCAGAGCCGCTCCAGCCAGCACTCACCCTATGCTGCAGCCCTGAGTGAGGCTGCCCCTCATCTGTGCTGGCCACCAAAATGCTGTCACTGCTGTGCCCATTTCTGGTTTCGCTGTTCCCCCCACCCAGAGCGCCAGCACAGGCAGGGCTGCGGAGGACGGGCCCTGCAGCACCCTGCTACCTGGTCACGAAGTGAGGTGCAGGGCCAGGAATGGGGACCTGGCATGAGACAGGGTGGTGACACCGTGTTTACCAACAACTAAGGCAACCTGTGGCAGCAGTGGTCCAGCCAGAAGCTAAGACCCCACCTGAGCACATCCCTGGGCACATCCCCACCTGAGCACATCCCACCGCTGCTGCCACTGCTCCCTCCACTAGAGCCAGGAGCCACGTGCCCCCCTGTCGCAGCCAGCACAGCTGACATCCCATTTGCTTCCACCTAGAGCAAGGATTTAATCATTCACATGTAAGCCTAGAACTACAGCATCATGGCTGCTTCTGTCTGAGAATTAAAAAATCATCTAGGTTGGAGAAGACCTCTCTGATCTTCCCAGACTGCACCATCCCCTGCACTTACAGCACTGCTTGGCAAGCCTGGACTCACACATCAGGGTCTGTAAGCCACAGGTCTGTAACAACCCTGCAGACCAAGCGATGTGGTCGAGACCCTCCTTCCCCGCCAGGAGGGCAGAAAGGTGGGCCCCTGCCTGGTCCCCACAGTCGATCCTGACAGATGAGTGACCCGCAGTATTCCATCACAGCTAACTGTGGCCCTCTGCATTTGGTAGCAATTTGCTCTCAATTTCCTCCTGACAAACCTGAGCAGTTATGCCTGTTTTTTCCCCTCTTTCTGAGGCAAAGCACACATCAAAGCAGTCACAGTGCAGACAGCTCGCCCCCAAAGAAGCTGCCACGTGCCCCCAGTGACAGCTGGGGCGGAACAGAGAGGCACAGCTCTGGCAGGGGCCTTGCCCCACTGCGAGCAGCAGGCCCGAGACCTGCGTGGGCACCATGGTGTCCTCTGCTGCAGACGGGGGGGGGGGGGCTCGCACCCACAGAGAGCCGCTGGCCTGAGCTCCATGAGAGGCAATGGTTGTGGACATTCAGGGCCTTGAGGACACCAACCCCTCCCTGAGGCTGACCTGCAGTTTAAGGCTTAAGCTGAACCTAACACAGCTCTTCCAGGGTAGGGAAGTGAGGAAAGGAATCTGCCACACAGCTGAGCCTAATTGCCTTTGAGCTGCAGGCTCTGTAACATCAGTCAAACAAACACGCCACTGCTTTTACTGCTCTGCAGTTGCCATTTACTATTTTGCTGGGAAATTGTCCAGAAAAGGGATACTACCTAGAAGGAAGCATTATGCCAGCACTGGAAATCAGTAGTGTTTCTAAATAACCCCACGGGCACACTGTCTATTCCTACACCATGGCAGGAACTGCGGAAAAACCAAAGAGCCCAAGCTAGCCACTTTGCACATGAGGTCTGAGGCAGCAGTTGCAGCAGCAGGCAGGGAGCCACTCCAGGGCCCCACCGGCCCCTGAGCTGATGTGAACCAGAGCTGTAACAGCACACACCAAAGTACGTGGTTCAGTGAGTGGGGAAACAAACATCCTAAGTTTCATGACCCAGCTTCACCAGGGCTGCTGAGGCTAGGGGGAGGCAGCAGTTGCTGCTGTCTCCTCAGCCCCACCACTCTGCAGGACTGGCACATCCTCAGGGATGCAGATGCCATTAGCAGGCATGGATTTGCCAAAGCCATCTCTTCTCTCTTACAGTGCCTCCTGCTCTCTGGAGAACTCACCTCTTATTACAGGCAATACCTTAATTCTTAATTATCTCTCTGCTAGAGGTTCAAAGTAAATGCTTGAGTTATTTAATTTTTACAACATTTTGACGAGGCAAGGGTGAAAAAAAAATGAAAAGAGAGGGTGGTTCTGAGTCATCCCATTGTATTACCACCTTATTTTTCCTCCCAATCAAAGAATAATAATAATAATAATAATAATGATAATAATAATAAAAGGGGGGGGGGGAAGCACACAGCACACCTTTGCTCCCCACACGGAAATACATATTTACCTGTGCCATTTCCCATTAGCATCAAACAAAGCCTGGCCAGTTAGTCTGTCCTTCCCTCTGTGCAGGAAGGGAGGAGCCCCAGGCAGGGGTCTCAACCCCACCCATAGACATGACTGCTCCTAGCAGGAGAGAACAGGGGCAGTGCCCAGCACAGGTGAGGGAACACATGCTCACCACAGGGAGAATCAACTCCTGCCCAGTGTAAATCAGCTTAGCCAATAAAGCCTGTGCCAATTACACCAGCACCTGGCTCTGCTTTGCTAGAAGGCTCAGCAGTCATCTGACATATGTTGGTTTTTAGCACCTCATCCCTGTCACTCAAAGTGCTGGTGGAGCAATGGTCAGTTCAAGCTCTCATGTTGGGGTGCCCAGTTCATGGCGCTGGGGCAGCAATAACTGAGACCACAGAGTACCCAGCAAGCAAGGGATGGGGACAGGAACAAGGAGGCCATCATGGCTGCTGCCCAGCACACCATCAATTGATCTGTCCAGAGCCAGACCCTGAGCTGCTGCAGACTGCAGAGCTGTGTTCATTGCATCACAGGGGTTTGCACCAGCTGAGGACTTGGTCCCTACTTCGTTCTTTGCATGCTCTGCTGGCTTTAGCCATAGCTCCAGCAGACACACAAGCTGGATGAACACATTTTTTAATTTTAAACAAAACAAACCACACATTTTATTGTCCCTCTCTCCCATCATCTCTCAGATGGTATTTCTTAAATCCATGTAAGTTCAGAATTTTCATAACACATTTTGGCTGGGGTAAGCTGTGTTTGAATCATCATTCAGAAAAGTGAAGATTTAATTTCATGGTGGAATTAGGGCTGACATTTCCTTTTTATTTACACTACACCAAGGGTTAATAAGGTTACTATAACCTTAATCTTTGATAGCTCAACAATAGCATACTCTAGGATTAGTGCAAAAACTGGATTTTAACTTTTAATCCCATTATTGCTGATAACCTTATCAACACTGCGCCCCACCGCAGAGATGGAGCAGTGAAACCTTCGACTCAGTAGTCCCTTTCCATGGAACAACATTTAGAGTTGCAGCAGAAGAGCCAGGGACAGTTGCTTGGTTGATGCCTGCAGTGAGGTTCACAGTTTGTAGTAGGGCTGCAACGCTGCTTTTAAACTGCTTGTCAGCAATCTTTGCCAAGAAAAACACTGGTCCAGTGGCATATGTTGGCGGAGCAATGCAAGGTTGCTCTAATTCCCTTACTTTGTTTTTCCCTCCTCCCATGCGACAGCTACTCCAAGAATCAGACCGCCAGTCTGGCAAGTTGAGATCCAGAAACTTGCTGCTAATTACCGTGTTTACAATTCCCAACCTGTTTGTTGGTGCCAACAATCAAACTGCATCCTCTTGTGTGCACCAAAAGACACTTGCTGGCAGTAGCTTCCTAAGGTTCCAGGCTGGCTACATTAATTACTGTTAACTTAATTTTTGGGTATCGAGAAGCAGCTTTAATTAGCAATTTTATGGATTAAAATGAATTTCAAGAAATAGCAGCTTGACTTATAGGCTGCTTACTAACCCTATACGTACTTTATATGGAAACACGAGTGGCAGCAAATTTATATGTGGTCTGACAAATAAAATAGGCAGAGGTTTAATAAAAATCACACCAGGAAATGAAAGGTTATACCTTCCCTTTGAAATCAAATAAGCAGCTCTAGAGGGTCTGGTTGGACATTTTTTATGACTTTTCAGCAAACATTTGACCAGACAGAATAAATCTCATTCTCAGAGTGTATCACTGAATCAAAGTATTCAAACCTTGGCTAATTTATCTCTGTTTTAATGAATGCCTTTGGTTAAACAAAAAAAAAAAAAAAAAAAAAAAAAACTTTTAAAAAGGCACCTATTTTATGAACCCAGTGGAAGAGAGTCCAAGCTCAAACAAGTGCAGGCCCCACCAGGGATGACGCCATTTGTACCCTGTAGGTGCTAGTCTGAGACTCCTGAAGCTATCTGTCTGCTTACAAAAAAATGATTCAATTAGGATGCACTTTAACAAAGCATGTGCTTGAATCCCACTGGGATCGGCCGAGCTCCATGTGCCCCTGCGAGGGCCTACTCAGACCAGCATGCTGGGTGGGAAGGGCCTACCTGCCCGAGGACTGTGCCCGGAGCCTGCAGAGCTCACCACTGCCCACAGCAGCAATCCATTTCTAACCCAGCTTTTCCATAACAGACTACAGGGGACTTCCTTTCTGTCCCACAGCAGATTCTCCACCCTCTCACAGAGTCCTAAACGCCACACAAGTCACTTGCCCTGCTGCTGGCATTTCTTGGGCTGCCCAGCCACTGGCAGAGCCCTGCGCCATTGTCCCACGCAGTAGGAGTGCACTCAGCTCCTGCGGAACAGACAGACTGGGACAGAACTTGGCTGTACGAAAATCTGTGTGGGATTGGGAAAGCAGAGACAAAGAAGGCAGTGAGCCAAAGAGACGCACACTAAAACCAACACTGGTTTTGACTTACAACAGGAAGAAAGGGAACAAAATGAATCAGTGCTCCCAGAGGAGGCAGCCTGGATTTAGTCTGGTCCTGCAGTAGGGAAGTGGAAACAAGCATTTAAGAGCGGTTCGTTTGTACAGGGCGTAATGAACATGCTGAGCAAACTGCCAGGGAGTCAATAAATGTGTGCCTCTGAGACCAGTCCAAAAGGAGCTGGAGGGATACCTGGAGGACAGGGGCATTCAAGGCTGCGAGTGCACACTGCAGCGGCGCGGGACACGTGGGATGGGGCAGCCCCTTCCCCGCTCCTCTGCCGTGCTGGCCCAGCCAGCCGCCCGGCCCGGGTGCCTGCACCTTGGGTAATGGGCAGACATTGTCTAATGGGAGTCTGCCAATCTCCACTCAATTTATAATTCAGCAAGCAGAGGAGCTTGATTCTTCTAATTTACATAAAACATACATAAAACTGAAAACCAAATAGCTTCAGAGCATATGGGCAAAGCACACAAGAGCCACCAAGGAGAGAAGGAGTGAAAAAGGACACAGTGAAATCACTGTCTAGATTGAGCTTTGGTGAGGCTTTTTGAGCACCTTGCCTGTGCTAAGCTTCTCACGGACAAGCAGGCTCCTGCTACCAGGCCGTGTGTCAGCACTGCACCTCAGTCTCACCACTGCGCCGTCAGCCCCGCAGCCCTGCATTGCCAACGCCCTGACAAGGGATGGGGTTTCATCACCACACCGTTTCTCTAAGGGAAGAGCAAGACTGGTGAAAACCTGCAGTGACATGGCCAAAAGGTGTCAGTGCACATCCAGCCAGTAACGCCTTCCTCCCCTCTCCTGGTGAACCTCAGGCAAGATGGCAGGAGAGGCTGGGCCAGAAGATGGCGGAGGGGCAGCGCTGCGCCCCAGGTCGCTCCTCCACTGCTCCCTCCGCGGTGCAGGGTGGGCAGCAAGCACACCACCGTCCCATAGCTGAGCTGGGCTGGTGGCCTTCCCTGCAGCGTGGCAAGACCCTGGCGCTGCCTCCTCTCCTGTGTGCCTGAGCCACCACCCTGGGTGCCAGCAATAGCCCCACGGAGGCCGGTGGAGCTCTGGCTGCCTCGCCGAGCTCTGCGCGAATTCAGTCATTTCCAGCAAGCAATATATAAATAGATGCTGTCTCATTATTGATGTACATTGTGCAGACGGTTTAGCTGGGGATGAAGCTCGCCTGCTTTCCTTTTATGGCTGAAAAGCGGGATCCCAGAGCCTTTATCTGAAATCTCTGCATATGTCAATCAAAGCGCACCAGGACGAAGATTTTGCACTCTTAGGTCCTCGTTAAATGGTAGGCACCACTGCAGCCACGCAGCTGTGGGAAACGTCCATGGGAAGGAGATGCAGCTCTGTACGTGTGTGCACGTGCATATAAGCACATTTACATACAACCACACCAAAACCAAGCTAAAGCAGAATACTAACATTTGCAGCCTAATTTTTCTATTCCTTTTCAAATCCCAAGACCAGGCTGTAGTCTGGGCTACTCTGACACAAATCTCATTTGACTTTCTTATAAGCCACTGGTTTACACTAATGGCAGAGCTGGTCTCGTACTTGGAAGAGCAAAGCTCAGGGTGGTGCCAGGCCCAGGCCCTCCCGGCCTGTAGCTGCAGCGCACTGATACTACAAGTTAGATCTGATAGTGAACCCTAGCGAAGGCAAGCTATCGATATTTTGGAAAGCCATTCCTCACACTTCTGAGCAGCAAACGGCCCATCACTAAGGAGGCCAAACCCTTGTCAGCATGAGCTGACTTCTATGAAATGAAATACTGACCTTACTGCTAGCTCCGGAGCTAATCTCAGAAGAGAAATTTTATCAGAGAAAGCAGAGCTATTATTCCCAGCCACTCTACAGGGCGCGTATTTAAGTTTTGCATCCAATGAATGTGGAATACTCCAAATATAGTGGCATTTAATAAAAGTCAAAGATGAAAACTCCAGCTAGGTATTTTGTGCGGGGCTTTATTTGTTTTGCATTGCTTAGATTTTGCATCACTCCATTCAGGCTCCTTTCTGTTGCTGGAGTTTTCCTCCCTTTGTAGCGGGGAGCCAGAGCCGAGCAAGCAGCACTGATTCACTGCAGCTCCCACAAATGAAAATTAAACATCACTATTTTTCAGCCCTAATCGAGGGTCTGTACCGCTCCTACGATCTGTGCTGGTAAGAACATATTTACATACATGTAAAAGACAAGCAACAAAACACGGAGACCAAAGGGAAAGTGGCTTTGTCTGTTGCTTCTTAGGGCAGGACTCGCAGGTCCTGTTTCACTGAGGGACTTCGTGAATGGTGGAAGATGAATGCATTTATATCACCGCACACATGACAGTAGCATAATGTCATAGCACAACAAAGGGCTATGTGACATGCACAGTAAAAAAGAAAGTGATTTTATTGAAACCTCAAAAGTAATCATTTTATTGTCCTCTGCGTAACTCAGACCCATGGTAAACACGCAGGAAAACACGCAGGAAAACAGGCCTCTTTCTTAAAAGCAGAAAAATTGTCACCTCTTAAACCAAGGTTTGAGGCAGTTTTCACTGCTCTTTTCTATAGTTCAAGACATTTTGAAAAAAAATAGGGAATTACATGATCCTGATGTTTCTAAAGTAAAACACAATGAGGAAAAAAAATCAGAACAAAAACAAACATACAAACGCCTTCTGTTCTCTCCAACTCTTCGCTTGTATCATAAAAAGGAAGGGGGCAGCCAGATAAAAGAGAAAAAGAAGTAGGGGAAGAAGAAACAATTTCCCCCCCTTTAGTGGTCATTTTTAGCAGCAAAAGCATCAAGACTGTAATAACTGTTGCTTTGATAAAACAGCAGGCATTAAATTGCATAATTTTGTATTTTAGAAGAATGTTTTTGGCATTTTGGCAGAGAGGTAATAGCGGTCTATGTTTTCTTGGAATAACCAGGTAAATTTTCTCTTAAAAATAATTGTTAAAAGTTTATTTTCCAGATAGAGTGAAGCATTAATGCATATGCATCAAGCCTCCTTGCTCTTATTATTCCCCACCTATTTAAAAAAAAAATAAATAAATCCTATAAAATGCATCACTACAGTGATCATCACTACAGTGATGCATTTTTATTTGAATTCTCCATCAACTTCTTGTTAGGAGAATGTGAATACTTGCAAAGCTATTACTCTCAGAAAATCTAAAAGAAGTCATATGAAATCTACTTTATCTATGTAAATCCCTCTCTAAGATGCAGTAAGATGCTGCTTTTTTTGGTAACAGGCTGCACAATTAGATGCTGTACAGTTCTAGTTCAGAATGTCCCTCATTCTCCAGTTAGAGAAGACCAGTCCCACAGTGATCACTTTGTCATTGATTCGGAGTGATTTAAAAGCTAGGCTGACCCTGTGAACATTAATAAACTTTGTGATATTGTCCTGTCTTAGCAAGAGAACCGCTAACATTCCAAGCAAAGTTATGAATCAGCAGGTTTTAATATATATTTTTTAAAAAGCTGTATTATTCCAACATTTCATGCCTAATCTCATAATGTGCAAAGGGTATACATTACATAAAATCCAGATGAACTGATACAGAGCACTATCTTGGTGACGACTGGTGCTGAAGAAAATAAAAGATGAAGACTAGTGCCTCTGAAATACTCTGAGAGGGTAACTTGGGAAGTTTAAGTAGCCCTTCATGGGCCTACCTCTTTCTTCCTAATGGTGTCAAGTACAGGAGAATTATCTGACCCACTGCAACCCCGCAGGAGTGCAGCACAGAAGCCAGAGGCCAGAAGGCCTCCAGAGGTGGCTCTCCAGCTGTCGCTGGTGCGTGGTGCCTGCCGTGTCTTGGCTAAACTCATTTTAAATCTCCTAGTCAAGGGAGTTCCTGGCTGAAGATTGTGCCATTGCTTGTTTTACTATTTATCTATTTATACATTACTATACACATAATGTATGTATTACTACATATTATATTCCTCACTGGCTATACGTATTGGGTTCCCTGAGAGGGACTGTTCCTTGACAGCCATGCTACACTTCTTCCCTGCGCTGCCCCTAGGTTCATTTGCACGCACCAGGTTACCTTCCTGCAGACAGGCAGCAGCCTGGAAATCAATGGCAAAACTCCTGCTGACTTCCACATGAGGAAGATTTCAATAACAGTATACTCATTTCTTTTATGGCATGGGCACGGTTATGTAACTTTGGCTAGGTATGCGTGTATATACGTATGTGAACATATATATATATACACTCACAGACGTATTACTCCTTCCAGCTATATATGCAGGGCTCTTATTTTTCCCACCAGTCAATCCCTCTAGTTTCTGTAACATTTCACCTAATTTTCTGTGGACTCTTTTTAACTAGGTACTGATTTTCCAGAAATCACACCTCCAAACTTGCTGCAGCCGTGGTTTCCACCCATGTGGCACGCCCTGCCAGCACCACATCCCCAGGCTGCCTTGCGGCTCTGCAGAGCTGCGGCACAGCCACCCTCAGCCAGCGCCTCCAGGCCCCTTCCCCTCGCCTGCCTTAGGAGCCGCTCTGTCCTTCCGTGTCAGACTCTTCCCATCACCTCTAGGAGTTCTGGCTTTGGTTTTAGCTTTTAGATGTCTTATTTTTGGCCTGTCATTTAAATTCCTTTTGAGTCACTGTTATTATTGAGCCAACATTTATAAATAGCTCTATGCATTGCAGGTATATGATAATCAAGTCCTTTGATTTTTGTGCAATTTGGTTATGAAATTATAAGAATAAAAAGAGTGCAAGCATCATGGGATGCCCAGGAAATGTTTCCATAGTTAAAGGTTTGGGGAGACAGATTCAGCATCTGTAAGAATTTATGATTGTTAGTAATGGGTGTTATGGTTTACCTTTACAGCACTAAATGGTGAAGTGTCAGAAAAGCTAAGAGGCAATAACTAGGGGTTGTTTTTCAGAAATATAATAATCTTTTAAAAGGAAGAGAAGAAAAAGCCTTTTTTGTGTGTAGACTATTTATTAAAAAAATGCATAAAACTCCAGTTGTATACATTACTTCTAGTGTGATGTAAAGAAACAGGAAAAGGCTAGAGAGCTTATTCTTACAGCTGCAAATTGTGTGTGTATCTGTGTCTACATACAGGCATTATCTGTTTTCAGTTTCTTCAAGAAAACTCTGTGAACCACCTCAACTGGCACAAAAGACAATGGCCTGCAATAGGAAGAAATCCTACACTCCCTGCAAAATCAGGTTGGGTCTTGAAAACGGAAAGCAGAACTTATCCTAGTGAAAGGCGCCTGCAGAACTGCACATATTATCTGCATGCAACACTGTGTACATTTATTTTGGGGAAATTTGCAGGCAGCGAGGGGAATCACAGCACCGGTCGTAAAGACATGCTGAGCCTTTGCAGCCCCTGCTGAGGTGGGTGGGGGTTTTGCCTCTCCGGGGCTGTACGAGTGGGGCTCTGGACAGCACGCTGCAGCCTCCGTTCAGAGATACGTGCAGTGATACGGATATTCCACTCGGACATATGCATAGGTGCTGCAGCATTTGCAGAAAAAGCACCTGAAATCAAATGGAAGCCCTCATCTCGTACCATGGGGCCTTGCTAAGAAGAGCAGCGCTTCCTTCTACACGCGGACCCTGGCAGGGCCGCTCCCTCGCCTGCCCAGGGACTCGTGTCCACAGCTCCTCTCCCTCCTCTCCCCTCTCTGCTGGTGCTGTGGGTGAACTGTGGGACGGCCACGGGGCAGTGCCCACTGTGGGAAGGTCCCAGCGTCCTTGGTCCCCCACACAGAGCAGGGCCACCTGCTGCCAGCAGGGCACAGGGCCGCCGCCACCCCATGCCAGTCACGCTGCTGGGGGGTCTGGCGCGGCCAAGACTTACCTAGCGAGCAGCTGCCGGGGCTGCTCGCTCCAGCATGTAAAGTGACCCAGGGATATAAATCTTCAGAGGATTATGGCCCTTAAAAATAGGCTAAGTTCAAGTAGTTATTTTTGGGCTGATTCTTTATTTAATTTTCTGCCAGGATGCAGATTACAATAACAATTTTAGAACAGATATTTAGTATTCTAAATTAATTAAATACGCGCTCACCAAAATAGCTGTTAGCACACAGTTGGTGCTGCCACAAACCTCATTCTAAAATGTCATCTTAGAAAATACTCGCACTGGTACAACTAAATACCCTTATTTACAAAGTAATTTTTTATTATGTTGGTCTATAGATTTCTAGTATATTTTTTGCTGTTAACAAAATATTGTTAGATTATTAAAGGCAGGGGGCTTTTAGGCTCATTTTTTAGCACACAGGATTCTGGATTTCTAAAAATCAAAAAATAAGAAGTGTAGGGTTGTAAACTTCCCTCTCGCTAAGGGTCTAATCTTTCCCGCAGCGAAATCGATTGGGGTCTTTGCTATGGCATTGAATGGTGGTATCTGGCCCCAAATATTTTGGATTTAACATGAGCAACCTTGCTTCTCAGAGCAGTCCCACAGAAGCTCCACATAGTCAGGGGATCAGGCCCACAGCATGAACAGCCTCTTCTGAGAGGCAAGTTGCTCAGAAACCAATGCTTCCGCCCTTCAATAGCCGTACGTGACAGACCCCAGAACTGCTAATGAACCTGAGGAGGGCAATTATGAGATCATGCCATTGGGAAACGTAATTCGAAGAGCTCCTATACTACTGAGCATTTAAACAATGTTTTATAATCATTTTGGTGAGCATATCCAGCATTTCTCCGATCAGACCTTACAGTTTCATTCTTTTAAACCCATAATATGACAAACCCCGAAAGATTTTAGAGAAATCTACAATCATCAAAATGTTAATTTTGACAAAGAGTGCATGCATTAAAAATGCATCAACCCTGTCATTAAGGCATTATTCAGCAAAAACAGCTAACCACGCTAAACAGAGAACAACTATAAGAAACCAGGTATAAAGGAACATTTCGCTAAGCTTGTATTTATGGGTAACAGTCCAGTCTGTACTGCACGAGATACTCAACCAAGCGAAGAGCAAACAAAACCACATCCTTTATGTGATGAAATGGGAACTCCTGATAATACTCTAAGTCATGACTCAAGGGAAAATGTCAACTAAAAGCTCAGATCAGAGGAAGGTTTGTAATACAAACCTGGATGTTTAAAATAGTGTTTCCATCGCTGTTCTTGCAGCACTTGTGAATGCGGATGTGTTACGGTGCTGAACTGACTATAATTTAGCAGCTAAACGTGTCTTTTTAAAGCATAATTTAACATTATTTCTGAGGCTGTTGAACATACTAAACTACAAGAAAAAAAATCCGCTTTCAAGTGGTATTAGAGAAACACGAGGATCAGAGTGCTAGCATCAAAGATGTGTCTAAAGAATAACAGATCCACACGTCTGCGTAACAATGAGAGCTCCATGCGCTATTGAAGGCAACAGGGTAAGATTCCTTTGGCAGTTGTTTGAAATAATTAAGCAGAACATAGATGGCCTTTCAATTGCTAAGCAAGAGAGAGTGAAAGACATTCTCCATGATCCCGCCTCGCACTCACAACTGAACGATCACCCCACATCTGGCTTGCCCATATTAAAAATCATTCTCATGCTCATCCAAGCTGAGCCTGGGGAAGGATCCATTCAAAAAGGCTAACTCATCACAGTGCCCTTGGTCTTGCTTTAAAATGGCTTCTGATCTAATTCACGTAAGGCTGAAATGCGGTCTCACACTTGCCATTATGTGGCAACAAGACCTGGGATCATGGGGGTGTGCAGAGAAGTCTCGAACCGGGAACGGAAAGGCGATCACCTCCTGCTTCTTGCTTTAGTAGTCTTGGGGGTAGGGGAGCAGGGGAAAATGCTATGCCTTGATTTTCCTAAGCACAGCATTCGTAAAGGCCAGCCAGGCTTTTAACCAAAGCCCGTGCCCTGCTGCTGAGATTGGCGAGAGGGACAGATGCACCTGCTCTGTGTTAAAGCAACGGGGCATGGCTGGGACAGTAACGGGAATCAACACTTCTGCTCGCATCTCCCACCTGCAGGTACCTTTGGGGGAGCCCTCAGCCCTTTGAAGGGGGCAGAGCAGCCACCACCTGAGCCCCGGCAGGGAACCAACCCCTCGGCCCTGGCTTCGGCCATGTGTCTCAGCCTGGGGCTTCGGGGGCTGCCGGGCTCTTAGAGGGTGGGCAGCCCTTAATTCCGCCCTCACGACGTCGTTACCGGGGGACAAGGATTAGGGGGCTGCCACCCCCTCGAAGCAACCGGCCACAACCGGCAGCCCCTCGGCGTCCCCGCAGCCAGGGCAGGGGGCGGAGGAGGGGGCCGCCGGCTCGGTGCTCGCCAGCTCCCGCCCCGCACGGCCCGGCTGCTGCGGGCAAGGGGCCGCGGCCGCCCCCGCGGAGCCCGGCTGGGGAGGGGGCGGCATCCCGGGCCCCGCTGCCGGCTGCGGGCGGAGCCGCGGCCGCCCCTGCCCCGCGGGCAGCCCCTGTGCCGGGGGGAGGACGGGGGGGGACCCGGGGGAAGGGGGGGGAACCCTCGGCAGGCGGGGCCCCCGTCCCCGCCCCTCTCTCCCCGCTGGAGAGGGGCGAGGGGCAGCGGGCGCGGCGTGGGCTGGGGGTCCCCGGGAGGGACAGAACCGGCCCCGGTCCCACGGGCCCCCCCCCCCCCGCAGCCCCGGCCCTGCGCAACCCCCGGCCCCAGGATCGCCCCCTCCCCCCAGCCCCCCCATACACACACGTACCCACGGGCGGGCACCCCCCCGCAGGGGACGGGGCGTCCGAGCTCCCCCCGCCCGGCAGAGACCCAGACAGAGCGACACATTGCAAAGCGTAGGAAAAGATGGAAAAGGTGCTACCTTGGCAACTAGAGGAGGTTGGGAGCCAGCTGGTGGGCTGGGGGCGGTCGCGCTGCCTGCCTGCCTGCCCGCCGCCGGTACTCTCCTCGACTACGCGTATTCTTAAGCAATAACAACGTAATCCGTATTATCCACCCAAGAATACCCGTCACCGAAGAGAGTCAGAAAGCTGCTGCTGCTGCTGCTGCTGCTGCTGCTGGAAGTGCTGCACCGGGGCAATAAATCCATAACTATAATTCCCCTCTAGCAGAAGGAGAATCCACAAGGGTAGCCGAGCGATCCCGTCCCATATCCAGCGGGCGCGGTGCCTTCCCGTCCTGCGGAGGCAAAGGAGAGGAGCGGGCGTTTAACACACGCGGACAGTTCCTCTGCGCTCCCGCTGCCTCGCTGGGGCGGGCAGGGTCCTGCTGGCAAGGCGAGTGGGAATAAATCAAAGTAAGGTTGAGTTTACCTGGTGGTTGCCCGGTCTCTTCCTCCACGCTTCTCCGGCATCCTATTCCCTAGCTGTATGCTCCATCAGTTCTCCCTGGGAGCTCGCAAGGGATGTCACACGCAGCAACAGATTCCTGTAAAAGAGACGCACGGTTAAGCACACAAATATTACAAATCTGTTTGCATAGGTGGGCTCGGAAGAGCTCCGATACGGCAGCAGCCACGCCTGAGAGACTTTTCGTCTGGGCTTTGCGAACGCGTTTTACGAGTCCTGACTCAACAGTGACTCGCTGCGCTACCGAGAGAGAGGAGGGCGGGCGGGAAGGAAAGCGACGCAGAGAAAGGAAAGCAGAGCGAGAGGCAGCGAGGGCTCGGCGCTGAGCGGAGGCGCTCCCCCGCCAGGCCCCGCGCCCCGCGGGCCGGGGAGCGCCCAGCCCCGAGGCAGCCGGAGCGCACCGCGGCGCCGGGCTGCGAGGCGCAGAGGACCGGGAGTGGGAATAAAAGAAGTTCTCGCCAAATCGCGCCTGCGGCTCTGCCCGTCACCCGGAGCTGTTCCCTTATCAGCAGCGCTCGTACTTGGGGGAGGCGGAAGGGGGAAGCTTTGTCTGATGATCCGCCGCGGCGATAATAAACGTTTATTGTTCGCCAACTGAACAGAAAGGGTCTCTGCAACGTCATGGCACGGCACACTTCGCCTGGCGATCAGGAACTTCTCCGTCTCATTTGCCCCCAGCTCCTAACGCTAAGGACAGCTTCCGTGCGAGTGGTGGGGAGGGGGCCAGGAGCCAGCACCGCGCGGTCACAGCTCCCGCACACCGCAGGGGCGCCCCGCGCTCCCCCAGCCAGCAGTGACTGTGCAGCACGCACAGCTCTCATCATCCAGCGCGCTCTGCGACTGACCAGCTTGTTGATTAGATTCCAAATGAAATTAATGCAAGATGCTGGCTTTTACTCCAGATTCCTTCCTCAACACGAGCTCTCGGCTCCCCTGACATATTGCCACTATGCTTCCTCCGAAAAGCTACGAGAAGATAGCATTTGTTTTGTACCACAGGCTCTTGCCTCTTTGAAAGAAAGGAAAAAAACAAAGGGAGAAAGAAAAAAAAAAAAAAACAAACCACACCACTTTGACAGCCACATTATCTAAAATAAAATTAAAAAAAAATAATAATCCAACTCTCCTCTATTTTAATCTCCTTTTCGGTGTAATTTCCTATATTCCTCTACCGTAGGAAGCTTTGAAGTTACATTTTAAATGGCAGATAGAAAGTAAATAACAAACACTGTAATTTTTCCCCGCTGTGAAATTGAAGGCTGTAACCCCATTAGCCGCCGTTAGAACTGAAATAACTGATGCCGTGGGTTGCCTTCAACTTGAACAAAAGCCGTTTGGAAAAGTAAAATGCACCGAGTCATGGCGAAAACACGCTACGTGGTACACCTAGACTGGTATTCTCCGAAATTTGGAGGCGCTCCACAAATGCATCGAGAATCAGGCAGAAGTCCAAACTCCGCGTTTTTTAAAGCAAAAATAAATAAATAAATAAATAATAAAAAAATAGAGAGTGCGATTCCCGCAGCAAAGAAAACCCGCGCGGCTCCATCCTCACCCTAGCCCCGTCCCTCCGACACTGCCCTTCCCCTCCCTAAAAAATCGCCCCCCCCCCCCGCTCCTCCGCCAATTCGGCGCCTTCCGAAACTTCCCCGCGCCCCGGCCCGGCCCGGCAGCCGCGGGCCTTCAGCACCGGGCACCGGACAGCTCCGCACCAGCGCCCAGCACCGCCGCAGCCCCGCCGCCGCCGCCCCGCTCGCCCCCGGCCCCCCGCGCAGCGCCCACCTCGCACCTCCGCCGCCGCATGCGGGCAGCGCCGGTGGCGGCGCAGCCTCGGCGTTAAATACCTTTGTTCGCCGGCTCCCGAAAGCCATGTTTTATCCGGCGCTGCCGCCCCGCTCCCCCGCCGAAAGAGCCCCCCGAGCCGGAGACCCGGCCCCGGGGAGGCCGGGGAAGGGCCCCCGGGGGCGCCTGCACCGGCTGTGCCGTGCCCCGGGAGGGGGGACGGAAGGGAGGGGAACGGGTGGAGGGGATGAAACAATTAAGCTATCAGGAGCGGAGCTCCGAGCAGAGCTCGGGTTTGCCACGAAAAGCAAATTTCAGAGGGGGGGATATCGATCCTAGAGCCCATCCGTCAATAGAGAGGCGCGGTGTCTCTCCGTGCGAGAAATTGTTCGGAATTAGGGGGCTCGCGGGTGGGAGGGGGGCGAAGGAGGGGGGGGGGGAGAACGCGACAGAAAAAAAAAAAAAAGAAAGAAAGGAGGAAGAAGAAAATATTAATCCCCGCTAAAAGGCAGCCTCTTTTTAAAATCGCTGGAACCTCGCTCTCCTCACCACCTACCCGAGTAACCACCAGAAATCCACCTCTATTGAAGTGCTTACCCTTTAAATCCAGGTTTCAAGCAGAACTCCAACTGTGTGTAAAACCAGGGAGTCATCTGATGTGTGATGGGGAACGGGCTCTGGGCAGCAGAAAGCAGCTTTCTCTCCTGGTGCCGGATTACCATGTTAACAAACCCCGGGAAGGGACCCCGGCGCCTCTGGCTGGCCGTGGCTCGTTGCTTTCACACATCGGCGGCTGCTCTTGCTTCCCATGTCCCCGGCGATCGCCTCTCAGCTGAATGTGGGCTTCCAGAAAAGGAGTCGGGGGGGAGAGGAGGAAAAAAAATCGCCTAATGCAATCAAATCGATCTGATCTACACCATCTGTCGCCTGCCACTACACACAAGCGTTAAAATAGGAAAACGGGAGACACTGACAGCTCAGGAAGGTTGTTCTGCAGAGTTCATTTTTAGCAGAGCATAATTGGGTATGGACAGCATATAGTTACCAAAGCTGCTGTTAACCATCCAGTAGAGGATCCCAAACATGCTAATGGTGGATTAATTGAGGAAGATCTGACGTGCAAGCTTCACAGTCTCTTATTCATGACTTCCCAACGGGAAAGGACCAATGCCGTGTGGGACTATGGTAACACAGAGTCAAAGAGCTGCTAAGAAAATGGCTCTGTGTTCGTAGCACTTCTCTCTGATAACAAACATATGTCGACCAGAACCGTTTAGCAGGATGGGGGAAATGAAATTTTCTTAGCCGAGGTTAGCAATTCCCATCACTTGCACTTAAAGACAAGTAAAAAATGGACTGCGGGTCTAAGACGCTTTCGAGTGCTGGTCTCGGGATTCGCAGCTAGTGAAAGCAGACGGCTCCTGCTCAGACAGGGGATTAGACCCCAAATCTCTGACTTCTTACTGTGACCAAAGTGCATCCATAGCAAGTCTCTAAACATGCAGCGCTGCTAATTTCATCAGGAATGACGCAAGGTCGTTTTAATGCCAGGAACCCTTTTGACTTTTTCCAGCGGGAATTGCTTTTGGGCAAGACATTTCCGATCAGTGAAATTTGACATAATCTCAGATAAATATGATCGGGGGGGGGGGGGGGGGGGGGGCGGGGGGGGGGAGGAAGGGGGCGGCGAGTTGGGAAGAGACGGAGTGTGCATCCAGACCTGCAATCACCCCTGCTGCCAACACTCCAATTTGCTCGCGTTTTCTAGTCTTTCCTGAATAATGAGCTTACAGAGACGTATATGTAATTATTAAAGCACTATATATGCACGCGAGCCGCAGACGTCTACGGCTGCCGCGTCTACCCAGGCAGACGGGGAGACAAAGTCCCCCCGTAGGGGTGCGCTCCGCCACTCCCGGGGCTGGGGGAGGGCGCTGCCAGGAGGTCCCCCAGCCCCCCCGACCCCCCGCAGCCGGAGGCGGCCGGGCGCAGACAATGGCCCCTTGCCCCTCACCGCCGCCCCAGGCGCCGGCGGCCTCCTCGGACCGAGGCTGCCGCGATCGCCGCCCCCAGCCGGGCAGCTCCCGCTCCTTTCCGGCTAGGCAGGGGGATGCCAACAGCCCCGGTACAGATCCGCCCGGCCGCACGTCCACGTTCCGGTAAACAAGCGGTGTTCAGGGTAATTCTGGAGTTAACTGCGTGCCCCTCCTGCAAGTTTGTGTTAATCTCTTTAGAATAAATCTAACGGTTATGAATTAGATTAGCCTTGAAAACGTAGCCTAAAGACAAATCAAACAATTTAGCCGATCTTTTGTTTCAATATACATTAATTAAGCACCGCTGCCTACCTACACAGCATTCTTGGGTCCCGGCCACCGTGCCGAGCCAAGGAGCCTCGCTGCCTTTGTTAGCATCTGCGTCCAACTATTGCCCTCTGCAGGTCAAGTCCCAGCCGCGGCAGGGACCGAGCGCAGGCAGGAGCTGCCGGGCTCCGCACCCCAGGGCCCCTTTCCGAAAAAAAATCCGACCTCACTGGGGCCGATTCCGCACCACGAGGGCTCGGACGTGGGTCTTTAGGAGGGGCAAGGAGCGGGGGGAGCCGGCACAGGCGGGCAGGGAGCGCTGCCCTGGCTGCCCTCCTGCACCCCCGGCCGGGAGGATTTGAGGCAGGAGGAGGCAGGTGCCGCTCTGCGGACACGTTGTCTTCTCTTTCTCTTTCTCCCCATATGACTAGGAGAAGCTGCTCGACCAAAGCCTGCCCTTTCCACGGTTTGCCGAGGAACAAAGCGAGATCCCGGTCGGGGCGACTTTCCCACCGGGCACAACTTGAGAGTTGGCCTCTCCCGCTCCTGCTCCTGCTCCAAGGGAGAGCCCCCGGGAAGCGGGGGGACAGCGCCTACCCCTGCCGAGGGCAGCCCGGCAGCAGCCCCTCCCCACGGCCCACGGCCCCTAGGGGCGGCTTTCCAAGCCCAAGGGGGCAGCAGCAACTTTCCGCACCGCCCGCAGCCCAAATCCTCCGTGCCCCCTTATTGGTAACGCTCGCGATGCTCTACCAGAGGGGGGGAAAGAAAACAATATTAAAGCGATCTAATTATCGTTGCTTATAATTCAATGACCAAAAAAAAAATGCTCTCTTTTTCCTATACCTGACCACAGATTCACAACGACCCCCTGTTTTATCCCCTTTATCTCTCCGCCCTACCCGGGGTTAGCACACGGCCTTTGGCCGCCGCCCCGAGGACCGGCACCGGAGCCGCTCTCTCCGGCCAGGGCCGCCCCGTCCCCGCCGCAGGCTGCCCGCGGGGGCGGCCCCGCACACGCGGCGCCTTTTGTCTGCGAGCAGCCGCCGCCTCGCCCGGCCGGGGGCTCCGGGTCGCGCCGACCTCGCCCCTCCCGGCGGCGCTGGGGGGCTCCGGGGGGGCTCCGCGCCCGCCCCCGCGGAGCTGCGGCAGCGGGGAGCTGCAAACCCCCGGCAGGGGGCTGGGGGCGGGCCGGCCGCGCTCCCGGAGCCGAGCCCCCCGCGGCCGCATCCCGCCTGCGCGGCGCGGCGGAGCCCCCTGCCGGCCGCCCGGAGAGGGGCGCGGGGTCCCGACTGGGCTGGCGGCGAGGGGGCGAGGGGTCCGGCCACGGCACGCTGCGGTTTGCGCCGGGACAGCAGCGCTGGTGGGCCGCGGGCAGCCCCCGTGTCCCTGCCCTCCTGCCCTCGGCAGCGGGCACCAGGAGCTCCGGGTTCAACGCCACCCCGAGCTGTTCTGTCTAAAGATAAAGCATTGCTGCGTGGCTGCTTGAGGGCAGGGAAGGATTACCTGGAAAGGCTGAGGAGAGTCAAGTGCTAGGTTGGTGGGATAATCAGGGAATTGAAGAAGCTCTCTTGAAGGAGAAACCTAAAAAAAACAAAACATACGTGACATAACTTGATACACATTGGGACTGGCTACTTCTTTTTTTCCAGAATATGGCCAAGGCATCCTAACTGCATGTTACTTGGAAACACGGGGCCTGTGTGGCCCGAGAGACTAACTCTGGTTTCTCAAGCATGATACCCATTTCACAGACTGATCAAGATCCATTTAAAAGGCACTCACTGTCTCTGGTCCTACTATTCCCCTTGGAAAGCTGTTCCAGAATCTCATAACTCAGCTTCTTAAGATTCCCAGCTTACATTTATTAGGGGCCCGTTTATATCCATTTGTTCAGATGCCAGTTTTGTCCTTGAACTTAATTAGTTTTGATATTTACTCCCCTCACAGTGTACTAATATTCCTTCTCATCATTTCCTTTGTTTAAATCAAGCTTTTTAGTCTTGTCTCATAAGATAGAATCTTAATTTCCCTGATTATCCCAATATCCTAGCAACTTATGAAAACTGGGTCACGACCAACACCCAGAAAATACGGTTTTCAAAAGGGTTCATTATTCTATCCGTTTTCAGTTTGACCAAGACACAAGTAGGGAGAATGATTAGCATAAGGTCAGACAAACCACAATTCTCCTGACTTCAAGTTCTTTCGCAATCTATCAGGGACATGAGTTCTGAAAGGCTTGTGGTTTATAACTTGGCACTACATCAATGCACATTTATATACCTATATATCATCATCTGGAGAGGAAGGATGGCCTTGTAGTTAAGAGGGTACATTAGAAATCTGGAGATTTTGGTTTAAACACCAGGTCTGCCATAGACAACGGGTAACTTTGGCAAGTCTTAAATCTTTTGCCACATTTCCCCAGTTTTAAAAGAGGAACAGTAATACTCCTGCCCTCATCTCTTTTTGTCTCCAATACACTTGCTCGCACTGTGTGCTCTCAGACCAAGTGCCTCCTTTCTCTGTGCTGCCAGTGTCTGCAACTTTGGAGTCCAAATTTGTCTAGGACTCTTACCTGACCATTAAGAATAGCCGCTAGTCTTATAAAATCTTCTTTAAGGGTCTATCCTAAAAGCTGTTGGGCAGTAAATACGGTTGGGATTGGAATTCCTGAGATCTGCAGCCCATTGATTATTAAAAAAAAATTAAATTGAACTATAACCAAAGGCCAGCAGCGAAGTCAGACATGTTTAACTGCAAAGCTGTATCCTGAATCCCGATTCTCAAGTTTTTGTCTGGTTGAGACAAAGTCAAAGCCTTATTATTATTATTTAAACACACATGCACAATTTAATGCATTATCTCTCCCAGTTTTCATTTCCGATGACAATTTTTGATCAGCTAATACAGCACAGAAACCAGACCAGAAATGGAAACCCTGACAGATCCTCAGCTCGAGTGGTTGCAGTAATAACAAATATTATCATTGTCCTTCCACTGCAGTCGGAATTTGGAAGGTTGAGGCTGAGCGCAGAAACCGAGAGCACTCTATTGAGCTGAGGTGAAGCAATGATATTTATGGGAGTAATTATCACAGAGAAAAACTGGAAAAATATGATTACAGCAAACTGTAACTCTCCCAGATATGTTCTTCGTTGTTAGAAATAGCTCAGTTGAGACAGAACCAATATGAACAACAGACTGGGAGTGCCAGACATGGATTCTCTGGAGGCTGATACGATCAGACCCTCTGAGCAGAACAGGCTTCAGCTTCAGCACGCTGGAGAGCCTGTGCCTGTCCCCAGCCCTTCTTGTCAGGTAAAGGCAAACTAACAAAATGAGAGCTGCCGGCTGGCAGTGCTGCCCCGGACCTGCTGGTAGCAGAGGCAGCCATCTCGTGGAGCCGGGCGGTTCTCCTGTGCTTTTCAAGTACCACTGAACAGCTGGCAGGAGATGCCCGGCTCCCAGAGCACAACTGCAGACACAGCAGGGTGACAGGGCAGTGCTCAGTGCCCCCTGCGCTCCGTTCAACAGTGCCGTTCCTCACACCAGATGTGCCTGATGTGACACCTCACCCCAACCCCAGCCCACAGGAGCAAGGAGCACCCCGGGGCAGATGCTGGGCTCTGCTGGGTACAGGGCCCTGAGCTGGACCGGGGTGTGTGAACCTCAGGGCCTTACAGGAGATGGAAACGAGCTGTAAGCTCTACAAGCTCAGGGGTTGCGTGAAAGGAGAGGATATAATTAAGGAAAGCAATTCTCAAAGAGACGTGACCACTGGGCACCATGTATGCAGAGGGGTTTGGTGAACATGCCTTCTTACATAGGTGACACCTTGGCTTGATGCAAGTTGTCTGTGCTAGGGTGAATGTTGGCTCTGAGTCGACTACTCGCAGGGGGGATTTTTAGCACACTTCCATGATAGAGTAGTTTACGTGCTTCATGCAGCTAACATCTTGCAACTGATGTCTGGCAGTTTTTAGAAGCAGTAAGCAATCTTGTGTAAATTCAAAACCCTCACTTAATAAAGAGTGAACTGTTCTCATTTAAATGTACCTACCCCATGGATCAGATGCATCAAAGAAGTTCTTCAGTCATCTTGAGAGCTCTGTAGGTGTTGTTGCTGCTCTCAAGCAGTCTGTGAGAAGAATTATAAAAGGTATTTACCTTTTAATTAAACAAAACATCTTACAAATTAAACACATGCTCTTGCACATCAAAATTTAGTTAGCATCCATTTTTATTGTGCATCCTATGACTCTCTGACAGCCTACTGAGTCCATAGCCAAATCTGAACACACGTTGCTTGTTCCTTTTTTCCCCTATGTTTTCGGCATCATGTGCTAGATTTTATCACATCTGAGGGGAAAAAACATTTTGTAATTGACTGCTAATACTTAAGCAGACCTCCTGCTTAATATTCATGTTGTTCTTTCAAAAAAATAGAATAGTTTATAAATATATATATACATATATATATAGGTGTGTCCCGGCAATGGCAGAGAAGCAGTTTTGGACACTTGTGTGACATATATCTTATTATCTTCCGTAAAAAAATTGACAGTGAATGACAGAACACCTTAGAGGGATTTAAGAAGATGATAAAGGCAATAGCTTTCACTTAAATACAGAGTTTAGTTCCTACCAGTTACAAGCTTTTTTTACATGCATCCTTGTAATTTGACATTTATAATTCACTGTAGTGCTGGATCTCTGTCATTTTCTCACTGTCAGGTTCTCTATATGTGGATGTACACATCCTTTCTAATTAGTGTATGTATCTGAACATTTAATCTCATCCTCTCTCCACCTTACTATGCAGTTACACATTTATCTGCTCTCTATCAACAAATATTTTTTAGGTAAAACATATATAGTTCCATGTCACCCTCTCTCTAAACAGGTACCCAGATCTCTTTTTTTGATGTAAAACAATTTTGATGTAAACAATTTTGATGTAAACAAAGACATGAATTCATAATAGATTTCCTGAAAGGTAAGAGATAGATAACCTGTGGCGGAACATTAACCCTTCATCTCTCTATCCTGTTCATCTCTTACGCTGTATACCATCTTCCTCACAAGGAACCCTAAAGGCCTTTTTGGAGGCATTGATGCCTTTGCAGTGCTGATAAACATTAGATCTCCTTTATCCATGGAGGACCAGCACACAGACTTGACAAAGCTTGTTCCAGGTGAACTCAGAAAGCAGTAAGACATCTGCAGCAAGCCCTGGGGTCACAGCACCCCACCCCAAGCCCACCAGAGACACGATGAGTATGGAAAGACAAGCTGTGTGGCAAGCCTCTCACCACTGGATCATCATTTTGCATCAGCATCTGATGTGGTGCCATGCCATTGTCTGCCATTCCAGCTTATTAGTTGACTTAGTTGAGATGTAATGCAACTGAAATGAAGGCTTTTTCAGTGTAAAGCTGAAGTGGGCTGTGAAGGACACATCTTTTAGTAACGCTCATACTGATGCTGAAGTCAAAGAAGGTGTTTATTCCAAGCGTTTTAAATAGTATGGCTTTATATTTGAAGTTGGAGATGTTCAAGTGTTTATAGCACATAAAGCAGAGAACAAAAATTATAAACTGGTTGTTATTTGTGTGGTTGGATTAAAACATCTCCTTTACAGATATTTTAAAAGATATGTTAGGAATTATTTGAAAGCAAACTTTTCACAGCTTCCTGCCGTTCAGGAGTAAACACATTAATACAAATACCTGCAACCATTTTAAATGTTCATAATGTAACTTCTGACTTTGACAGATAGCAGGTTTACTTCAAGAAGAAAACAGGACCAGTATAGAAAGATCTGCCCGTGCCACTGAGAAGAGCGTACAGAGGCAATAAAGATCATTTTAAAGAGAGTCTGGACATGGATGCATGTCCATTACTCATGCCATTCAGAGAAAGAGCTGCAATTGTAACAAACAACAGATCTGGACCTTAGGAATCAGGGGCCATGCCAGGCAGCAGAGCCCCTTGCTCCCTCCTTTGGGAAGCTGCAGCTCATGCTGCTGTGTCCCCAGCTGGCACGCTGCACTAACACGGAGCTTTCAACAGGGAAGGAAATTTGCTCAGGCCAACAGCTGCCACAGATATTGATTATTACTTCTGCTGATGTGTAAAATATATCTAGGCAGCAGCAGAGAAATTTTTTTCAGGTATTTTTTTCTGTTCGGTCTATTTATTGATGTGTGACCTTCCACGTGGTTTACACAAGAAGTAAAAAAAGTCCACTTTGGTTTTGGAGCCCTCTATTCAGGGCAACTTTTTCCAAATGACCCAAATGGTACTGGTTTGAGGCTTACCTCTTTGTATTACTTCAAGTGTCTTCTTAAGTATTTGGGGGATTAGTAGTACCTACTGAAAAAAATAATCTGATGATAAATTGTCATGGAAAATATAAAGGGAATCAAATGGCATCTGGATGTTCTTAAGTACAAAATGGAGTGCAAGTGGCTCAGTTATTTATACATTTAAAATAAAAATATACACATTGTATTTATATTCTCAAGTTATTTTTATGTCAATCTTTAAGAACCACAATAGAAATTCCAGCTCGTGTCTAATTTCTTACTTGGTAAGAACTCCTGTTCACTCAGTGCGGATTTTCAGTGAGCAGAAAATGATTAAGGCTTTCAGAAACCCTTGCCCGTGTCAGAGGGCTCTTTGGAAGGAAGACAAGTATGTGAAGCTCCAGGAATTTTTCCTGCAGAAACCAACTATGAGTTGGAGTGTTTCCAAAGCCAGGAAGCACAATGCATTGCCACTGCCGTACTCACAGAAGGGTATGGCGTGGCATTAAGGAAATCCCCAAAAAGGATACAGATTAATTATAAAAGTTTGGGTAGCATAAGTCAGATAAATTGTTCTTTCACAAATGTGAAAAAGTTTCTTTCATAATCATCTAATTTTTGGCTACGGTTTCCCTCTACCCTGAGTTTCTGTTTTGACGGGTTTTCCTCCTGGTCAGGTCACCCCCTGCCATTTCTAAGGCCCAGGGCCGCCAGCCTCTGCTTCCAGCACCCCGAAGTGCTGGGTTCCTCCTGCATTTGGCAGGCCCAGGCCAGGCAGTGAAACCACCTCCTGCATCCCCACCTCCTTGTGGAGGACCCTGGCAGAGCCCGAAGGTGGACAGGTGGCCCTGGGGTCACAGGGACAGGTTCAGTGGCCATGGCCCTCGCCTGGCTGTGGTATTCCTGGGGGCCCATTTTGTGCTCACCCACATCTGCGTACAGTGCATGGGGCTGCTGCAGGAGCGAGCTCGCTAGCACAAGCGTATATATCATTCTCTTTGATATATATCTTCTATTTTCTGATCCCATTACTTCAGATCAGCTCTAAGTCTTATATCTAAACAGTCAGTCCAAAGGGAAAGTCCCTATTTACAGACTGGATTAAGAGCTTTAACAAAAGGCATGGCAGAAAGTGATTCATTTACTATATAAGAAAAAGGACTGCTTTGTATTTTATCGCTTGCTTGCATCCTCCAAGTCTTGTTCTCTTCTTCTCCGGCCTAAACAAGACACGGGCTGGGAGGCTCCTGTGGGGCAGCACAGATGGAGGAAGCCCAGCAGCACGGTGTACAACTTACCCTTGTTGTCCCTAAGGGCTTTCCTCCTGCTCCCACCAGGGCTGCCAGAAGTGCATATGGCCAGCCGTGTGCTTACACATTGCCAGCCTTCCCCAGGACTTTTCTTATGCAGTGTTGGCCTGACTGGGAGGAGAGGGCAGGGCCTTGCTACTACCAGCCCAGCCCCAGCATGCTGAGTGCTGGCCACCAGCACAGGACACAGACAAAGAAGGGCCTCTCCATACAGGATTGGTTATTTTGGGGTAGATCAAGCATGAAAATCAAGTAAGGGTTGGCTGCGGCTGACCAGAATTTGCCAGTTTTGAAAAAACAAAGTGTATGACCTTAAAATTTGTGAACACGTTCCTTAACTATAACACTTCTTGAATCAAAATCCTTTGTTTTAAAAGGATTGAAAAGGAACATTTTAGCAGTTTCTAACAACTCATAGCTTATAATATTGAAAACCTACTGTTTTGAAAATAACTTATTTCTGCTCTTCTCCTTACTCCTACAAAAGGTGGAATAGAACAGTTGAGTCAGAAGGGACCTACAAAGATCAAGTCCAACTGCGTGACCACTTCAGGGCTAACCAAAAGTCAAAGCATGCTATTGAGGGCATTGTCCAAAGGCCTCTTCAGCACTGACAGGCGTAGGGTATCAGCCACCTCACTAGGAAGCCTGTCCCAGTGTCTGACCATCCCCACGGTAAAAAAATTCTTCCTTATATCTAGTCTAAACCTCCCCTGGCATAGCTTTGAGCCATTCACACACATCCTATCAGGTTGTGCTTAAAAACCAACCAGCAGTAAGCAAAAGTGAACTTTCACAAAGGAAGGGCCACTACCCAAACTATTTTGGTACAGAAACAGAGGTACAGAACAGCCCTACAGCATCCTTTGCTGACCCTACAACCCCTCACCTATTGCATATACTTGTTGTATCTCTGTGCAGCTCAGATCCATCGCTCTTATCATCAGTCCTAGAGCCTTTCTTCACCTCCTGGTAAAACTCCCATGCTCCAAGCTCCATTTTGGCAGGCAAATTTGATCTGAGTGATTCAGACCCATGTGGCCTCTTTAGTGTGTGTGTTAACCCAAGGCACCTGTGCAGGAGCCACCCAGGGTGAATGATCCTTTGTTACCTCTGGTGTGGGAGATGGATAACACCATCCTGATGTCTCAGGGTGGTTTCATCTACACAGACATTCACATGATAAAACAATTAATCATGTCAACCAGCATTTTTCATTAGTGTGTCAGTGTGGGCAGGATGGTTTTAATGGCATTCATTTCTCATGGGTGCCTGTTTGGTTCATCCTACTTACATGCTCATGATTAACTGAATTACCAATTTCAGACACTGAAGGAAATTTCTTCCATTTTTTTCTTCAATTTATCATGACTCTGGCAGGGATTCTTGAGGCATTTTGTTCTTATCTGTGATGTGGGGCTCCAGCAAGTCACGCATGTTTTTCATTTAAGAGAATCCCTGCCCTAGCAGGAGCCTAGCACATGGACACTGACCTCATTTGCACCTAATCTCTTTTAGTGTCTGTTGTGGCATTTAGTCTCTTGCTTTTTATCTCATTTGGTACAAGGCTCTGAGACACATGGGACGGCCTGTGGCACCTGGCATTGTGCACAGCAGGTGCTCTGTATTCGAGCACACCTGACTGCAGCAGCAGGGAGTTGGCTTTGCTGGCTCAGCTGGTCTCTTCTGGCCAGGAGTTCCCTTGTGATGTCCCCAGGGACCTCTCCCAGCTTTCAGCAGAGCTCATGCAACACCTCCCACTTATTCCAGCAGGAGCCATGCCAGACTGGGATGGAAGCATCTCTTTCCTTTTGCTCTCCGCCATCCAAGCACGAAGAGCTACCAGACTGATGTTAGCTCCTTTCCCAGAAACAATAACAGAAATCCTTCATTTTATTGTATTTTTCCCCTCAGTCCGAGTTTCTTTAATGTGTCACATAGCTTGTCCTCTTCCTTTCTTAAAACTCTCTTGCCTTTTTGCAAAACAAGAGGACCTGCTGGTGCTTCTAAGTGGTCATAGGCAATGCAAAACAAGATAGTGCTTTCCACGCTAAATCAACATTATAGTGAGGGATGAATACAATCTACCCAACAGATATTTTATCATGAAAATTATTAAAATTCATAGCTTAGAGGTGTGAATGCTTCTTTAAGAAAGGTACTTATGTTATCCCCAAAATAGCACCACTACCATGTGATGTTCCAGTTGCTATGGTTACCACAAATTTGTTATTTAATAGCAAAGAAAATAGATGCACAAAACATGCTAATTATAACTGGTACAAATTTTTCTAAATGTTTTATATGAATATGCATGCATGTTTTATGCATAAGGAATAGGAATGCCCTTTTTCAAATAATTCTGCAAGTTTTTAGAAGCATTTTAGTAACTGGCTGGGAAGTACATTGTGTGGCTCTCTACAACAGAGGGAAAGGAGACTGAGCATTTGAAGATGGGCAATTTGTGTAAAACAATGCAGTTTTCTATTGAAATAGCAGGATAATCCTGAAAACCAAAGATGTTTAAATTTGTTGAACCCTTGTACTTTCCCGACTGTATTTGCTTTGTTTCTTCCTCTGCTCTTCACTGTGTTGAAAGCGTTCCCTCTCTGGATGGAAGTTTCTGGGAAAAAATTGCAGGACTGCTTGAAGCAAAGTCATGAAATTATCATGTTAATACAACCCTAATACAGAACCGACCCCGCTCAACAGCACTGCATCCTATCTCCTGCCCCTGCATGGAGCTCCAGGGTGCCCACGGGCTTCACAGCCGGTCCTGATGAGACTGCGATGCTGCTGGGGCGGTCGGTGAGGTGCCCTTGGGGTGCAGCACCCTCAGGGGACACCTAGGGGCCCATGCATGTCCTGCCCATGCTCTGGGAAATGCACCCATTCCTGCTGTGGTCTCAGGGTCCTCCCCAGGCTGGGAGCCCAGGGGCACTTTGCAGCAGCGCAGCACAAAAAGATGTGGCTTTAGGACTCGTGTGTATTGCAAGGAGAAGTAAAGAGGGCTGGCCTGGGAAATGGAGAGGAGGGATGCATCCATGCTGGAAGGGATGTGTATGAGAACAGATTTCTCATAATTTCCCTTTCCATTCTATTCTCCACTAGATGTTCTTAGCTATAAGTCTGGGGGACACAGTGCATGCAGCATCCTAAGTGCTGGAGCTGTGAAACTTGCCAAGCCTAGCACAGCCCTGGGAAGGACCAGGAGGAACCTCACTCCTTCCCTTAGCCTTTCCATGGTCACACTGAAAAGACTCCCAAGCTTCGCCCCCCGCCATTAAACAAACCCTCTCTGGCAAGCTGCAGAGCTGGTGCTGGTGCTGGTGCTGGGCAGCTGCAGGGGGCTGCCTGCCTGCCTGCAGCCAGCCACCCACTGCCTTGCTGCGTGGCTGCTGCATCCTCCCGGCGAGAGGGGACGATGCCCGTGCCCTGGGGTGGCAGCATCATACAGCAGACCCTGGTGCACTCAGGGACCATCACTGGAAATGTCATCGCTGTCAATGGGAATCAAGCCCTCTTCACTCTCAGAGGCTTTCATCTCTTTTGTTGCAGCAGTGCAATGGCTGCAGGCACCATTAAAGTCCTGTGCCCACATTTCACTGCCAAATGGCTACACTTAATGACATGGATACTGAAGGCACCTACTTATGCTGCTGGTTTTTCACTTTCACACCCAAAGCACATGCTAGCTGGTTGCCATATTTCAGATGTTGCCGTGTGTCAGTGATTCAGCCTGGAAAAACCTTCTCTGTAGCTTGCTGTCACATCGTGATTGATACCAGCTGTAACAAGATAAAATGTTATGGCACTGTAATTCTGTCTGATGCAAGGTAGTCTTTGATCTTTACCATTTTGCAAAGATTATAATATATACTTAGTTTGATAAATAATACCCTTTCACCAGAGTCACAAAAAGTGGAAAGAAAATTGGCATCTAAAGTTTCGAAACTTCCCTGGTAAAGATGCTGATGCTTTTAAAGCAAAAGGCCAAAGAACAGGGAGAAAGTCCCACTCACCTACTTGTGAGTAGCTAGAAAAGACAAAGCCATATCAGATCAGCAGCCGGTCCAAGCTGCTCCCCGTGTGTGTAACACCCGCACCAGGGTGCATGTACGGTGGCAGCAGGGGCCAGCAGTGCAGGGGGAGCAGTGACCGCCGGGCTGGCACAGGGCAGGAGAACATGCTCCGGGGGCTTCTGCGTCTCTGAACCAGGCTGCTGTAGAGAAGTTCACCCCAAACACCGATTTCTCGTTGAACTCCAGGAAACGGCATGTGCGGTTCAGAGCTAGGGCAGCCCCAGGTGTGGAAGCACTCACTGCCTCACGTGCCCAAGGAGCGGGCGCTCCAGTGGGTGGCAGCTTGGCCCCCCCAGGCTCCCTGGGACAGCCGGCGGTCAGCAAACAAAATCCCCAGTGTGTTTTCTTAGAGTCGCCACTTGAGGTG
Organism: Cygnus atratus; assembly: GCF_013377495.2. NCBI lineage: Eukaryota > Metazoa > Chordata > Aves > Anseriformes > Anatidae > Cygnus > Cygnus atratus. The sequence goes on from NC_066369.1 coordinate 2,681,951, forward strand.
AGCTGGGATTTAAGTTCCTGGGTGCTCTTCTAAAGAGGCTTAGAAAGATCTAAAGCTGTCATTTTATTGGTTTTGTTCTGCTTTTGAATTTGAACCATTACTTGTATCATGGGAAAAATGAGCAAAAATCAGCACCGCAGCCATGAGAAAGTGTTCTCATCAGGTAATCATTTATTAAAACATTTCAACCAGCTGGTATAAATGTGATTGTCATCAGAACATGACAGGCAAATATGTGCTCCCATCTGCACGGGCAAGCCAGGAGGCAGTCCCTGCAGGGGACTTCTCCTCTGCCACCCGCGCAGCCCATGCCCAGCGCAGGGCACCCGGCAAGGCCCATGTGTGCTGGGGGGCTCTGGGCAGCCGTCAGGCACCACGAGGGTCCTGAGCTCGGGTGGTGGTAGGGCTTTACTCTGCCAGGAGCCTGACAGCCTTCACAGCAAACCTCTGCAGCTGGGCTCAGGTTCCGGGCAGAGGCTTGCCAGCACCATCTCAAGGGGATGGTCATGCTGGCAGCGGGCTTCAGCGTCAGAGGGTGCTCTGCCAAATCCCTGAAAGATTCCGCATGGCACGAGGGGGGTGTAACTCCAAGGCCGTGATTGTTTTCCATGTAAATGTCTGTTTTGGTTTGTGCTTAAATGATTATCTGTCATTGATTTGTGTGCCTAACTACTACCGCTTCAAGCTGTTTTCAATTATTCTGTTCTCAATACGCTGCGATCCCAAGGATTAGCCATACCGAGCACCACAAACCACCTTGCAGCAACAGAGCCATAAACTGAGTAGGCTAGAAAGGATTTTAATGTGAGATTAAAGGGAAGAAGTGACTCGCTGAACAGCAGCAAGGAGGGAGTGTGCAGTCTCTGGCTGCAGCAGAGCTGCTTCGTGATGCCTCAGAGTGCACTGAAGATCCCAGGTTAATATAATAATTCTTCTTTCCTTATCATGCTGATTTCTGGTAATGATTTCATAATTAGGGGTGTGTTTACAAGAGGTCTTGAAGTGCAGCATATGCTCTGGCTTTGCTCTAGGAGGAGGTGGGTAGCTTCACTGTAGTGTTGCACAGGGCTTGTTTCCTTGCCTGCTGAATTTTCCTTGTAAGTTTTGTCTCGTTTCTCCCTCTGTACTTTTAATTGAAAATCTGCACCTTTGGAGAGAAGCTGTATTTCTCCTTGGCAGCTCACTCTTCCACCAGAGCTGATATTTTAAAAGTAAACAATGTTCATCTACACCAAATCCAGTGAGCTGAGCTGAAAGAGGGGCTGGTGCACTGAACGACGGTGTTTTTTTTTCTTTGAGAATGGTAGGTGTTCAGCCATCAATTGCCCTTAAAGCTGCTATTTATGCACTGCTCTCCCAGCCCTGACTTACAAGGGTTGCACACACACAAATCTCATGGTTCACAAGGCTGGTGAGGGCCAAAGGCATAAAATTTCCCTGCTGGGAGACACAATTTTGCCAGATTTTGTCCCATGGCAGATATTTGCATATGCGTCACGGTGAGCAGGTGAAGGCCAGGAGATGGCACCCAGCCCTGCCCGCTGCGAGCAGAGGTCCCTCACAGAATAGGCCTACCAGTGAAAACCCCTCACAGAAGAGGCCACCAGCGAAGGCCCCTCCCAGAAGAGGTCTGCAGTGAAGGTCCTTCACAGAAGAGGCCTGCCAGTACACCTGCCTGGGGCTGGCAGGACTCGGGAAGTGGAGCCAGGGCTGGGGGTGCTATGGGTGCTGCCGCCCTTGGTGCCTCTGGGGCTGCAGGGCTGCACTGCCCCGGGGAAGCCTCAGTAGGCAGCACCCCACGACTGGCAGCACCCCATGTCAGGGGCCTTCCTGCCCCATGCTGGCTGCTATGGGCGTCTGTAGCAGGCACGAGTTAAAGCGTGCCTCTGGTAATGCTGGGATCTTGCAGTGCTGTCTTGTGGGTGCCCACCAAGACCACTGAATTCAGTCCTGTGAGAGGGGATAACCCGGACTCCAAGCCCTTGCACTCGTGTGATGCACAGTCCTGCTGTGAAGAGCTGCTTTGAGATTTACCAGCGAATACATCGGCACGCTCTTTCAGCAATCAGAGCTGAGGGTGCTTCAGTGCTTCTCCCCACACAGATGAGTAAAAGTCTTCATACACTTGGACTAAGATCCTAATTGTTGCAAAGTAATTAACTATGTACACTCATACAGTAGCCATTTGTGACAGTATCCATCAACTGGGAAATTGTAACTATTATAGAATTTCTAAGAACTGCCATTAATATTCAGACTTGAAACCAATTTAAATATTTGAACTTTCGGAGCACATCGTTGAGATGAATAACATGGAGAAGCACACTTGGATGGATTAAATCCTCTATGGATTTTATCAATACAGAGAGTAGAAAGAGAGATAAGTTATTCGTCTGACATATATATATATGTTTGTAGCAGATAAAATCAAATATGTTATCACTATCTGCACTCTGCTACGTATATTTTAAAACATTACGGGTGGATGGGTACACACACAGCACTAGTTTACAAGAGATACCATCATTAATTTCCACATAGCTATATGTTTTCATCGGCATTTTAACCTTTTCATATTAAGTAAAATAGCAACTACAGCTCTTCTTTGTGTCCATGGAAGCACCACACTTGTACAGAACTGCTCTTCGGAAGGCAGGAAATGCCACTGCCTGAAGGGGCAGGGCAGCGAGCTGCCCCCTGGCAGGAGGAAGATGCCCCAGCTGCAGGGAGAGGGGACGAGGACCGGGAAGGGGATGGGGACAGGGAGGGGGAAGGGGAAGAGGAAGGCTCAGCCAGCAGGGTTTTGCCATGGGAGCTTCTGAGTGTTGGGAAATCTGGTGGCAGCCTGGAGTGATGACTGGAGACACAAGCTCAACTTGCATGAGAAACCTTTTATTTATTTTTCTAGGCCAGCATTCAAAAATCTGTCAAGTAACTTTAATCTGCTGAATTTCAAGCAAATTCAAGTAAAATAAGCAAGTCCCCAAAGCAAAGCTAAACTCTAAGTGCCCAGGTACTGAATCTATAAGATCAATAAAAACACCGGGGATGTCTGCAGTAGCTTTTGCAGAACACAAAGTAGTTGAGTCTCAGGCAAAGCTTTTATATAACTAGGCTTTTCCCATGGTACACAATATCCTCATAATCAGTCTTCAATCTGTTCTCTAACTTTCAATAATAAGCTGCAATGAAGCTCACGCAAATGAAAATAAAAGATGTATTCACAAAGGACCAAGAATCCTCATGGGATGGATGCTAGAAATCATAGCATGAGACAGGACTTTTAATCCGATGCGCTCCCTTTGACATATCACAGGGGGAGTCAACAACTATTCAAAAAAAAAAAAGGCCATCCCCAGTTGCATTTCAGTTGTCCTGGTTGAGCATAGTGCTGTTCTTAAACTGAAGAGAAAAGCAGTCTGGATTCTAGAAGCAACTAGTTAGAGGGATGTGATTGAGTAACTCAAATAGATATTAGGATTCCATCTGCAAAAGGAATTGCCAAAGTAGCACCACTTGTGCGCATTCTTCACACTGGTGCCAAGCTTCGAGTACTGGTGTATTCATAACAGCAAATGCCACTGCACCCCGGGATGCAGGAAGCCTGCGGAGCCCACGCACACCCCCCTGAAACAACAAGGCTATAGATTGCTTAGAGTTGTCATGAAAAGATCGAAAATGTCTCAGACATGCCTAAGACATCCCTAAGCATATGTTTCATGAGAATTGGGCAGTTTGCTCTTAGAGGTATTTATTTGTAGAACAATATTTGCTTGAGAAAACTCTTGAATTGAATGAACAATTTACAAAGCAAAAACTTCTCTTGGTGTCCTCACCTTATCACAGAGCTCCACGCAGTCACAGCCAAGGGGCTGTTAGATAGCTTGCTCCTCTGATACACTGTAATGGGTGTCATTCCTTTTTAATAACTCCAAACAAAACAGTTAATAAATCCTGAGGGCCTCCTATCATTTCATCTATAACTCTTGGCTTTCACTTCCTCAGCAGTGTTGATCTTCTTCTCGAAACTCATGGCATTCTCATAATTCTCTTTAAATAACGAGCTGTGTTTCAGACTTTGATTCAGCACTGATGCGAGTTTTCTGCACGTTTGACTGTGCAGTGTCTGCCGATGAGTCACATCTGATTTACACCCAGATAAACTAAATCATCCCTGGTGGCGTGTGACTGAGCGCAGCACCCACTAATCCACGTTGCCGATGCGGTTTTCTATCACTGTCGGTGTGTAGGATGCCACCCCAGTTTGGGTCTCCACGGAAATCGGTCTGAAATGTGTGAATCCACCTGCTATCGGTTTCCTAAGAGGACCTCCTGGAGGTCAGCGCCTGCATGAAGCTCATGGGCCCAGGTTTTATCAGCAGGGACAGGGGGAGGCTATAAGAAACGATTTAGGGGAAATGTCTGGGTGAAGATACCTCTTACACATGTATACTTTGAATAAATCTTTCACAGTAATTTTTCCTTTTTCTCTTTGGCAATTTTTAACACTTTTCTCCTGCTGCTTTCTGGTGACACTGCAAAATATTCACAGTAAAGTGCATTCTTTCAGCAAAGTAAAATAGCAAATTGTTGTATTTTAAGTGGAAATATAAATTATGTCCTTGCAAGAGCTGGCCGAGAACCAGGACCTGAACAACCACTCAGGAAAGACAGTTATTTCAGACCCACTGTAAATGAGAGCATAAAAAGCCATATCTTAAAACATGCCAGAATAGAAGGAAGTTTTAAATATTAATTTTGATTTATTTTTTTTTTAAGCAATGTAAACCTGAGATTTCCCAAACATCTCTTGTGGGCTGCGATTTTCTCTAGTGTCGTGCTGGCAGCAGGCAGAGGCTCGCTACATGGGTCTGCAGAGCCCCTCTGCAGCCACCCTTGGCACAGTGTGGCCACCACCACCATGGGCTCTGGGTCTGGCTGGCCTTGCCCTCAGGGTGAGCTCAGCGATGCCCTGCCTGACAGCTTTAAACTCAAGATTTGTTAGGATAGGACATACTGGGTGGGTACTGGAACTCCTAGCAGCTGTGGGGTACGGGGAGCCCTCTTACACGCGTCATACGGTGAATGAGTCTCCCTGACATTTCCTATGTTATGCAATAACAATAGCAGAACTTTTCTATGATTTCACTTGATATCCACAATGCACTTTATTGTGCCAGATTTTATTTTAAGATGAAAAATTAATATTTAAAATCCTATTTTGTAGATCAAAGCACCACTTGCTTGTTTGTAATGAGACACTTTGACTCTTACCTAAGCTTCATGTTCAGACTGTCCAAGAATTCAAGTGTTTCATTACAACAGAAGTGGGAGATGCTTTGATCTAGAAAATAACAGGCTTTAAATCAGTACTTAATAGCTAGCAAAGATAATTATTCAAATAACAATAATAATGTAAAAGTTGAATACAATAAAACAGTAGAATATTAAATAAGTCATGAAAAGGTGTGACTTGATATACGCCATGTTCTCATACTGATAATATTAATAAAGAATAATGCTTTATATTATCATAATGTGTGTGTCTTTCTATGAGTATAAAGGACTTTTGCTCTAGGAGACCTGACTGTGGTCTGAACCTCAAAGTATTAGGCAAAATAAAGAAATGGTACCTGCTGGAAGGGTGGACAGAAAATGGGAGCATGATGGGCTGAGAAAAGAGTATTCCCAGTATCATTTTAAGTGAGCACCAAAAGCCCAAGGCTGCATTTGTCAAGGCCTGACAAAAATACTAACAACAATAAAAAAAGTGTTGCACTAATTGAGACAGATGAGAAGAGGTTAGATGGGGGTCTTAGCCATGGGGATGGCCAGGAAAGGCTCCCTCTTACAGATGCTAAGCAGGAGGAGTCTGTGGGATTATGCCTTAGCTGGGATGTGAGGACCTGGGAGAAGGGTCTGAGTCAAAGATGACACACAAATTATGGGCCTGGATGACAGGCAAGATGGTGAGGTTGTCCGCAGTGATCAAAGAGGGGAGTAGCAGGGAAGGCATGATGTGGGGAAGATTACAAGTTCTGTCTCATCCTCATTGAATTTGAGTTGACAGACAGTCGTCTACAAGAAATGTCAGGGAAGCAAGCCCAGAGCTGAAGCTGGACAGAGGAGACAGGTCGTGAGCACACAGGTGGATCTGCCATCGGCTGCACAGAGGTGGTAGCTGGATTTGTGTTTGCAGATGAAATTACCCAGAGACATGGAAAAGTGCAGAGAGAGAAGGCAAAGAGGATGAGGTTCCGTGAAATCACCATAGAAAATAAGACAGCTGGTGACATATTGTAAAATGAGGTTAGAACAATAAATACACAAGGAATTTAATTTCAAAATTGCTTTTAGTTTGCAATATTATGTCTTTTTACCAAGTAGAATTTCCCAAAGAGATAATTTGAATTTTTTTTTTCAGAAAATGTCATCAAAATTAATGTAATTTCATAGATGTGTCAATTTTGGCAAAAAATATATTTTGCAGTGGAAAAAAATGTTTCAATGAGAAAAAAAAAATCAGAGCAGCTTACTTTTAACTCTAAACATAGAATCTACAACTGTCAAGTAACATATTTCATTATCTTCTTCATGTCTCAAACTGCATTAAAAAGAGTAGAGAGGTTTTGCTGATTCTGTTGTAATCAATCCTGTCAGAGTCATTATTAGATTTATCTTGGAATCTGAACAACAGCATTTTTCATCGTTGTTTTAGATTTTCTTTGTGATTGTACAACTAACATGGTTAAGAATATAAGAAAATCTGAGATATGCTAATCTGAACAAATAAAATTATTAAACAACTATAAAATTATCCACAAAGCTTCCTTGGCTCTGAATAAACAACCATGAGTCTTATTTAGTGGACTTTAACGATATGCAGGTTTATCCAGGTATGAATTAATTCTAAAATTACGCCAGAGTAAAGCGATCTCATATTTACCTGGCTTCATTTGGCATAAAGGTGTTTAAACATTTATCAAAATAAAAGCGTGCAAGCATAGCAGAGCCAAGTGGCACCAAGAATGAAATTGGGCAAAATTCTGATGCTGCAGAAAAAAAACAGCCCCAGAATGAGCCACACACGTGCTTCAGGCTCCCAGAGCCCAGTATAAAACTGCTCAGCTGATGCACAGCAGTGTTTATAAATCACGCGTACATCTCACAGGCTTCAGTGCAGCACGGACAATAAAAAGGAATTAAGATGCTTAATGAGGTGAGGTACTTCCTACAAACTGCAGTCTGTCTTTCCTTCTTTCTCGTGCTCTTTGGGATATCATTTGATGTCTCTTTCTGCCTCCCTCTCATCATTTCTGTTGCTAACAAGGAGCCCAGCTTTTTCTGCTGAAGGATGCGATTAGCTATGGGGTTAGGCACATGCAGATCACCCGTCTGCCCATTTTCAGCATGTGGACGTGCCCTTCGTAACACCAGGTGGTTATGCACGTGCTGAGGTCAGCAGAGGCTGCCTGTACCACTGACACGATGCACCCCGATGCCCACATTTTGGTCACAACACGGGGGTTCAGCCACCCCAAGCAGGGTGCCCACTTGCCTGCGCCTACCACAGCACGGCATGTCGTGCAACCTGCATCATCAGCAGCATGGCAAAACAGAACGGAATTACCGCTCGAGGATGCGGCTTACCGGAGCATTAATGCATTTCTTGGGCTTTTGAAGCCATTCAGCCTTCGCAGTCACGGCTCACAACGTGCCCGATGTATTATTAATGTCCCAGCAAAGCACACCCTGTTGTGTCTTAATGCTACGGCATAAGATGCCTGCAAAAGGAAAGAGCTGTGTAGAGCAGGGAGCGGCACTGTTAGGGAGATGGATGGAGGGACATTATGGTCTCGCTCCCCGTGCCTGCGGCTCCGGCAGTCTCGGGGATGCCTCGGAAGCTTTTCTCCCTGTATATTCTGCAGAGGATTTTTTCCTGAGTGCTTCTAAACATCTATAAAGCACTGCTGCTCTGCATGGTGCTTCACAGGAAAGTAAAGGAAAGGTTTCCTGCCCCGAGGAATGGCTGCAATGGCTGCTCTCGGTGCCAGGGCCATGCAGGCAGGGGGCAGGCAGGGTCCCTCTGCCCGCTGTGCCCACCTCCCCACTCCAGCCCCTCTGGGAAGAGCCCAAATAAAGCAGGGCAGCCCCGCCATGCTGCGTTACTGCCTCTCCCATGCTGCTTGCACAAAGCGTACACCTCAGATAAGGCGCACCTCTCTAAACCAAGCGCTCAGGTAATCTGCATCCCCATGCAATTCAGTGCCACACGGTTTCCTGCAAAAAGCAGCTGCGGGTTCAGCCACGTCCTTCAGCACTGGAGCAGGGGACGGGTGGAGGCAGGGGGTCAGCAGCGGAGACAAAAGGAAAGCAAAGAGGAGGAGGGAGCTGCGGTGGGAGGGCACTGTGTGCACCGCCGACACGCACAGCCCACATGCACCTGAATCAAAGCACCCTTTACAAACAACCCCTGGGAAGAAGGTCTCCACAGTGACAGCTGAAAAGATCCAAAGCAAACCATGCACAAGCCAGACAGCTCTGTTCCAGCATCCAAGCATTTGCTTTATTTGGTTGGTGACGGGTCACAGGCGTCCCCGGAATGACTCAGAGAAGCCTTCTGGAGACGCCTGAAGCCCAGAACCAGGAGCTGGTGACAAGCCAGGCGGCTGCCACCCTAAGGCGCCAGAGCCATCCCCACAAGCAGCACAGGGTCCTGCCTCTGAGAGCAGCAAAGCCCCTGGGAGAGTGCCAGCATCTCTTCTCACAGCTTCTGTTAAATACTAGCGATTTTGACTTACTACATAGTTCTGTAGTAAGGAGACTGTAACTTCTCTCTGAAGGAGCCGATCTTCTAAGAAAAAGGTAAAATGCAAGGAAAGCACTGAGACAGATGAATAAATTTGGGGGGTTGGGCTGAGAAAGAATGAGCAAGTCCATACATTGAGCACATCACCAGTGGCTTGCTGGGCAGAGGTGGGAAATAACACAAGGCTTAGTTTGGAGACTGAAAAAAACAAAACAAAACAAAACAAAAAAACCACGAGGTAAAACTACTTCAAATCAGGTAGATCTTGTCATTCAACCCAAGACAAAATGCTGCTTCAAGTCTGGGTATTTTAATTGTTTCCTATAATTTTTCTCCTCTTTCAGTTCAGTTTGTAATTGAGAAATGCATTTCAAGGCAAAGAGTCCAAAGGCTCATTTTTTGAAATGTCAGAGTGAATTGTCTCAAGGTTTTCAACATCTCTTGCCACCTGCCACTTCCCTGATATTTTTTCCTTGGCTGAGAATTTATCGAGTCTGACCCTAATTTGTTAACGGTTTTGATTCCCCTGAAATGCTATTTTCCAGAAAATTTACTGTTTATCACAAAATGATGTCAATCATCCTCTCCTCCCCCTGCTCCTGTGCACCCAGTGCAATCCTTCCCCATTCCCCATGCCCAGCTGGCCCGGCTGCGCTCCTACACGTCCCCGCTGGGCAGCGGGCACTGCAGCTGCCCTGAAACTTAAGCCAAGGTTTGAGAGGGAGAAAGCTAGCAAATACGGGCATCTTTCTGGAGAGCTTTTTTTGGGCTGTGTATACTGAGCAACCTTAGAGAGTGAGTGGAAGGAAATACTGGTGAGGTGCTTGAATTTGTGATCAAGGGCAGGTGGGAATACTGGGGTGGGAGTATGGTGGCCAGGTGTGAACAGGGGTGGGGAAAATTGGTCAGTCTGGATGCTGGTGGAGAGAAGCCTCCATGGGGAACAAAAGCAAGCAGGGAGAAAGGCAGGGCCAGCATGGGAGGACAGGGGGACGCTTGGAGGCTGCTTGTGGAGGAGGCGTGAGGGGGGAACCATGACAGTTGCGGAGGGAAAGGGATGATGGTGGTAGAGCCATCAGAGGATGAGAAGCTGGGCAAGAGCTTTGGCAGTCTGGAGAGAGAAAACCATGGAGCACAGAGGGGTTATAAAGGAAAAGCCACTAAAGGAATGACCCGCTCAGTGAATAAACTGTGCGGGAAGTAGGCAGCCCATGCTCCATACTGTAAAAAATATCGTAAAAGAACTGCTGAAAAAATGCAATGATTAAATCAATATTTTCTTCTCCTATTTCCAAAGCCTTTGCTTTCAGTAGTTTTTTAGTTCAATAATGTATATGCTGTGACAGATACAGAACGGTCAATATTAACAGCCCCCCTCTGGCTGCAGTTAAATTTATTTAAAAATCTCCACATTTTCATATACGAAGTAGATGTTTAAAATTGATCGGAGAGTTCAACGTATTTATATTAAAGCAGATTCTGTTTTATCTGGCTCTTTCTAACTGTTCTGATGCTTACAGCCCTGTCCCTCAGCTATAGATATGGTTGCCCTATGACAGGTAACTGATTGCCACACATGTGGACTCCACATACCAAAATGAAGACCTTCGCTCCCTGACTGTCCCCCTCTTTTTGGCCACTTCCAGAAGAGCTGGGCTCCCAGCAGCCCTGCAGAACCATGGCATCCTGCCTTCCTGACACCGTGCAGTGCCTTGCCCTGTCCTGCTGCAGGGCCCAGGCCCCAGCCTCACCCTTAGTCACAGACCGGTGCAGGGGTGGTGGCACCTCTTAACCTTCGCAGCATGTTTGTGTGCCGCCACAGAGCCTAAGCTCTACGAGAATGAAGCCAGTGCCCCTCGTTCGAGCAGTGATTTGGCAGGCCCTTGCCCACCTCTGAGCTTTTCTCCCCTTGCCCAGGGTGAGGGAGCTGGGGCTGCCGCAGCAGATTGGAGCTCACTGCCTGCAACTTCCAACTTGCTGGGACAAGTGGCAAAGATCACTGAACTCTCAGAGTGACAGGTGATCGATATGCCTAACAATTAGTATCAAATATACAGTAAATGATGCATAATATCATTGGTGAAAAATGTTCTATTTAGGCAGAATGTAGATTGATGTCAGAAAATGCTCTTTAGTGTGTGAAATAATCAAGTCAACTGCTTGATGGATGTACTATATAGTCTATTTACATAGCTTGGATTCAATACACTTACACGATATTTGCATCAGAAACATATCTATAGTCAACCAATGGGAAAGAATACATGATTTTACCAACATGCTTATACATTAATAATATTACTTGGCAATCTGATGTTTCAAGACCCAGGGTGAATTACTTATTAAAAACCCATATACAGCTATCTGTCTTTATCTTTCTTTCTGTGTGAGCCATAATGGCCCTGATTGTTTTCAAAATTACATTTGGCCAGGATATGACTGTTACATGAAACCTCTTAAACCAATATCATTTCCCTCACTGATAAAATACATTATACTGCTGGGTGCATTGAGCCAAACCATTAACGAAGGAAGCTTAACCTAACCTTTGTGCTTCTGACCAGCCGTTATAGCAAACTAACATTTCAGAAATTGTTTAAAAAGTGGAATTGACATGATTATGAATATTTATATTAAGTTCACTTATTTCTTGGAGCTTCTCCTATCACCCTCACTTTTAATGGTTTGAATTTTGCAGGAGACGTAGTTACTTGGGAAGATACAAGGAAATGTACTCCATTTAACATTGTTTAGGAACGCAGGCCCATGATAAATTAGCTAGATAAGGTCAAATTAAGAAAGGTCGGTTTTAAAACTTGAATTCAGGATGCATGAGAAAAATAAATACATATATTCAGTACAAATTGGAAAAGAGAGACATGATGGAAGTCGTGGAAAAATCTCAAGTCAAATTCTTCATAATAATTGTGGCGCTATTTTAATAAAGCATCTCAAGCTATGCCTCACTGTATGAAGAGGCAAGGCTCCCAGACCTCCTGGCTGGGATGACAGAGTATGTCTGACAGAAAGCAAGTGATGTAACATCAGCGAGAAGCACTGCTCAGACAAGGAGCTAATGAAGCCATTTTCTGAAGCTAATAATCAACTAGATGTTAGTGTTCCTCTTTCTTCAGGTCTCCATCATGACTTCTCATAAAAGAGAGAGGAGGCTTTTCATCATTTTCATGCTCAACAAGATCAGCCACAGAGCAAAAGTAAAGGTCAAGACCTACCTGTAAACAACAAGGCGTAGCTTTTGCATAGCACTTTTCCTCTTCAGGTGTCCAGTGACTTACAGACTACGTCATGGCCTGTAAGACCTTGGGAGCATGTTCATGGCATGTCCCAAAGGCAGAGATACAAAGAAACTGGCTCAGGGTCACAGAAAGGAGAAGGCAGACCCGGGGATCCTGGAAGAAAAGCTGTGCAATTCATTGTACAGGTAAACTGGCAGGCACTGTGGAGTAATGCCGTCTCGCCACAGGAGTCTCGGCCCACCTTTCTTAACAATTTCCAGAGGAAAGCTGTCTCAGAGGCTTGCTTCTCTTAATTTTTGTCTTCCTTTGTTTCTCCTATTCATCTACTCTTTTGTCATTTCTGAAAACATTAAAAGCACCAAGTACATTCTGCATGTAGGCAGACATGAAACAAAGCAACGCACTGCTAATTGTAGGACACAAAAGGTACATAGAAGCTTTTCTGCTTGCCAAGACAGAACTAATTTTAGACTGTACAGCTACAATTTTATCAGTGTAGATACCCAATTTATTGCAAGTAAAGCACTGGGCTTCTGCCTTATTTCCTTGTATTATGCCTGTAGCAAGAAGCATGCAAAGTGTGTTACACCACCTCTGGAAAGATTTATTGTCTGTGAGGGAACTCTTCTCAAAATTTTGGGATGACCATATAAAAATAATTACTCCCAAAATACCTTGTCACACTGATGGGTGTCATTCGTATTTGTCATTTTCTGTATATGTCCGCTGGAATTAGATACTTACAACCTAGTCTGAAAAAGTAAAAACTTGTTGCTGAGAGTCCTGGAGGTGTTAGGGACCCATTTGGGTACATCCACAAAAATCTCAGTGATTCTGTATCTGATGACATGGAGAGTTTTCTGATGAAATTCAGTTAATCTTGAGGAAGTACATTGAGGAAATAGCAAGGCAGAGGAGGTTTTGGGCTATATTGTGTTTTCCTGACCCTGACCCCTGGAAACATGCTGGGCTTGCTTACTATATAAAAGTAAATGCGGTGTCATCTGAGGTATTTCTGGTGTGAATGGGAGGTGGTATCAGTAGAAGATGCTGGTAAAATCTAGTTTGAAATATCTAGTGACCAAACTACAAGAGCTTTAAGCAAATGAGGTACAGGAGCACAGTGCTGCTCCTGTGATTTATCAAGTTACTCACAACTTAATGTGGGAGATGAAGCTAAAGAGCTGGGATTGGTGAATCCAACAACAGTGATGGACAGGGAGCAGAATGGCAAGCATGATGAGAAGACGATGCAGAGAAATGAGCTAAAGGACAGCACTGTTGTAAAAATACATGGCTTGAACCTGGCAGCAGGTGCTCAGCAAATACAACAGTAAAGAATATATCATCATCTGATATCACCTCCACCCATATTCACCCCCTCTTACACCACATCAGTGCAGTACCCAATGCCCTTTCTAACCTCTTTTCCTGTCTGGAAGCAATGCTCCACACCCCAAATCTAGCAAATGGCTCAAGCTGAAATGGAGTGATGCTCTTAGTGCTCTAGTTAGTGCTGTCAAGCAGTTTGAAATGGAAGCTGGCAGTTGTCCTTCCAAATGGCTATTGCTACATGTAGCCCAGAAGTGGTAAGCTAAAAAATCTTTTTGTATTTGAACTCCTTCCAATTTCATTCAGCAGGATACTGGCAGGCCGCTTTCTGTGTTAATTATTTCTGTCCTGATTGCCTGGCCACACAGAGCACTGGATCGACAGTATCGCACTTCACCATTTGTTAATGCTTCCAGCTGAACACAGAAAGAAATTGAAATAAATAAATTTCACCTAGAGATGAATCTCCAAAAGACAGCAGAGGGGAGAGAAGGTGCCACTGGAGTCAGAAGAGACATGTATCTCACTGATCTGAACCAATCCTTCCATGGTTTCAGAAATCCTTAAGAAAAGAAGAATGACACATTATATTACTCATTGGAAAACGCTTAATGGGTCTGATCCTGAAATGACTTACGCTGGCTTAAATCTGGAGTGTCTCCAACAAAGTCAGAGATTAATCAAGAAGAACTTTTAATGCCTGATTAGGAAAGACTGCCTCTGCATTGCTGGCAGGTACAAATGAGAGGACCCAGGCATAAAATTACCTCATTGCTCCCACAAATCAGTGAGCTAAATGGCTACATCTTGACATGCGTACCAGCAGTAAATTATAGTCAGGCTCAAAAATCTGGGAACAATTCAATGTGGGTGCAAAATTGAAGCTAAAAGCCAGAGGGTATATGAAGCCCGCTAATGCCAATATTACCTGTTAATGCTCTGCATAGCAACATGCCTTCGGGAGAGTGCAAGTGAATGCAAGAGACAGTGTTGTCCAAAAAATCTGCCCCGTAAAACCATTTAGAATTTGCACCAGGACTTTCCCATCCTTGGAAGAGAGTCTCCCTTTGTACAGCACTCACATACCCAGGGCTGGTTGTACCTGCAGAGCACAGTGAATCTGGCAATCCACGTGAGCCACAGCACTGGCATACTTGTATGAAATGTACTGCCCGCTGTTGAGATTGATGTCACCTGAGATCTGTGTATTTCTCAGGACTGTTACTCCAAAATTAAGTGAAATTGTCTAGGCTCTGTGGCATATGTCCTGCAAAACAGCAAGCACTTAGAAAAGAAAACTGAACACCCTATGCACACACAAATCCATGTAGTAAGGAAATTACTTCAATAATGGATGCTGATTAGCAGAACTCTGAATATTAAAAAAAAAGATTAGATCCTTTCTAGACGGACAAAATTAGTGAGATTCTCAATATATTTTAAAACCACAGATGAAAGACTCTAGTTATAATGACCCACCCTCCCGCTGAAGCATAAGATACTTGTTTTTGACAATGCGTGGAACAAAACAGTGCTGAAGAATGCATTGAAGAACTAGTTAAAGCAAACACGTAGCCCTCACTTTCATTGCTTTGGGGTTTAAATGGGCCATTTTTGAAAAACACAACTCAGAGGCTTTAAAGAGACCTGTTCACATGCAGTAAGTCATAAATACATTGTCTGATGCCTGAAGAGTCCTTTTTGGAAGTCCTAGTTAAAGTGAGCTGCTGGGCTGTTGCACCAGGAGTGCTGACTTTCCCCACACAACTACTGAACAGCTGCTGCTATAGTGAAAGCATTCCAGAATTTAATTGGGAAAGATTAACAAAAAAAAACCAAAAACAGCATGGCAAAGCACCAAGAGAACTCCAGCATTGGGCTTCCTCACCCTCAACACCTATGCTGCCCAGTCAGCACTGCTGCAGGAGGCCTGGGTCACAGAATCAGAAACTTACCTCGTTGTGCCCCTTCTCCTCCCACAATAATTCAGTCAAGACAGTCCACAGTAGTATTACTACCAATGGGAGTAATTACTCCTGACTTGACATCAGTTGCCAGTAAGGAATCAGGAACTCATGGCTGCCCCACACAGCCCCTTCCTGCGGCCTGAGCTCCCGCATCCTGCATCAATGCTTCTCCAGGCCTCTGTGGTCCCCACATGGTAGCTGAACATGGGCTTGTGTTCAGCAAATAACAAAAAGAAAAGTGAGGCAGGCTGGGCAGCAGCAGTGTTTCCTGCACATCCAGCCATGGGTGTCACAGGCACACTGACATATCACACCACTTTCCAGCTTGAAACACCTCCCCATGGCACACACTATGTTGGTGTGCGAGATGGAGATAAGCTCGTTAATGATTGTGTGTCGCCTGCTTGTGGAGGAATTTTGTGGATACTGAGGTTAGAATTTCATCTCTTTTTCCTTCATGGATTTAACTAAATCTCACACAGGATTTTGAAGCATACCAGGATTAGAGAACAAACTCTTTAAACATGAGCTTACTTCTTACATTTCTTACAAAGAAGCATAAGAATTCTTACAAATCCCTCCAGCTGGGATCAGCAATAACAGGAACAGTTTTAAGGTCTCCATCTTCATAGTGGCAGGCTGTGTAACAGCATACAGACTGGGCCTGGGCAGCTGCAACTTTGACTGGCTTTAGCAGAGTTCTGGGTGTTCATTGTGGTGAAAGCCAGCACTTAACTCACCTGAACCTTCGATCCTTAAGTACAAACTATTTGAGGACAAATACTATCAGCTAACAAGACCGTGAGCCTCCTTCCCCAGGAAATCATTTTTGTCTCAGTGCTTAGGAGTTTGGATGGAGCACAGTCCTGTGGCAACCACCTGATAAACAGGGAACATGAGTAGTAAGTGTCTCCTTGTGGAAGACTGTGGACACAAAAGCATCCTTGAAAAATGCATCCAGGATTATACAATGCCTATTCAATTTAAGATAGTAAATGCCTCATTCTCCATCTGAAATGAGACCAGTATGAAACCTCACTCGAGGTGAGGAAAGCTGTTGCAGCGTGTTGGAAGATGCAGGTTACACAGGTGGTCTGGGTGCACCTGGTGGCACCTGGCCTTTTGTCCCCTCCACCTTCCAGCTGCGTGGTAGCCCTGTCCTGACAAACTTCCTTGCAAACACTGGCTAGTTTTCACAGGAGGGTTAATTCCTGTGTCTTAGCATGCCCAACAGTCCCAGCTGCACCCAGAGAATTGCCTGGATACCCAAGGGAAGGAGTGCCCAACCAGGTGGGGTGTCTTCCCTCAAAAGTGATGCATGTCCACCTTGCATTTACCCGCAGCCCACATACCTTTAAATGAAGGAGTCAGCAGGCTGGGTACAGACCCCGTGGTGCTGGCACCAAGGTTTTCCCTCCTGCCAGCTCCTTGTGGAGGAGAGGGGAAGGCTCGGGAGGTCTCACCTCATGGCAGATGGCAAGTCCAGACCCTCAGCACAAAAGCTTTTCTGTCTGCTGTCCTGCACCCTCATTCTGCCTCCTCTGGGGCTTGGGGAGAAAATGCTGTGGTCTGACAGCTCCGTGCGGGAGGTCTGCGCTTCAGGCCGGGAGAACAGGAGCAGGTAGTGCAGTACGTGCTGAGCCACTGAAGTCTGGTTCAAACGTACTTCAAAGCTCATGGAAGCCGACAGGGGTCTTACGTACTGCTACTGATATTCACATCAATCCGGAGCACTTTGTCCAAGTCCACACAGTGGGATCTCTGCAGAGTTATAAATAGACCCCAACTCTCAGGACTCCCACTCCCATGCTCTCAGTCCTTCTTATTGCTCACTGGCTACACCTGGTACTCTTGGATTTTGAGTCTTGTTTTTCTGCTGGCTACAACTTGTTTCTCATCTAAGGAAAAAGCAAAGATTAGTAGTTTTGCTGGGACACTGGCTCACCTTTTCATCATGCTCATCTCATTACAATGAGCTAATTGGGCAGTAGAGTGTCTGACAGGTAGCTGAAGGAGAAAATTTCATCAAAACAGGGCGTTGCATCTCTGAAATCTCATGGAAATGTGCTCATAGATCTTCAGCAGCTTACATTGCTAAATATTGATACCTTTTTCCAGCGTTCAGCATTTTTTTGTTACTACAGGTGCACTTTCTGTCATCTTCATGCTGTCTGTAGACCAGCTCCACACAGAGCCAGATCAGGTGTCTCTGTTGAGTGGTCCAGGGTACACCCCAAGGCTGGATGCATCCAGTCTGTAACGATGTTCCTGTTGTTTTCACTGAGACCAGGACAAAGTGCTCTGCCTTCATTATACCTAAAGCCAAGCGTAAAGATTAACAACAGAAACAAAGAAAAAATGTAGTGCAGCCAGTTTTATCCAAATTGTTGTAGGCTTTTATGGAATCATAAAGATCAGTAAAATGGTCTTTGTGTAAAATACCTCAACTCCAAACATAATAAAAACTAAAATCAATGAACATTCTTTAAAATGAGTGAATACACCCACACAGTTCAAATTTCATTGTATTTAGACATGCACTAGATGTTCTGATGCATCAACTTTGATTTTGCCTTCCCCTCCTCCCAGATATTCTTTTTATCAGGTTGCCTGTAAGAAATGCATTGAACCCAGTGGGGGGGTAAGGGGGGTAGTGTTTGGTTTTAAGCATTCATTAAACATCTGTAGGAGTTAATACAAAGGAAGTCTTTGAATAAATCTAAAAATTAGGAAATTGTACTTCTGATCTTGACTTCATCCTCATGCATCAATGAACACATTTTAATTTTGTTCATCTTTATTGTGTTTAAACCAAACACTGAAAACAACAACCCTCATCCAACTGTTATATATCTTTTTTAATGACAGGGTAGCTTTTGTTCTAAACGCACACGTAAAAAGACTTTCACTTTAATATTCCAGTTCTTAGCTCTTCAACTTAAAATAGTGCTTTACATGCGATCTCTACTGATAATGACATACATTTACATTAGAATTCCAACTTGATTCTCTACCTTTCATAATCTACATATATCTTTTGTTTTGTTCCAGATTCTTTTTCTTACAGGTTATGTAGATTCATCTGCAGATTTTTCCCCCAAAGAATATCCAAAAATACATGTCTGCATAGCATAAAGTTGGAAGAACTGTTTGTCGCAGTATGCTTGACAAAACAAGCCCTTATTCTGTGTGCTGATTATTCATGAGAATGTTTCCAAGTTTTACAAATGCATTCTTTATTAGAAATTATTCTGTGAATTTCATAATTTAAGGCCAAAAGGGACTATTAGTTCGTCTATACTCTGACCTTTTGTACCACATAGGCCACTACATTTCACCCATGCACTAAACTCAAAGACTTCATTAGACTAAAGTATTTCAGCCTTCAGATTAAATTGTGCTCCACCGGTCAAAAAGAAAAAAGACAAAGCTGCCAGCAATACCGAAGCCCCCTGCAATAGCAAAGAATTATTGAGATGAAATATGCCCAGATCATCCCAGTAGGCGAGGCTTAAATTTAATGAGCAGTAGGACCTAGATATCTGAAGATCATACTTTGCACCAGAGCACTCATCTGCTCTGGCCCCAGGGCAATTAAGGCAGGCTTTGGGTCCCTAGCCATAAATGTCTAGTGCCACTTAACACTTCACTTGAGGTGTCCTGGTGTGTCTGACTGCAGGACAGCACAGTGGCAGCATGGACCTGTGCTCCTGGGAGGAGGGTGAAGACAAGACATGCAAGACAGTGACAAGTGGCAGTAGACCCTCCATTTTACAGCTGCATTGTGTCCCAAGGATGGGATTCAACCCCACAGTGAAGATTCAGCTGTGAAGGTGCCTGACCAAAGCCTTGAAGCCTGAAGTTTCATTATGCACACAGTCCTAACCCAAGAAGTGGAAACGTGAAGGTAACACTGATGGCAATGCTGGCAACCCCACCAAAACTTGTGCCAGGACACAACAACACTCACCATCCAGGCTGACCACCCGTGGGCTCCCCCACACTGCTCTAGCAGATGGCTTTCCTGTCAGCCATACAGCGCACAGTTTAGCCAGCACTTTGCCTGCTGCAGGGCTTGCTGGGGAGGTCTCTTTCCCTCACTGTTTCTAGTGAGGAGTGATAATCTCAAATACTGACAATCTCTGAATTATGTATCCTTATCCTCTACCTCAGGCACAACACAATTGGCTTTGGCGGTTTGGTTCCCACGTCTTGTAGGCTTTGATATTTTCTTTCCCTTTCTTTCACTATCCTACTGCCATGGGTTTGCAGACTAGGCCTGTGAGAACACAAGAGCATGCCCATCTCTACTTAAGAAACACTGTTTCTTCATGGCAAACAGTCAAATTTCACAGTCTGTGAAATCCATGAGATGTGAAAATAGTGTAGTCTTGCACAGCTATCCTCTCAGAAGTGCTAAGCAGAGAGCAGCTCTCCATAGCCCCCACGGCTATGCATTTCCATAAAAGACAAGAATCGAGGCCTCACCAAGTATTAGCGTTCTTTAAATCATAGGTAAAACTAATCTGTATTCCAATTTAAAGAAAGTTTCTGAAAGGACAAAACATGCATGTTGATGGCAGAAAAAAAATCATATGCCTGCTCATTGGGAAAAAAATCCAAGAATATTTAATGTGTGAAAATAGGACTCCAGTTATGCTGTTAAGAATAATGAAATCTAGGGTGCTAAGTACTCTATGTGTCTCTGTACAAGTTGAGCTGCCTGAGGCAGTTTTAATTTCTCTAGCCAATTTTTCTTAAATTTTCTTTAATTTACGCACTGAAGTATCCATCACCCATGGAGGATGGGGCTGGACAGGGTGAACCCCAGGGCGCTGTCTGCCCCAGCCAGAGCTGGTCAAGGCAGGGATGGAGCTATGGGGCTGGGGCTGCCCCTGGGCAGCCACACATGCCTCCCCGCAGGAACAGCCTCTCTGCCCATGGATGGGGCTGATACGCATCCAGACGCTGCAAATCAAGACAAATCTAATTTCTTTGTGGTCTTGGGTGGGAATGCCTTGAGCAGAGAGGAGGGCAGGGAGTGCAGAGCAAAGCAGCAGGTGGAGTGGAGCTGCGCTGGCATCAGCCCTTGCCCAGGCTGCAGGACCGGTGGCTCACCGCTTCCTCCTGCTGCTTTACCTCCGCTGGGCAGGCTCGAAATGCTGCAGCCATTGTACTGAAGACCTAGGAAGGAAATACCTAGAATGTTCTCAGACTGCTAATCTAGGAACTTTTGGTGGGTTTTTTTTGCCATTTTTGAGGCCCTTTGGTTTAGCCTAAATGTGCCACCTAACAGCACGCAAATTGCCTGCCTCAGGATCTTCAGCCATTTCTCACCACAGCACACGTCATGCACCTTTCTCTGGGCAAACAAGATATACTTTGATATTAACATTTTCAATAGTCTCAAAGTGTAAGTAGCTTGCCATGCAATATCATGCTATTACCTTGTCGGAGCATTTCACTCTTTTTTTTTTTTTTTTTTAATTCTCTGTAGCTACTTTCCTTGTCAAGAACAAGCTGAAATTAACTTGTCAAAATTATTAAATTTGAGAGGCAAACATAATCCAAAATTGGATAGACACAAACAAGTGACAGCAGCAGGAGTGTGCACTTTGGGGGACTATACAAGGCACATTTGCATTTTACTTGTGAAATATGTATTTACCTCTGCAAATCACCGTGGAGCTTGCTGTAGTTTTACTTCATGGGAGTCACTGAGTTTTAGGCACACGCCGTTTGTTTGCCACTTTGCGTATCTGCCCGAACACCAGCAACCTCCTCTGCATCTGGGAATTCTTCTAGAAGCTTTTTCTTCTGGCATCCACCAGAAAGAGCAGAGATGGGTGCTTGTGAGATGGTGGAGACCATTCTTTTCTCTCACGCACAGTCCATTTTTAATGAAGTGTCCCATAAATATTTGGTTTGCCCTTAGACTGCCAGGAAAACATTATTTCAGATTTGCATAATCTTCACTGCTTGTAATCTACCACACAGAGCTGCCACTGGCTGTGCTTGCTGCAGTACACAGCTTAAAGGGAAATAGCTGCAGGAGAACCA